>NC_057806.1:151455560-151780788 GCF_018294505.1 Triticum aestivum
CGGCGGTCGAGGACGAAGACGATGGCGTGGAGGCGAAGCAGAGCTTCCCGAGGGGCTTGGCTCGGTGGGGAGGAAGAGGGGGTCGGGGCGGAGCTCGAGGGCGTGTCGGAGAGGCTTCGGAATGGCTGCGGCCGCGGTAGCAGCGTCGGCGGCGACGAGCTCCGCTCGGTCGCGGGAGGGAGAGGGAGCAGAGGGGGATAGGGACGGAGGGAGAGACGCGGGAGAGTGAGGGAGGGTCGAGGGAGCCGCGTGGCGTCTCCAGGGAGTAGCGGAGGCAAGCAGGGAGGCAGGAGGTGGCCTGGGCGTGTGCCCGCGCGCTCCGGCCACGCGCCTGCGCCTACTGGCGCGAGGAGGAAGGCGACAGGGGGGGGGGAAGTGGTGGGCTGGGCCGCTGCTGGCTGCACAGTGTTGGGCTGCGGGTAAGCTGAGGTAAGTTCTCTCTCTCTCCTTTTATTTTTTTCTTGTTTTATTTAATTTATTTTGCCACTGTTTTGAATTTAAAATAATTCAAACAATGCCAAAAGCTCTTCTGAAAATATTTATGCTGCTTAATGGACTTTTTCCAAAAGCACATAAAAATGTTTCAGGGTATTTGGAAATATATTCTATATAAGTTATGAATATAGTTCCAAATGCAAATAAAGTAATGATTTAAATTCAGTGCTCAAAATATTCCTCAAAAATGTTCATTATTTTTGGTTTGGTGCAAAACCCTTGCCAAAATATAACCAACATTACTTAAGGCCATTTTGAAAACATTGAATGCATTTTCCAGGGTTCTTTGCCCCTCTTTTATTTAAGTTTTTGAGGCTTCCAAAATTCCCTCAGTTCAAGTTTCAAGAATTTAAACATGATGCAAACACTAGGCAGCACCAGAAGATAGGGATGTGACAACTCACCCCCACTAAACAAGAATCTCGTCTCGAGATTCAAGCGTAGGGTAAGATGAAGGGGAAACGCAAACTAGCACAATCTTCACAATCCAGGTTGCACTTCAAATGAACGTTGATTCGTTCACCATCATTGTCTCGAAGTCTTGCTCTGAGAACTCCAGCTAACATGACAACGAGAGGAAAGGAAAAACCCTAAAAGAATCGTTCCTCTCGAGGGTCGAACAACTCAGGATTAACTCTCGGAATGAGACATAGCAACATCTCTTGAGCTGAGAGACGAAGCACACACCCATAGGAATGGAGTGAAGCAGATGACAAGGTTTCACTAGGTAGACAACAATGCCACACCTAAGAGGGTGGTGAACGGTTGTCAACGTAGCGAGGAGTTGAGTTGCCATGATACCACAACGAGACACCTTCGGAACCGTGACTCGTAGACATCTCCCCTTAAGTGGCAAAAAGAATTACCTTTGATTCAGAGATCATTGAAACTCTTTATACCAGCTTAAGGCAAATCATAATCGATCATTTAGAGGGGTTCGGTAGAATGGCATACTCAAACTTGGATGATGTGGATTACCTTGTTGAGGACAACGTAATGGATGAATTTGCTTATCACCAGAAATGGAAGAGACCCATGGTAGAATGGCACATTGGCGGTGCAAGCTGGGAACAAAATGCAAATGCTGGGAATGATTCTGGTAACTGGGGAAGAACCCAACAATAGAGGGTGAATTCACTGTTTGAAAAGGTCATAGCATTGCCGAGGAAACTGAGAGCAAACCCAGTTAGTGCCGATGATAACACCTAGCGCTTGTGCATGCTCTCAAGAACTTGAGCATTTCCATATTCATCAAGGTTTTACCAACATCCGTGTCAAGGATCCTGGCAACACAACATACCACCATGATGAACAACGATGGACGATGCAGATGCATAGGAAGATAACATCAACTCAGATTTCATCCTAGCGAGGCCAAGGAAACAAAATCTAGATGATCAACCGAGAGACATTTAGCACTCCGCTTCTAATGTTCTCCTTGATGTGCTAGTGTAATCCAATCATTGAAATGGTTTGGTAACTAGACATCAAGTAAAAGGTCGGACTTCGGGAGCAATAGAATCCATAAGGAACAGTTACGGAGGTAAATCCTACGAAATCCTTATGGGGAGGTGGCCAACTTCCTCAAACAAGATACTACAATAACAGGTCTTCCGGCTGGGTGTGTTGGCCATGACATCCACTTTACCGGTTTCCGAGGGACCGATATTATAGTTTTTGGGAAATGTTCCAAACCATCATATCTGCCTGAGATTCAGATCTGGTTGGTGTCAGGATATTCCAGACTCATCGAGTCTAGGAAGAAAAACGAAAGTTTGCAACACAAATCGACGAGATGACGTTGCGAGATTCTCGGGGAATGAACTACGATAGTAAGCTCCAAAGCATGAGCTGGTTCTGCTACAAACATGTGAACACGTTGTCCCAGACAAGCATGACCACGTGGTAGTCTTACAATAAAACACTACCGAGTTCTGGTTGGGAACCATCACCGTGGATAACGAAGTCCTTGCATAAGTCATATGATTTGCTCTTATGAAGGAACTTCTTCTCCTTGAACAAATCAATCAGTGGCTTGGTGTGCTCGGGACACATATGGAATGAAGGTTGCAAGTCTCCAGACCACAGAATACTTCGCACGTGTGCATGACTGATTTGGGATGATTCCAAGGAAACAAAACAATCTTCCTCGAATTCATGGCGGCAACTTGCATCATATGCACATGAATTAGGGAAAGTCACTACTTTCATCCAAACATATGCTTCATGAACGAAACACGAAGAAATGCTTACACAAGTTTCCAACACTAGGTTGATGTTCAACATGATTCATGGGGGGAGACAAAATGCTACTGATGGGCTCAACAGCAACTCATCGGAATTTCCATATCACTGGACTTCCACCATCATGTGAACACGGTGATAGCATTGGTGAGACCAAAGATGTAATGGTGTATGCTTGAGGGATCAACCACGAGTAGGACAACATTACGAGCATCGTTGGTACTGATTTGATTTGACGATAGCCCACACTCAAATCAAGGGATTGATAAGACAATAGGTCCAGCAACTGATCACAGGGACCAATCGATGAAGATATCATCTTCTTTCAACACACACTACACAAGAATATCCCTTTGGAACGAACTAAGTCAGGCAAGCTTTTATCTTCCAACTCTCCAAGTTGTCGTTTAGCTTAACCAACTAGCTCAGGGGTATCCAACACGGATTCTTGGAGAAAGGTGGTTTACAATAAACCAACTTGATCACGAGCTCAACATAGCGGTCAGGTGACAACCTGGTAGTACTTCCGAGAAGATCTTCGGAAAATCACGAACCACCGATATGTTACTAAGCTCGAGAACAATCTTGCTTTTCAGGGCAAGATGATATGATCAAATGAGCGAGGACTTGACAAATCCTAACTCATCAATCAAAGAGTGCACCAGGAAATAAGGACTAGGTAGCACGATCAATCTTAGAATGGTGATTCAATAACCAACATACTAAGAATAAAATTATTATCCTTTAGCTACCAAGCAACGAGGTTGCTAGGAGTATTGATTTCACACATCACAATTCATTTGTCGGTATTCCGGTTGCATCAACACGAGGGCCGAGGAATGACTAATGATGGTGAGAAGTATCACTACGTCAAAATTCATGAGAGTTGGTGCAGTTCTCATGACAATTCTGACATAAAGGGGGTAATACTCCAAGGTAGAACAGAACCAAAAGCTGGATTGGCATTTGATCTGCGGAATACAACTACTTTGACCCAATCCTAGATATGGATGAGGTACTGGAGTTTGTTTCTCCTAGTCATTCAGGACGGAATGGCTTGACGGGCCACAAGAGTAATAGGCATCGACAAACGAACGCACGCATACTCTTGACTATCAATTGATAGACGAAGGTCAGTAGACAACTAAAGAGGTACAACTCAAAGGAACATATAACTTTCTGAGTTGTGGATGCATAAATTAGTATGTCGAACCGAGTTCAACATAATTCTTCCGGATAACCCATGCAGAAAGGTAGAACTGGCAGAGTCACGATTTATGAATGGAGAACTCCTCAAGAGTACTCTAATTGTGATCTTTTGATCCAATAACATCTGCCATAAGCGGTTCATAGTATTTGGAAGAAGGAAATACCACGGACCTCGAGGACTATCGCAAAGTTACTAATATCCTAAAGGAACTAGCAAACACTATCAACATGAAGTAAGTAGAGTGAATCTCGGGTTCAAAGCCCAAGGAGTAGAATACCTACTACTAAGTGGCATCACGGGATGCTTTCGAGAATAAAAGCCAGAATCATCACACTGGGATCACAAAACATTGCTAGATTACTAGGTGACTCCCTAAACACCTAGGGCCATAATAGTAACTCCAACATAATGTCAAGGCAATAGAATACCTCAACTCAACAATTAGTGTGATTGAGCTGGCATAAAGGAGCATCGAAACCAGAGGAAAAGGATTTTGCAAATGCATCAGACTATTTAGAAACCTGGAATGACTCGGACAGCATAACGGCTGTAAATGCTCAGAAAAGATTTGAGACATTCACAAAAATGGTGGCATAACCACTCAGAAGCACAATATCAAGGTTTCGAGATCAACAATTAACATACGGAAGTAGTAGAAACTGAACTCAAGCTTAAATCCAACAATTTATAAGTCTACGGATTAGTAACGCGTCATCCTGATAGATAGATGAGAAGACCTAGTTCCTTAACCCCGTAGGAAAGATAAGATGACTCAGATCAGAAGGGCATGAGGTATAAGGAGTAAAAAGAGCCTTACGTTCCATCCCACAATCAATTCCCTTACATATAACTAAAGCATTTCTAGACTCAACTTCAACCAGTTTGGCTTGGTAATCCTACAGGCAGTCAAGCTCTGATACCAACGCTGTCAGAGCCCCGACTCAATGTCACATCGATCTAGCATGTAACACCTCATATCACTTTGCGGCCTCACGCACGGTATTCCCACGGGTGTCGCCTTACCCTTGCCCGGGACCGTTTGCGCCTTTTGGCACACGTATATGATAGTGTCGCTAGCATCCATATGATAAGGAGCCCGGGCTGACATGGCTAGTCGTAAACCCAAAGTGGCACTAACTTACAGGGACGGGCATCCATGACCCAGCATCGAACGTGCCGGTCATCAGCGAGTGATTCCAGGCTGTAGCACTGGGCTAGCAGGACTCCGGTGAACCGGGCTGTAGCGGGCTAACAGGACTCCGGTATTCATCGCGTGACATTTCCCCGAAGGGACAGACACAGGAACGAAGAAGGACACATGCCGGCCAGCCTAGGTGTTCCGGAGCAGTAGCAAGCTACCATGGCTCAGTGGAAACACCAGGAGACATTTCCCGGTAAGAGAGGCTACTAAGGATAAACAACTAGATAGCCAGATCCCACACATACCAAGCATTTCAATAACATACACACAATATGCTCGATATGTGCAAACACAACATGGCATCACAACATGACTCTACGACTCAAATATTTATTCAATAGGCTCCGAGGAGCGAGATATTACAAACATGGGTCTCATGACCCAACACTCAGAGCATAAAAGTCAAAGCACAAACGGAAGCTTAACATGTCTGAGTACAGACATCTATAAATGAAAAAGGCTGAGAAGCCTGACTATCTACCAGATCCTGCCGAGGGCACAAGATCGTAGCTGAGGTAACAAGCTAAACGTCGAAGTCCACGTGGAACTACTAGTGAGACTGAAGTCTCTCTGCAAAAACATAAAATAGGCAAACGTGAGTACAAATGTACCCAGCAAGACTTACATCAGATCTATCTACATATGCATCATTATCAACAAGGGGGTGGTGGAGTTTAACTGCAGCAAGCCAGCTTTGACTCGGTGGCTATCCTGAACTACGACTGCAAGTAACTCTTTTGAGGTGGCGCACACGAGTCCACATATTCACCAACCAATACACCACTATGGATCCGCTCCCGTCTCCCTACGAGAACGCCATCCATAGCACTCACGCTTATCTTGCGTGTTTTAGAGTATCCACTTTCACTTGTCTATGAACTGTACAAGGGGTCCAAGTTTCCATATCCGAGGAATCCGGCTATTCGAATAGATAATGATAACCCTGCAGGGGTGTACTTCTTCACACACGCTCTCGCCACTTACCGCCCTGTACACGTCATGTACCTCAGCAACCTTCAAGCGGAAGCCAGGCGAGGGAGTCGGCCACGACCTGACTAACCGAACAAGTCTCTAGTCCAGGTTTATCGCCTATTCGGGTTCCATCCGCAAGGAGATCCGGCCGGGGTGTCGCTTACGGCCCCAAATGATGTGTGCAGGGTTCCCAAGCCCACCAACCGGGTGCCACTTGGTACACCGGGCCACTGTGCCTAGTCTGTCCCAAGCCCACCTGTACCGGGTGCCACTTGGTAGACTACTAACACTACCTACAAACACCAGAAACTAGTTGCAACTCCTGGACAGAGATCATGTTGATTAATAAGTCGAGAGGGGCACTTAAGCATTCCAATGTGTGGTAGTAGCTGGTCATGGATCACAAACACAGAACTCAGTTCCTGAGGACGGCTGCAATGAGACAACCCACCATGTACTCCTACATGGCCTCTCACCGCTACCTTTACCAAATCGTGTTCACACACTTAGCTCACACACATTGGGACATGTTCACACACCTCTGATTCATCCCCGATGAATCAGACCTGACTCAACTCTAAGAAGTAGCAGGCATGACAACAAGCATGAATGAGTAGGCACACCAGGGCTCAACCAACTCCTACTCATGCTAGTGGGTTTCATCTATTTACTGTGGCAATGACAGGTCATGCAAAGGATAAAGGGGTTCAGCTACCGCAGCAAGTAACAAATATGTCGTTGTTGTCCTAATGCAGTAAAAGAGAGCAGGAGCGAGAGAGTGGGATTTTGTTGGAATGAACAAGGGGTTTTTGCTTGCCTGGCACTTCTGAAGATAACATTGAGTCTTCATCAGTGTCAACGATCACATCATCGGTATCACGTCTATCGAGAGGGGACAAATACCGGCAACACAGAAGGGAACACAATCAATGCAATGCACAATATGATGCATGATCATGACATGGCAAAATGAATGTGTTTTGGGCTAATGCATCTAGCAACAAGTTAAATGGGGTTGGTTTGAATACAAGATTCAAATTCAAACTCCATATGTGATTATTTAAATGCCATTTAATTGATTTGTGCTAAACAGCAGCTATAAGTTGTTCTAACATGCATGAAAATGGTACAGATGGATTCCTTGAATTTTTCTGATAATTTTTCATATATAATTTATTTAATTTGGAGTTACGGTTGAATTCTATGATTTTTAGAAGTTTTAGGCATTTTCTGAAATTTCAGAATTAAATTAAATCCAAAAATGATTTAATTGCGTCAGCCTGACGCCAGCATGACGTCAGCGAGTCAACGACCAGGTCCAGGTCAAATCTGACATGCGGGGTCCACACGTCAGTGACACAGGGGCTAATCCCGCGTTGACTCGGGCTTTGACCCGCTACGGGGCCCGCTGTCAGTGTCTGTTAGGGTGCTAATGGCAACGCCACGTCAGATACGCCGGCGGTTGGACGACGGCGACGATCAGAGCGGCGGTGGCTCGCCGGAGTTGCGCCAGAGACGACGGATCGACGCGCCAGGGGCACCAGAGGATAGCCCGTGCCCGCGCGCATCTAGGGGAACCAACGGGAGGTGCGGGGGTGGACGGAGTTCGCCGGAGGCGAGGTTGTGGCGGCGGCCGGAGTTCGGCGCCGATGGAAACGACGACACCGTGCACGGGAGGAGCTACGGTTAGCATCTACGTGTTCTACCAAAGCTCACGAACCCAACCAAGGCTCGCACGGGACCAAATGGCCACCGGAGCCTCGTCGGCGATGAGCTTGTGCGGCGGCGTACTGTCGGGGAAGAGAGGCGCGGCGGCTACGGCATGCTAGAGAGAAAACGGAGAGGGGGAGGATGATCAGGAGCTCACGTGGGGTGCAGTGGTGGCCTCGGCGTGTTCGGGGAAGCTCGGACGGCGACGAATCGACGGCGACCATCGGCGGCGGTCGAGGACGAAGACGATGGCGTGGAGGCGAAGCAGAGCTTCCCGAGGGGCTTGGCTCGGTGGGGAGGAAGAGGGGGTCGGGGCGGAGCTCGAGGGCGTGTCGGAGAGGCTTCGGAATGGCTGCGGCCGCGGTAGCGGCGTCGGCGGCGACGAGCTCCGCTCGGTCGCGGGAGGGAGAGGGAGCAGAGGGGGATAGGGACGGAGGGAGAGACGTGGGAGAGTGAGGGAGGGTCGAGGGAGCCGTGTGGCGTCTCCAGGGAGTAGCGGAGGCAAGCAGGGAGGCAGGAGGTGGCCTGGGCGTGTGCCCGCGCGCTCCGGCCACGCGCCTGCGCCTACTGGCGCGAGGAGGAAGGCGACAGGGGGGGGAGTGGTGGGCTGGGCCGCTGCTGGCTGCACAGTGTTGGGCTGCGGGTAAGCTGAGGTAAGTTCTCTCTCTCTCCTTTTATTTTTTTCTTGTTTTACTTAATTTATTTTGCCACTGTTTTGAATTTAAAATAATTCAAACAATGCCAAAAGCTCTTCTGAAAATATTTATGCTGCTTAATGGACTTTTTCCAAAAGCACATAAAAATGTTTCAGGGTATTTGGAAATATATTCTATATAAGTTATGAATATAGTTCCAAATGCAAATAAAGTAATGATTTAAATTCAGTGCTCAAAATATTCCTCAAAAATGTTCATTATTTTTGGTTTGGTGCAAAACCCTTGCCAAAATATAACCAACATTACTTAAGGCCATTTTGAAAACATTGAATGCATTTTCCAGGGTTCTTTGCCCCTCTTTTATTTAAGTTTTTGAGGCTTCCAAAATTCCCTCAGTTCAAGTTTCAAGAATTTAAACATGATGCAAACACTAGGCAGCACCAGAAGCTAGGGATGTGACAGGGGTGGCCGGAGTTGGCGCCGGCGACGACTTTGGCGGCCACCGGGGTTCGGTCAAAGATGAACTTGGCGCTAGAGGGGTCGGTGAGGCTCGTGGAGTGGCTAGCTAGGTGCTGCGGGACTCGGTGAGTAAGATGGACACCATCTTGTGGCCGGAGTGTGGCCGGAAGCACGTCGGCGACGAGATCCGCGGCGGTGCGGGCATGTGATCCTCGTGCGGTGGCTACACGGCTCAGGAATGAGAGAGAGAGAGAGGGTCGGAGGAGTAGCTAGGCTCACAGCGCTCCTGTAGAGGCCACCGGCGAGGTCGGGGACGAGCTGAGGCGGCAACGGCGTTGAAGGGGATCTCCGGCGATGGTGAGCTCGGGCGAGGTCGGTGCGGTGGTCTCGGGCCGCACGAGCACACGGGGCTCGGCTAGCTCGATGAAGTGGACGGCGGCGGAGCTCCTGGACACGGTGGCACGGCATGGGGTGGACGGAGGGCGTGGCTACGGCGAGGGGGTGGCGGCGATGGCGTCGGCCATGGCTGGGGCGTGCGATGGGGAGGAGCTGGAGAGGAGAGGGGGTGTCTGGGGGGTTCGGGGGAGAGAGGGAGGCCGATCCACGGCGTTAGCCGGGCGAGGGAGGCGGCGAGGCGGCGAGCAGGTGCGTGGCACCCATGCGGTGCTCGCTGTCGAGCACCTGCCTGCCTGCCTGGCCGCAAGCAGCTCGCTGGCGCGGTGCTGGGCTGGGCCGGCAGGTGGGCCGGTGCTGGGCGATAGGTAAGGGTTTTTCCATTTTCTTCTGTTTTCTGTTTTTTAATAGTTCTGCAACTTTGTTGAATTTAATAAAATACCTAGGCAACTTCAAAAATCACCAAACTACTCCTGGTCCATAGTTGGATTATTTCCAACATGAAACATTTTAGTTTGGAGATATTTGAGCATTTAAATATTTTATATAATTTTAAATGCCCAAATTCAAATATTTATGATTTAATTCAAAACCCTAGGATGGCCTAGGAAAATGTGCACCACTTTTGGCAGAGGTTCTGAACCAAGACAAAAATGATGGGCATTTTAGAAGGGCATTTCAGGTTCATTGAAAATGTTTTTTAGTAAACCCTAATTGGTTTCAGAGGGGACTGGGGGTTCTGTCATCCCCATTTCAGGTTTCTGATGAAAAGTAAACATGATGCAACACTCTAATGCATGGCTAACTAGGATGTGACATTGCCTCGCCAACTATTACTTCTACTACTATGGCTAATGGTTAGCAATAAAGTAAAGTAATTACATGGCATTTTCATTGACATGCAGGTCATATAATAAATTAAGACAACTCCTATGGCTCCTGCCGGGTGTCATACTCATCGACATGCAAGTCGTAATTCCTATTACAAGAACATGATCAATCTCATACATCACATATATCATTCATCACATCCTTTTGGCCATATCACATCACACGGCATATGCTGCAAGAACAAGTTAGACGTCCTCTAATTGTTGTTGCAAGTTTTTACGTGGTTGCTATAGGTTTCTCGCAAGAACGTTTCTTACCTATGCCAAAGCGACAACGTGATATGCGAATTTCTATTTACCCTTCATAAGGACCCTTTTCATCGAATCCAATCCGACTAAAGTGGGAGAGACAGACACCTACTAGCCACCTTATGCAACTAGTGCATGCCAGTTGGTGGAACCAGTCTCACGTAAGCGTACGTGTAAGCTTGGTCCGGGCTGCTTCATCCCACGATGCCAGCGAATCAAGATAAGACTAGTAACGGCAAGTAAATTGACAAAATCAACGCCCACAATATCTTGTGTTCTACTCGTGCATAGAAACTATGCATAGACCTAGCTCATGATGCCACTATTGGGGATCGTTGCAGAAATTAAAAAAATTCTACGCATTGCCAAGATCAATCTATGGAGAGACTAGCAATGAGAGAGGGGGGAGTGTATCTTCACACCCTTGAAGATCGCGAAACGGAAGCGTTACAAGAATGCAGATGAAGGAGTCGTACTCGCAGCAATTCAGATCGCGGTTGATTCCGATCTAAGCGTCGAACAACGGCGCCTACGCGTTCTACACACGTACAGCCCGGCGACGTATCCTCCTTCTTGATCCAGCAAGGGGGGAGGAGAAGTTGGGGAAGAGCTCCGGCAGCACGTCGGCGTGGTGGTGGAGCTTGTGGTTCTCTGGCAGGGCTTCGCCAAGCTCAACTACGGAGGAGGAAGTGTTGGGCAGGGAGAGGGCTGCGCCAGGGGAAGGGTGCGGAAGCCCTCCCACCTCCCCTCTATTTATAGGGGCAAGGGAGAGGGGGGCCGGCCCCCTCCAGATGGATCTAGAGGGGGGCGGCAGCCAAGGAGGCTGGCTTGCCGCCCAAGCCAAGGGGGGCGCCCCCTTTAGGGTTTCCCCTAAACCCTAGGCGCATGGGCCCTAGGGGGTTTTGGCACCCAGCCCACTTAGGGGCTGGGTCCCCTCCATATTCAGCCCATAGGGCCCTTCGGGGCAGGTGGACCCTCCCGGTGGACCCCCGGTACCCCTTTGGTTGTCCCGGTACAATACCGATAAACCCCCGAACACTTCCCGCGACTGAATAAGGACTTCCCATATATAAATATTTATCTCCGGACCATTCTGGAACTCCTCGTGACGTCCGGGATATCATCCGGGACTCCGAACAACATTCGGTAACCACGTACTAATTCCCATAACAACTCTAGCGTCACCAAACCTTAAGTGTGTAGACCCTACGGGTTCGGGAACCATGTAGACATGACCGAGACATCTCTCCGATCAATAACCAATAGCGGGATCTGGATACCCATGTTGGCTCCCACATGTTCCACAGTGATCTCATCGGATGAACCACGATGTTGAGGATTCAATCAATCCCGTATACAATTCCCTTTGTCAATCGGTACATTACTTGCCCGAGATTCGATCGTCGGTATCCCAACACCTCGTTCAATCTCATTACCGGCAAGTCACTTTACTCGTTCTGTAATGCATGATCCCGTGACTAACTGCTTAGACACATTGAGCTCATTATGATGATGCATTACCAAGTGGGCCCAGAGATATCTCTCCGTCATACGGAGTAACAAATCCTAGTCTCGATTCGTGCCAACCCAACAGACACTTTCGGAGATACCCATAGTGCACCTTTATAGCCACCCAGTTACGTTCTGACATTTGGCACACCCAAAGCATTCCTACTGTGCCCGGGAGTTGCACAATCATATGGTCTAAGGAAAAGATACTTGACATTAGAAAAGCTTTAGCAGATGAACTACACGATCATGTGCTATGCTTAGGATTGGGTCTTGTCCATCACAACATTCTCCTAATGATGTGATCCTGTTATCAACGACATCCAATGTCCATGGTCAGGAAACCGTAACCATCTATTGATCAACGAGCTAGTCAACTAGAGGCTCACTAGGGACATGTTGTGGTCTATGTATTCACACATGTATTACGATTTCCGGATAACACAATTATAGCATGAATAATAGACAATTATCATGAACAAGGAAATATAATAGTAACCATTTTATTATTGCCTCTATGGCATATTTCCAACGGGTTAGATGACATGCAAGGGTACAAGTATAGATCCATGATATATGATCATCATCATAAGAGAAATATCAAGGATTAGTCAAAGGCTCATGCTGCATGTATCCAAATGGAGTTCCTACTCCAAGTTTGAGGGATCAATGATGTTCAATTCACCTCTTAAACAGCAAAATACTTTCTCATCAAGCGGTTTGGTGAATATATCCGCCAATTGCTTATCGGTACGAACATCCTTATGATCAGTGTCTCCTTTAGCAACATGATCTCGAATGAAATGATGACGAATTTCAATATGCTTAGTTAGAGAATGTTGCACGGGATTGTGAGAAATCTTAATAGTACTTTCATTATCACAAAGTAATGGAACATGTTTCACATATGTCCCATAATCTTTAAGAGTTTGGGTCATCTAAAGTAATGGAGCACAACATGAACCGGCGGTAATGTATTCCGCTTCGGTGGTGGATAAGGATATCGAGTTTTGTTTCTTGGAGGACCAAGACACAAGAGATCAACCAAGAAATTGACAAGTGCCTGAAGTTGATTTTTTATCAACCTTGTCTCCCGCATAGTCCGAATCGGAGTAGCCAACAAGATCGAAAGAAGACCTCTTAGGATACCAAGTGCCAAAGTTTGGTGTATGAATTAAGTATCTCATTATCCTTTTCACAGCCTTAAGATGGCATTCCTTAGGAGCCGCTTGATATCGTGCACACATGCACACACTTAGCATAATATCAGGACGGGAGGCACATAGATATAACAATGAACCAATCATAGAGTGGTAAACCTTTTGGTCAACCGGTTTGCCATCCTTTGTCAAGTCAAGATGTCCACTAGTAGGCATGGGAGTTTTCATACCTTTGCTTTCTTACATGTTGAACTTCTTGAATAAGTCCTTGGTGTACTTTGTTTGGGAAACAAAGGTACCCTCCTTAGTTTGCTTGATTTGCAAACCAAGAAAGAACTTGAGTGCACTCATCATAAAGATCTCAAACTTCTCCGACATTAGCCTTCCAAACTTTTGACTAAAATGAGGGTTAGTCGAACCAAATATGATATCATCCACATAAATTCGGCACACAAATAATTCACCAATAACCCTTTCAGTAAAAATAGTAGAATCAATTTTTCCAATCTCAAAGCCTTTTTCAATAAGAAACTTGGTCAAGCATTTATACCACGCTCTAGGATCTTGTTTAAGACCATAAAGAGCTTTGTGAAGTTTGTAAACATGATCGGGTTTCTTAGGATTAACAAAGTCAGGAGGTTGTTTAACATACACTTCTCAATTTCACCATTTAGAAAAGCACTTTTAATGTCCATTTGATACAAAGTGATGTCATGGTGATTGGCATAAGCAAGTAAGATGTGTATGGACTCAAGTCTAGCAACGGGGGCATATGTCTCACCATAGTCCATACCTTCGACTTGAGTGTAGCCTTGGGCGACGAGACGGGCCTTGTTGCGTACAACTTGTCCATCTTCATCTTGCTTATTCCGAAACACCCATTTGGTACCAATGACATTTTGGTTGTTGTCCGGCTTTTCTTCCAAGGTCCACACTTGGTTCCTCTCTAAGTTGTGTAGCTCTTCGTGCATGGCATTCACCCAGTCCGGTTCATCAAGCGCTTCTTCAACATTCATAGGTTCAATACTAGAGATGAACGAATAATGTTCACTAAAATTAGCCAAACGAGTTTTAGAGTGAGTAATTCTCCCAGTTTGGCTATCATCAAAGATTTGTTTGACGGATGGTCTCTTGAAACTCTTGCTCTGACTCGTGAGAGCTTTTGTTTGGGTCGGGGTGGAACATCCTCTTCATCATCTGGTTCTTCCTCTTGGCCTTCTTCCTTGTTGGTGTTGTGGTTCTCTTGTGGAGGTGGAGAAGGGGGTTGATGAGGTTCATCTTGGTGTACTTCCTCATTTTCTCCATCTTGGTGTGTCCCACTTGTGGATGCCTCCGAGTCAACTCGTGGTTCACCTTGTCGTGAGGTAAATGCTTCCACTTGAACTGATGAGGTACTCTCCTTAACCTCCATTGGGCGAATCTTGCCAATAGACAAGTCTTGGATTGCTTCTGAAGGGTCTTTCTCTCCTACATCAATTGGCAATTTCTCTGCTTGCAAACCGTTAGATTCATCAAACTTCACATCTACCGTCTCTTCAACCTTTCGGGTGAAATTTTTGTAGATACGGTAAGTGTGAGAGTTTGAGTCGTAAACGAGTAGGAAACCTTCATGAGACTTAGGAGCAAATTTTGAACGAAGATGCTTATCAAGAATATAGCACTTTCAGCCGAATACTCGAAAGTATCCAACTTGGGGTTTGTTACCGATGAGAAGCTCGTATGCCGTCTCGCCAAGTAGCTTGTGAAGATATACACGATTTGTTGCATGACAAGTTGTCTCAACCGCTTCCACCCAAAAGTGTTTTGGCATCTTCTACTCATCAAGCATCATTCTCGCCATCTAGATAAGAGTCTGGTTCTTCCTCTCAACTACTCCATTTTGTTGAGGTGTGTACATAGCCGAGAACTCATGTGAAATCCCATCTTCATCAAGAAAGGTGTCCACATTTGCGTTCTTGAACTCTGTTCCATTGTCGCTGCGAACCTTCTTGATCTTCACTTCAAATTGATTTTGAGCCTTCCTAGCGAAGTTGTTGAAGATCTTTTGGACCTGCGATTAATCATCAAGAAAGAATACCCATGTAAATCTTGAAAAGTCATCGACTATGACTAAACTGAATGAGTTACCACTGAGACTTTTGTAGGCGTTGGGACCAAAAAGATCCATATGAAGCAGCTCGAGAGGTCTTCTCGTGGTCATGATGTTTTCACGGGGTGGCTTCCTCCAACCTGTTTTTCTGCTTGACAAGCATTGCACAGTCTATCCTTGTCAAATATAACATCTTTCACTCCAAGGATATGACCACCTTTAATAAGCTTATCAAGATTTCACATGCTCACATGACCTAACCGTCTATGCCACAACCAACCTTTAGAAGATTTAGCAATTAAGAAAGTTCTAGATTGAGCCTTTTTAGTGAAATCAACAATGTATAGATCACCTCTACGTATACCGATAAAGACCATATTATGATTATCTCTTCAAAACACTTGGCAATCTACTTCAATAAATAGGACATTGAAACCAAAGTCAGCTAGTCTAGATACGGAAAGTAGATTATAGCCAAGAGATTCAACGAGCATAACATTTTGGATGGAGCTGTCATGTGAGATGGCCACCTTACCAAGGCCAACCACTTTACCATTTGAGTTATCACCAAAATTGACATATTTTCGAGGGCTATCATTTTCAGCAAGCTCACGAAACATATCCTTGTCTTCGATCATGTCATAGGTGCATCCACTATCAAGAACCCATTCCTTTCCTCCAGCCATGTAGCCACGAAGGTTAGCCATTAGACCAAAGTGTCTCATATACTCATCGAGATCGAATTCACTATCATCATGCTCATCATAGTGTCCATGCTCAACATCATCTTGTGATTGATCATCACCTAGAGAAAGTGATTCATTAGATGTATGACCATGGAAATATTCATCTTTATGAATTCTAATGACTTGAGAGATAATGCTACTAATGACTCCAACATCAACTTTGGCACGCATAAGGTCACGAAGCTCAAATAGACAATCATAAAACTTAGGATCACTAGGTTTCATTTTATGAAAAGCTATGGACTTTTGAAGAATTACATCTAGATTTTTCAAGGAATAGTTTGGAAACCTTTCCTCGAGAAATCTCCATATGGTGTAAGCACATTCAAGAGTAGGCAAGCAAACAATCAAATTTCTAGGCAATCCTCGTTTCAAATACTTTTCCTAGGCCGGTGCATCTCTTAATCATTCACCTCTCGTTATTCATTTGTTCCGGAGTGCTGAAGATATCTCAGAAGGCTCGTCTTGTCATTCAAGATCAGTTCAACCTATTTCGAGGTTGTTATCTCATTTTAGCCATTTAATTCAACCGGTGCATTCTCTCTTTTAAATCATTCAACGGTGTATCTTTTGAGTGGGCCCTAACCCACAGGTTTATTCCTAGGATCTTACCTGACTCTTCTAATTTTACCGGAGTTATTCTCAAAAAAAATTCAAAGTTTGACGTAAGAATGAGTTATCATCAGTCAAATGCCTTTCTCCAAGATCTTTCAAATTCTTATCACCGTTGGCTCAACCTTTCTATTCGTCATCCCGGAGTATCTCAACAATTCATGGTGGTGCTTCTCATCGTCATTCTCCAATTTTGAAGACCGAGGAAGAGTTTCTCTTAAATCATGCTCCATTCTCTTAAAGATTCATGGTTCTAGCTTGTTGCCATCCTCTCATAATTGTTTTGGATTGTGAGAATTCTTTTCACCCATCCGGAGCAATTCCAGAGTCTTTTCAGTTTGATTCTCTGAAGGACATCATTTCAGGATTATTCATTCTCAGCCTTCAGCTATCATTCTCCAAATCTTACCGGTGCATCATTCAAGTATTCTCTTATCAGCTCTTGATCTCTTCGTTCTCTTGTATCTAAATTTCCCCAAGTATCTTTGTTCGTTTTCAAATTCTTACCGGTGATTCATCTCTTTTCTTTGTTCATTTTCAATTCTTACGGGGGTTCTATAACGCCCTCAATGCGGCTATATCTCCCACGTGTCGAAGCACGACTTAGAGGCATAACCGCATTGAAAGCAATGTCGCACGTGAGGTAATCTTCACACAACCCATGTAATACATAAGGGAAAAGATACATAGTTGGCTTACAATCTCCACTTCACACAATATATGAATAAAGCATTACATCAACCAGATACAAACAAGGTCCGACTATGGAACCAAAATAAAAGAAGACTACCCCAAATGCTACACAGATCCCCGATCGTCCCAACTGGGCTCCACTACTGATCAACTGAAAAACGGAACACCAAAATGAACACGATCTTCATCGAGCTCCTCCTTGAGCTCAGTTGCGTCACCTGCTCGGTAACATCGGCACCTGCAAGCTAGTTTTGGAAGTATCTGTGAGTCACGGGGACTCAGCAATCTTACACCCTCGTGATCAAGACTATTTAAGCTTATGGGTAAGGTAAAAGGTATGAGGTGGAGCTGCAGCAAGCGACTAGCATATATGGTGGCTAACATACGCAAAAGAGAGCAAGAAGAGAAAGCAAAGAGCGGTCGAAAAACTATGATCAAGAAGTGATCCTAGAACAACCTACGTCAAACATAACTCCAACACCGTGTTCACTTCTCGGACTCCGCCGAGAAGAGACCATCACGGTTACACACGCGGTTGATGTATTTTAATTAAGGTCAACTTCAGGTTTTATACAACCGGACATTAACAAATTCCCATCTGCCCATAACAGCGGGCATGGCTTTCGAAAGTTCAAATCCCTGCAGGGGTGTCCCAACTTAGCCCATCACAAGCTCTCACGGTCAACGAAGGATATTCCTTCTAGCGGGAAGACCCGATCAGGCTCGGAATCCCGGTTACAAGACATCCTCAACAATGGTAAAACAAGTCCAGCAAGACCACCCGATGCGCTGACATCCTGATAGGAGCTGCACATATCTCGTTCTCAGGGCAACACCAGATAAGCAATCCGTACAACTAAAACCAGCCCTCGAGTTTCCCCGAGGTGGTGCTACAAGGGGCTCTAGTTTGAACTAACACTTAGACAAGCACTGGCCCGGGGGGGTTAAAATAAAGATGACCCTCGGGATGCGCGACTCCCAAGGGAAAAGGCTAGGTGGCAAATGGTAAAACCAAGGTTGGGCCTTGCTGGAGGAGTTTTATTCAAGGCGAACTGTCAAGGGGTTCCCATTATAACCCAACCGCGTGAGGAACGCAAAATCTGGGAACATAACACCGATATGACGGTAACTAGGGCGGCAAGAGTGGAACAAAACACCAGGCATAAGGCCGAGCCTTCCACCCTTTACCAAGTATATAGATGCATTAATTAAATAAGAGATATTGTGATATCCCAACAAAATATCCATGTTCCAACCAGGAACAAACTCCAATCTTCACCTGCAACTAACAACGCTATAAGAGGGGCTGAGCAAAGCGGTAACATAGCCACACAACGGTTTGCTAGGACAAGGTGGGTTAGAGGCTTGGTTTAACAATATGGCAGGCATGATAAGCAAGTGGTAGGTATTGCAGCATAGGCATAGCAAAAGAGCGAGCAACTAGCAAGCAAAGATAGAAGTGATTTCGAGGGTATGGTCATCTTGCCTGAGATCCCGCAAGGAAGAAGAACGAGTCCAAGAAGAAGACAAACGGACGTAGTCGAACGGATCCTCACAACTCCGGAACGAAACCGAAGCTAACGAGAGAAGCACCTGGAAAGAAGCAAACAACATAGTAAACAACCATCACATAAACATGGCATGATGCAAAATCAAGTATGATGCATGTCCGGTTTAATGAGGCATGGCATGGCAATGTGCACAAGCAAAACTACAAGTTAAGTGGAGCTCAATATGCAACGAGTTGCATATTGACGAAACACCACAACAATTCTTTAGTTCTCTCTTGTTTAGGTACCCAACAATATTAAATGTTGATTAACATGGCAGAGAGGTGAGGCATAACAAAACTGCACCATCTAAACAATTTAAATGGGGCCGGATATAACAAATAACAAAACCGGTAAATCCCATATGCCTTAGTAATTTATTGCAACAACAATTTAAACATTTTAATTGTTGTTATCATGATGCGGATGACATGAACAAGTTTATGCAATTTTTATATTAAAAGTGACAAGAGCATTATGAAGCATTTGCCATCGTGGCAGAAAGGAAAGGGGTGCCACGGCAATGATAACAAAAACGGTGCCACGACAGCGTCCCGGTTACGGTAACTCGATTGAAATACCGATGCAAACGAGAAATGTGCGGATGCATGCAAAAGATGGTGGGGCGCTCCCGGATTCCGGGTGTCCCACGAGTTAGCGACAGAAGAGGAGGACCGAGCAAGTGACAACTCGGACACGGTGCAAACATAGGGTGCAACTCATACATCACGCAACATTCGTCCACGGAGGTCGTCTCGACGTTATTCCTCTGAAGCATGCATTATCGGAGTGGTTCGAGTCGGCGTAGAGGAAGTAGTGGAAGTAGACGTTCTCGGATGTCGAGGGAAGTAGTGGTTCACGTGATGGTAGTCGAAGTAGTCATCCTATCGTTCGTCGGCGATCATCGGAGCTGTAGTGGAAGTATAGGCTCACGATGTCTTATCGAAATTCACGGCGGCGGTAGTCTTACACATGTTGTAGTCGAACTTGATGGAACCAATGTCCTCGAGGGTAGTCGTGGGTAGTTGAGCATAGTCGTTGTTGGATTTGCCAGATCCGATGCCTCCGGGCGTAGTGGTACACGTTCACCGAGTAGGTTGCACACGTCATCGATAGATGTTCACTTGACGGCCTTCAACGGCGGTAGTTGTTCTCGTTTCGTCGTGGAAGTAGTTGCACATCTCATAGTGGTACTTGACGATTTCGGAGACGGCGGAAGACGAACTTGGCAATTTTGGAGACCTAGTACTTGACGTTATTTCCGGTTCGGTGATTGTTTTAGGCGTCAGGCGTCGAGGTCTTCGGCCGTAGTGGTACTTGGGCTCGTCGGACTTGCTGGTTTCAATTCGTCGGTAGTGGTACACTTGTCGGCGAGGTACTTGGCGCATCTAAGTCATCGGGTACTTGGTGGTCTCGGCCTTGACCGAGATGAGACAAAATGGCGACGGTGCATGATGAGGAGGGTCCTGCAACAACAGGAGGTCGACGGTGGTGCAACACGAGAAGAGCAGCAATAGGACACAGTGGACGGCATAGGTCTTGGCCCGGAGCAAGGGAGGCAGAGCTTCTGGAGGCCGGAGAGGCCATGGGTGTCAGGCGCGCGATGCCGCAGGGAGGAGGCAGAGGCGAGGCAAGGCGATAGGGGAAGCTTGCAAGGGGGCCATGTCGAGGAGGCAGAGGCGCTACGAACTGCAGCAAGGAGGAGGCGCTCGGGGATGGCTCGGGCTCCAGGAGCTCGGGACTGACATGGATGAGAGGGAGGACGCGGCGGAGAAGTGCTGGGCCTCGGCTACTCGTGGAGGATGGCGGCTCGCCGGTGACGAGGATAAACAGGGGCGCCGGACCGCTGGCAGCGGAGGTGCGAGGCGAGCGGCGGCCTCCTCCTGGTCGTGGACGACGGCATGCACAAGAGCAGCAGCCGCAGGGCACGGTTGCGGTGGTGTGGTGGCATAGCAGCGGGTCAGGGGTGGCGCTGGGAGGACGGCGCTGCCGAGGAGGTCGAGGGAGTGAGGGAGAGGGGTGGCGCCTGAGGAGGACGAAGGGGAGAGATGGGGATCCAGGGAGAGAAGGATCGCGGGTGTTCCTCTCCTGGCGGCACGAGAAGGGAGACAGGGAGGAGGGGATCGAGCAGCGTGCGGCTAGGGTTAACAGCGGGGCGCGGCTGGGCCTTAGAGGCCGCTAAGCCTAGGTGGGCCGCGGGGATGGCGCCTGCTTCGCAGGTTGCAGCTGGGCTGGGAGGCCCAGCCGGGCTCTTCTCTCTCCCATCTCCTTCTCTTAACAAAAAAACAAAGAAATAAGAGAAGGGAAAAGAGAGAAGAGAAGGTTAGAGGAAGAATTTGGGCACGGGGGTAATTTTCACGGACTCAGAAACAAATGTGCACGGTCCGGGAAAATAGAAAAGGTCAAGTTTGAAATATTAAATTCAAATTCCTTTGAATTTAATTCAAAAGGTTTGAACTGGGACAGGTTTCTCAAAGTGCCCAAAAATGTTGAGAATTTAAGTGGAGCTCCGGAAAATGATGAAATAATAAATGGCAAGGTTTGAGGACAAACTCGAAGAGGAATAGACATGGGAATTATTTTGCACGTGTGTTATGATGATTCCAAATTAATGGAATATTAAATATAGCTCCCTACTATCGGGAGGATATGTTATAAAGAGAAGTCACCCTTCCCTCGATTTAAATGGATCAAAGATCCATGCCATTTATTTAGTTGAGTTAAGAAAAGAAATGACATGATGGCATGATGACATGATGCAATGCACATGATGCAATGAACAAAACAACGAACCAAACAAAACACACGACGGAACCCGGAAACCCTGGAAAGCATCTGAAGCTCCGGACTTGGGGCGTCATAGGTTCTTCCAAGATTCTTCTTCCTTCGTTTATCATATCAATGTATTCGTTGTTTTCAATCCTACCGGTGGATTGTTGAAGACCGTCTTAAGTTTGCTCCATATCTATCTTAATCCTTTTTCAACGAGAAGAAGTAGTATGCCAAATCCATTGCTTGTCATCAATCTAAATTGGTGAAGGATGCGCATAATGTAATTCTTATTCTTTGTTTCATCCAAGTGATTAATTCTTTATTCCAGAGGCTCATCAAATTCTCGGTTTAAATAGTTTCATCTTCTCTTTTCCCGAAGTTCCAAGCTCTTTCAATTATATCATCACGAAGACCCATCTAAATCATTACAAGGCTTCAACCTTATTCTTTTTATCCTTCATTTCATTTGTTCATTCTTTTCTTACCGGAGTTCTTCATGGAGGCTCTACATGATGGTGCACCAAGGATTTAATCCCTTCTCAAAGTGTTCATCGAGATTCTTTTCAAAGGAGCTCAAGCATTCTTCATCTTGCATTCTGAAGTGCAATTCTTTCTACCGTATCATTTGAGGTGGTGCTATGTCATTCTTCATAACTTGAGTTCATGTTTCATGATTCACATGTTGTCAAGAATGAGGTATCTTAAATCCATCAATCTCTTCATTGGAGTTATCTTGGGTTATATTTCACCTAAAACCTTCCCTAAGGAATGTTGCTATTGGGGTGATGATCAATAATCCAAGTTTCCTCCTATTCTCACGTTGAAAGATGTTTTCATCTCCCCGTCTCTCTCAAGCAAGCAATTGTTTTCGTTTGTGGAAGGTTTTCACCTCAAGTTCTTGAGATGTTTTCCATAAGACCTAAACAAGCCTGTTCTTTTTGTTGTTGACTTCCCAACAACTCTGTTCAATCCTTCTTTTAAGGATGCTTTCTCAGATTCATTTGAGGTAGAACATGTTGTTTTCTTCTCCGTTCTTTTCATTGTATTCTTTCATTTCTTCCGGAGGTTTTGTGATGTTCTTCTATTCAACTCATCATCTCTTTTTTTTGTCAAAGATCATGGTCTTTCCTTTTGTTTATCCATTCAACCGGAGTGTCATGTCCTTCATTCAAGTTCTCTCATCTTATCAACTTTTGCCTCCCTTCTCAACCGGAGTGCCATCTGAAATCGTTCTTACCCATTGTGCCTTTCTTTCAATAGTTCCAAAGGGAGTGTGTTGTTAATTTCATCAAGTATCCTCATCTTGTCAAGATCATGTTCGATTCCTTCCATTTACAGTCGGAGTGCTGTCCAAATTATATCATTCTTTCCCTTCGCTATCTGGTTTAACCGGAGTGTTATGTCTATCATTCCCCTTCTAACTGGACTCTCATCCAAGTGCTTTCATTTTGCCAAGTTCATATTCCTACCGGAGTGATTGCATGTACTTCTTGACTATTGCAACCCTATTACTAATGTCTTTCAACCTACATGGTTCTCGTGATGTTCCTTGTTCCTCTTTCCTAACGGAGTGTTTTCCACTTCGTTCATCTTCATTGTATTCTTTTCTTTCAATTTGTTCAACCTCGCAAGGTTCTTTGGTTTCACTCATTTTTCAAAGAAGCAATTAGTTTTACCTCTTCTCTTCCTCTTCTGTTTCTCTCTGGTGCCATCCAAGATCTCGGGACGAGATCCTCTCGTAGTGGTAGACTGTTGTGACGCCCCGAGACCGTTGCGTCAGGTGTCTCTCAGTTATTCGCTGTTGTTGCCTTTCCATTTGCTTGCGTGTAGCATCTTGCCATGTCATCATCTGCATTGCATCTGCATGTTCTCAAAACTTGCATCCGTCCCGATCTCCTTTTTCTCTCCGTTGTCCGTTCTGAGCTCAGACACACTCGCATGCGGCCGCGGCATGTCCGAAATATTATTTTATAAGTGGCTGGAAAATGTTCTCTGAATGGGTTGAAAGTTGGCGTGCGGTCTTATTTTAGTGTAGGTAGACCGCCTGTCAAATTTCATCACGTTCGGAGTCCATTTGACGCCCCAACGGATAACTATAGTGACAATATAGTCGGTCTAACGTCGAACGTTTTCGGTCTCCAGAAACAGTCGCCGAGTCTCTCTCTCTCTTCTCTTCACTCAGCCCAAAGCTTTCTGCACAGTCCGCTATCAACCGCCAGGCCCCGAAACCCTCTCTGCACAGTGCATCGAACCCCTCGCGCGCGTCCGGAGGCTGTCCCGAACCTGACCCGAACAGTCGTCACCGTTGTGTCTGGATCATCCCCAAACATCTACAAAACATCTCCGTTTTGTTAATTGGACTTCCTAACATATATTTTTCTCGGCCGTCCGATTATAATCGTAAGGATGAGATAGCCCTACCCTAATCCCTACCTATATATATAGTCAAACCCTAAATCCTAGGGAGATGTCCCATCCTTCCTATTCCGCGCCGCCACTCCATCGAGTTCCCCCTCGGGATCTCCCCTCCATCTCCCTCGTTTTATTCACCGAGCCAACCAGCCACTCCTCCCGATCCACCTCGTCCTCGCGCCCGAGACCCCCAGCTGAACCGAGCTCCTCCTCCAACCAGAACAAGCACCACCGCCGCCGTTTGGAGCGCCGTTGTACCGGAGATGAGTGCCTCGCGCCCATCTCTTCTCCTTCCTTCCATTCTTCTTCCCCCTCCCTCACATATCTCTCCCTCTGTTTTGCTCGTACAGGGAGCTCCAACGCCTCGAAGCTGCAGCGCCGCCGTCGAGTCGCCATGGCCTCAGACTCTTGTCGTCACGTCCACGCCTTGCTGGAGAGGCTCCGCCTTCGCCAAGCCCCGCTTCCGCCTGGCCCTGCTACCGCTGCTGCTTCGCTGGAGAGTTCCGCGGTGCCAAGTTCCCCTGCTTCCCCTTCGAACCTCGTTGCCAAAGCCTCAAGATCCTGCTGCCAAGCCCTCCCATAGCGCCATGGCCTCGTTGAGTTCTGCCCGCGCAGGTGCCTCAAGCCGCCACAGCTCACTCTAGATCCGGCCGGCCTTCGCCAGGTCGACCGTTCCTAGCCGGATCCCGCGACCCATGGACTCGCAGCTCTGCCCGAGTCCCCATTGCCGGCCCCTGCTTTCGCTGCATCGAGAAGCTGCAGTTCAAGCATAGAAGGACGAGCGCCTCGATCCCCCTGCAATGTCGCCTCACTTTTCCTGCGTATCCACCGCCCAGATTCACGCCGCCAGCAAGCCCCTTCCTCCTCTACTCCAACCCACGCCTCCGGCGGCCCCGTCATCGTCGTCACCTAGGTGAGCAGCAGCTCCACCGGCGGCCACCTCTAGCGGGCCCGTGCCACGCTTCCTTCCCTTCCCTCTCTCTCTCTGCGTGACGCTCCTGACCTATCGTTGCCGCCATCTTTAGTAGGTGTTTTACCCGATCCCGGTGCCCCATCTTTGACCGAAGCCAGGGACGCCCAGCGCCACTCGCTGTCGTCCGCCAAGCCTCTGCGCCGCCCTTGCCAAGTCCATCGTCGCCGGCCTCTGCTCACTCTGCTCGAAAGCAGAGGAGCTTCGCTCGTCCCGCTCGAGCGCCTTGACCCTGCCTCACTCACGTTGACCCATGCATCGCCACTCGACCCCGCGCTTGGTCCGCCGCCTCTTTGATCTGTCGGCCCAGATGCGCGCCCCTGCAGGCCTCCCCTCTCCTCCAGCTGGGCCAAGGCCTGAAGTGAGCAGCCCCTCTGCACTCCCTCTCCTGTACACCACCGGGCAAACCAGTTTCGGCCCATATCTTTTTTTTCCTGTCTGCGATTTTAGCTAATTATCCCGAATTGCCAGTTTTGCAGAAAAGCCCTCAGCAATCATGCATTTCATAACTAATTAATTGTGCATCGAAATTAAACAAACTTAATATGAAAGTTGCTTAGAATTTTGTGTAGTTTCATAATATGCCATTTTCAATCATGTTTAAAATGTATAAAATGATGTTTGCCTTAATTTGCTTAATTGCCATGATAAAATGCTTTAATTCATAACTAAATAACTATAACTCGGAATTTAATAAACTTTATATGTTAATGGGGTAGAAAAATGCCTAGTTTAACATGGCGGCATTACTTTGTATGTTTAACAACTCTAAAATATGATTTAGGGAAGAACAGTACCAACCTTAAAATATGCATATTGGGTTTTACCGGAATTGTTGTTTGTTGTTTCCGGCCTCATTTAAACTTGCCTAGATAGGTGGTTTTGTTGTGCTTCACCCCTTGCCTTGTTAATCAACATTTAATATTGTTACGTACATAAACGAGAGAGAACTAAATAAGACATGTGGTGTTCCATCAATATGCAACTCGTTGCATATTGAGCTCCACTTAATTTGTAGTATTGTTTGTGCACTTTGCCATGCCATGCCTCATTAAGCTGGACATGCATCATACTTGGTTGTGCATCATGCCATGCTTATGTGTTGGTTGTTTACTATGTTGTTTGCTTCTTTCCGGTGTTGCTTCTACGGGTTAGTTCTGATAACGTCGCGTTTGTGAGGCTCCGTTCGACTACGTCCGTTTGTCTTCTTCATGGACTCGTTCTTCTTCCTTGTGGGATCTCAGGAAAGATGACCATACCCTCGAGATCAGAGATGATATGAGTATTACAAGAGTTGATCTACCACAAGATTAGAGAGGCTAAACCCTAGAAGCTAGCCTATGGTATGATTGTATCTTGTCCCATAGACTAAAACCCTCCGGTTTATATAGACACTTGAGGGGCTAGGGTTACACAAGGTCGGTTACAAAGGAGGAGATATACATATCCGTATTGCCTAGCTTGCCTTCTGTAACACCCATGATGCGGCTATATCTCCCACGTGTCGGAGCATGACTTAGAGGCATAACCGCATGGTAGGCATGTCGCAAGAGGGGTAATCCTTACACATCCCATGTACTGAATAAGAAAGGGATAAAGAGTTGGCTTACAATCGCCACTTCACACAATACATGAATATAGCATTACATCATCCAGAATACAATCAAGGTCCGACTACGGAACCAAAATAAAGAAAGACAACCCCTAATGCTAGATCCCCGATCACCCTGACTGGGCTCCACTACTAATCAATTGGAAATGAAACAACACAACGAACACGATCTTCATCGAGCTCCCACTTGAGCTGGGTTGCATCACCTGCACTGGTATCATCGGCACCTGCAACTAGTTGGAAGTATCTGTGAGTCACGAGGACTCAGCAATCTCACACCCGCGAGATCAAGACTATTTAAGCTTATGGGTAGGAAAGGGTAGTGAGGTGGAGCTGCAACAAGCACTAGCAAATATGGAAGCTAACTTACACAAATAAGAGCGAGAAGAGAAGCAATGCACGGCTGTGAACTAGAAGTGATCAAGAAGTGATCCTGAAACTACTTACGTTCAAGCATAACACAAGAACCGTGTTCACTTCCCGGGCTCCACCGGAAAGAGACCATCACGGTTACACACGCGGTTGATGCATTTTAATTAAGTCAAGTGTCAAGTTCTCTACAACCGGATATTAACAAATTCTCATCTGCCCATAACCGCGGGCATGGCTTTTGAAAGTTCAAAACCCTGCAGGGCTGTCCCAACTTAGCCCATCACAAGCTCTCACGGTCAACGAAGGATATTCCTTCTCCCAGGACGACCCGATCATACTCAGAATCCCGGTTACAAGACATTTTGATAATGGTAAAACAAGATCAGCAAGACCACCCGCTGTGCCGACAAATCCCGATAGGAGCTGCACATATCTCGTTCTCAGGGCACACCGGATAAGCTAAGCGTACTGGAGCCAACGTAACCCAAGTTGCCAAGGGACGGCCCTACACGGTGCTCTAGTTTGGACCAACACTCAGAGGAGCACTGGCCCAGGGGTTTAAAATAAAGATGACCCTCGGGAGCGCGACTCCCAAGGGAAAAGGCTTAGGTGGCAAATGGTAAAACCAAGGTTGGGCCTTGCTGGAGGAGTTTTATTCAAAGAGAACTGTCAAGGGGTTCCCATTATAACCCAACCGCGCAAGGAATGCAAAATCAAGGAACATAACACCGGTATGACAGAAACTAGGGCGGCAAGAGTGGAACAAAATACCAGGCATAAGGCCGAGCCTTCCACCCTTTACCAAGTATATAGATGCATTAATTAAAATAAGAGATATTGTGATATCCCAACAAATATCCATGTTCCAACAAGGAACAAACTCCATCTTCACCTGCAACTAACAACACTATAAGAGGGGCTGAGCAAAGCGGTAACATAGCCAAACAATGGTTTGCTAGGAAAGGTGGGTTAGAGGCTTGGCATGGTAATATGGGAGGCATGATATAGCAAGTGGTAGGTATCGCGGCATAGCAATAGAGCGATCAACTAGCAAGCAAAGATAGAAGTGATTTCGAGGGTATGGTCATCTTTCCTGAGATCCCGCAAGGAAGAAGAACGAGTCCATGAAGAAGACAAACGGACGTAGTCGAACGGAACCTCACAAACGCGACGTTATCAGAACTAAACCGTAGAAGAAACACCGGAAAGAAGCAAACAACATAGTAAACAACCAACACATAAGCATGGCATGATGCACAACCAAGTATGATGCATGTCCGGCTTAATGAGGCATGGCATGGCAAAGTGCACAAACAATACTACAAATTAAGTGGAGCTCAATATGCAACGAGTTGCATATTGATGGAACACCACATGTCTTATTTAGTTCTCTCTCGTTTATGTACCCAACAATATTAAATGTTGATTAATAAGGCAAGGGGTGAAGCACAACAAAACCACCTATCTAGGCAAGTTTAAATGAGGCCTGAAACAACAAACAACAATTCCGGTAAAACCCAATATGCATATTTTAAGGTTTGGTACTGTTCTTCCCTAAATCATATTTCAGAGTTGTTAAACATACAAAGTAATGCCACCATGTTAAACTAGGCATTTTTCTACCCCATTAACATATAAAGTTTATTAAATTCCGAGTTACAGTTATTTAGTTATGAATTAAAGCATTTTATCATGGCAATTAAGCAAATTAAGGCAAACATCATTTTATACATTTTAAACATGATTGAAAATGGCATATTATGAAACTACACAAAATTCTAAGCAACTTTCATATTAAGTTTGTTTAATTTCGATGCACGGTTAATTAGTTATTAAATGCATGATTGCTGAGGGCTTTTCTGCAAAACTGGCAATTTGGGATAATTAGCTAAAATCGCAGACAGGAAAAAAAAGATATGGGCCAAAACTGGTTGGCATGGTAGTGTACAGGAGAGGGAGTGCAGAGGGGCTGCTCACTTCAGGCCTTGGCCCAGCTGGAGGAGAGGGGAGGCCTGCAGGGGCGCGCATCTGGGCCGACAGATCAAAGAGGTGGCGGACCAAACGCGGGGTCGAGTGGCGATGCATGGGTCAACGCGAGTGAGGCAGGGTCAAGGCGCTCGAGCGGGACGAGAGAAGCTCCTTTGCTTTCGAGCAGAGCGAGCAGAGGCCGGCGACGATGGACTTGGCAAGGGCGGCGCGGAGGCTTGGCGGACGGCAGCGAGTGGCGCTGGGCGTCCCTGGCTTCGGTCGAAGATGGGGCACCGGGATCGGGTAAAACACCTACTGAAGATGGCAGCAGCGATAGGTCAGGAGCGTCACACAGAGAGAGAGAGGGAAGGGAAGGAAGCGTGGCACGGGCCCGCTAGAGGTGGCCGCCGGCGGAGCTGCTGCTCACCTAGGTGACGACGACGACGGGGCCGCTGGAGGCGTGGGTTGGAGTAGAGGAGGAAGGGGCTTGCTGGCGGCGTGAATCCGGGCGGTGGATACACAGGCAAAGTGAGGCGACATTGAGGGGGATCGAGGCGCTCGCCCTTCTATGCTTGAACTGCAGCTTCTCGATGCAGCGGAAGCAGGGGCCGGCAATGGGGACTCCGACAAAGCTGCGAGTCCATGGATGATGATATGAGTATTACAAGAGTTGATCTACCACAAGATCAGAGAGGCTAAACCCTAGAAGCTAGCCTATGGTATGATTGTATCTTGTCCCATAGACTAAAACCCTCCGGTTTATATAGACACCGGAGGGGCTAGGGTTACACAAGGTCGGTTACAAAGGAGGAGATATACATATCCGTATTGCCTAGCTTGCCTTCTGTAACACCCACGATGCGGCTATATCTCCCACGTGTCGGAGCACGACTTAGAGGCATAACCGCATGGTAGGCATGTCGCAAGAGGGGTAATCTTTACACATCCCATGTACTGAATAAGAAAGGGATAAAGAGTTGGCTTACAATCGCCACTTCACACAATACATGAATATAGCATTACATCATCCAGAATACAATCAAGGTCCGACTAAGGAACCAAAATAAAGAAAGACAACCCCTAATGCTAGATCCCCGATCACCCTGACTGGGCTCCACTACTGATCAACTGGAAACGAAACAACACAACGAACACGATCTTCATCGAGCTCCCACTTGAGATGGGTTGCATCACCTGCACTGGTATCATCGGCACCTGCAACTGGTTGGAAGTATCCGTGAGTCACGAGGACTCAACAATCTCACACCCGCGAGATCAAGACTATTTAAGCTTATGGGTAGGAAAGGGTAGTGAGGTGGAGCTGCAACAAGCACTAGCAAATATCGAAGCTAACTTACACAAATAAGAGCGAGAAGAGAAGCAAAGCACGGCCGTGAACTAGAAGTGATCAAGAAGTGATCCTGAAACTACTTACGTTCAAGCATAACACAAGAACCGTGTTCACTTCCCGGGCTCCACCGGAAAGAGACCATCACGGTTACACACGCGGTTGATGCATTTTAATTAAGTCAAGTGTCAAGTTCTCTACAACCGGATATTAACAAATTCTCATCTGCCCATAACCGCGGGCATGCCTTTCGAAAGTTCAAAACCCTGCAGGGCTGTCCTTAAGAATATTCCCTTAAGAACACTAGCTTTTGGCTTCACCCAGTCTGAGGTACACGTTCGGCTGACCCGGTAGTAACAATTGCAGAGGTGCTCCCTTTACCACCTAGCCGAACAATCGGGAACATAGGGGTAAGCACAGGAGCCAGGCAACCCAGCTTGGCCAAAACTTAAGTCATATCGATGCATATAATGGTGAAGAAAAAGGTACATGCGGAACTTTGACGCATGTGTTGGGCGTGAAGCCCGTATAAATAAGCTTCTGTTAAAGAAGCCCCCAGGTTTAATGAGCACGAGTGGCGCATCACTAGATAAGCCTTTAAGGGCTATAAAAGAAAAGAGGGGAGGGAGAGAAATGTAAGACAGAAAAATGCAAAAAATGGACAGAGGAAGGAGACGAACACAGAGTCCGGCGCTAGGCATAGAATCTTCGAAGACGGGTGGCGTTCCACGGGTTCGGCTCGAGTCGGTTATCCGACGCATCTCGTAGGCGGTACACCCCGCCAGTCAGGACTTGGTCGATTATGAATGGACCTTCCCACTTGGGCTTGAGTTTGTCCTTTTTCTTATCCGGCAGGCGTAGAACTAGTTCGCCAACATTGTAATTTTTGGCCCGTACTTCTCTGCTTTGATATCTTCGGGCCTGCTGTTGATAAAATGCGGAACGGGCTTTTGCCACGTCGCGCTCCTCCTCCAGGGAGTCCAAGTTGTCCTGCCAATCGAGCTCGGCTTCTCTTTCTTCGTACATGCGCACTCTAGGTGAGTCATGAATTATGTCGCAGGGCAGAACTGCCTCTGCGCCGTACACCATAAAAAATGGTGTGTATCCGGTGGTGCGATTTGGCGTGGTCCGCAGCCCCCATAGCATGGAGTCGAGCTCCTCTACCCAGTGCGTGTTAGATTCCTTGAGGGACTGCACCAGTCTGGGTTTAATGCCGCTCATTATAAGACCATTTGCACGTTCGACCTGGCCGTTGGTTTGTGGGTGATAGATGGAAGCATAATCGAGCTTGATGCCCATGTTTTTGCACCAGAGTTTTACCTCGTCGACGGTAAAGTTTGTACCGTTATTGGTTATGATGCTGTGGGGGACACCATAGCGGTGTACCACCCCGGATATGAAGTCTATCACAGGTCCGGATTCGGCCGTTTTAACAGGCTTGGCTTCTATCCATTTGGTGAATTTTTCCACCATGACCAGTAAGTATTTTTTTCCTATGGGTCCCACCTTTAAGGGGTCCGACCATGTCAAGCCCCCAGACCGCAAAAGGCCAGGTGGTGGGTATAGTTTGGAGTGCGGTGGGTGGCATATGGCTTTGGTTGGAAAAAAGTTGGCAACCAGCGCATCGTTGAACTAAGTCCTGAGCGTCTGCCCGGGCCGTCGGCCAATAAAAGCCTGTACGGAAAGCCTTGCTAACAAGGGACCGAGCAGCGGCGTGGTGACCACCGAGTCCGGCATGAATTTCAGCCAGAAGGTTCTGCCCTTCCTCTTCGGAGATGCACCTTTGAAGGACTCCGGTAGTGCTTTTCTTATAAAGCTCTCCCTCATGGACTCTATAGGCTTTAGATCGCCGCACTATGCAGCGGGCCTCATTTTGGTCCTCCGGGAGTTCCTGCCTAGTAAGGTAGCCTAGGATTGGTTCTGTCCACGGGGCGATGACCGCCATTATTACGTGGGCTGAAGGTGTAATTTCATTGGCAGAGCCTCCAATTGTGTCAGATTGTTCGGCGTCGAGTGGTGCGGCTGGGTCCGGGCATTTATTTACGGGTTCCCCCTCCCATGTTACGGATGGCTTGAACAATCTTTCCAAAAAGATGTTGGGGGGACTGCATCAAGTTTTGCTCCGATGCATGCCAGGATGTCCGTTGCTTGATTGTTTTCTCGGGCTATATGGTGAAACTCCAGCCCTTCGAACCGAGCTGACATTTTTAGGACGGCGTTGCGGTAAGCTGCCATTTTTGGGTCCTTGGCGTCGAAGTCTCCATTTATTTGGGATATCGCGAGGTTTGAATCCCCGCATACCTCTAGGCGTTGGATACCCATGGATACTACTATCCGGAGACCATGTAGGAGGGCCTCATATTCGGCTGCATTGTTGGAATCCATGTACATGATCTGGAGCACATATTAGACTGTGTCTCCTATGGGTGACGTCAGGACGACGCCAGCCCCCATTCCGGCCAACATTTTGGAGCCGTCGAAATGCATAATCCAGTTTGAATATGTGCCGTACTCTTTAGGGAGCTCGGCCTCCGTCCATTCTGCGACGAAGTCGGCCAAAACTTGCGATTTAATAGCTCGCCGTGGCTTATAGGTTATATCAAACGGGAGAAGCTCGATGGCCCATTTTGCAATCCGGCCCGTTGCGTCGAGGTTGTTGATAATATCGTTGAGTGGTACTTCCGAGGCTACTGTTATGGAACACTCTTGAAAGTAGTGTCGTAGCTTCCAGGATGCCATGAATACTGCGTATGCAATCTTTTGATAATGCGGGTACCGTGATTTGCATGGAGTGAGGACAGTGGATACGTAGTAGACCGGCCTTTGAAGGGGGAATTTGTGTCCGTCCGTTTCCCGCTCGACAACGAGCACTGCGCTGACAACTTGATGTGTTGCTGCAATGTACAATAACATTGGTTCGCTGGTGTTCGGCGCGGCCAGGACTGGGTTTGTTGCCAATATGGCTTTTATTTCATCAAGTCCGGCCGTGGCGGCCTCCGTCCACTCAAAGTGTTCGGTGCGCCAAAGGAGGCGATAGAGGGGTAGTGCCTTTTCTCCCAAGCGGGAGATGAAGCGGCTTAAAGCCGCCACGCATCCAGTTAATTTTTGTATTTGTTTGAGGTCCTTTGGGATATCCAATTGTGACAAAGCTCGGATCTTGGCTGGATTAGCTTCAATTCCTCTACCGGATACAATGAAGCCCAAGAGCTTTCCGGCTGGAACGCCGAAGACGCATTTTTCCGGGTTGAGCTTGATGTCGTATTTTTGGAGGTTATCGAAAGTAAGGCTCAAGTCGTCTATTAGAGATTCGACATGTCTTGATTTGACGACCACATCATCCACATACGCCTCCACTGTTTTGCCGATCTGATTTTCCAGACATCTCTGGATCATGCGCTGATATGTTGCACCGGCGTTTTTCAGCCCGAAGGTCATTGTGTTGAAGCAGAATGGGCCGTATGGTGTGATGAATGTTGTTGCAGCTTGGTCTGATTCTGCCATCTTGATTTGATGGTAACCGGAGTATGCGTCGAGGAAACACAACGAGTCGTGTCTTGCAGTGGCATTGATAATTTGATCGATACGAGGGAGGGGGAAGGGATCCTTTGGGCAAGCCTTGTTAAGGTCTTTAAAATCGACACACAGGCGCCAGGATTTGTCCTTCTTTGGTACCATCACCAAGTTTGCTAGCCAGTCCGGATGTTTTATGTCTCTAATGAATCTGGCCTCCAATAGCTTGGCTAGCTCCTCTCCCATAGCCTGTCTCTTGGGTTCGTAAAAACACCGAAGGGCTTGTTTGATAGGTTTGAATCCTTTTAGGATATTTAAGCTGTGTTCGGCCAGCTTGCGTGGGATCCCTGGCATGTCTGAAGGGTGCCAGGCGAAAATGTCCCAGTTCTCTCGTAGGAACTCTCGCAGTGCGGCGTTTACATCAGGGCTCAGTCATGCCCCGATGGAAGTTGTTTTATTGGGGTCTGTTGGATGGACCTGGAATTTGACTATTTCGTCAGCTGGCTTGAAGGATGTGGATTTGGATCTCTTATCGAGTATCACATCATCCCTGTTAACCGTGGAGCGCAGCGCAGTCAGTTCCTCGGCCGCTAGGGCTTCGGATAGTGCCTCAAGGGCTAATGCGGCCGTCTTGTTTTCGGCACGGAGTGCAACGTCCGGATCACTAGCTAGAGTGATAATTCCGTTCGGCCCGGGCATCTTAAGCTTCATGTACCCGTAATGGGGTATTGCTTGGAAGATTGTGAATGCTTCCCGTCCCAGTAAAGCGTGATGTCCTCTCTTAAATGGGGCCACTTGAAACGTGACTTCTTCGGACCTGTAATTATCCGGCATGCCGAACACCACATCTAGTGTGATTTTTCCTGTGCAGCGCGCTTCCCGACTGGGGATTATTCCTCTAAAGGTTGTGCTGCTTCGCTCGACGCGGCTCCAGTCTATTTCCATTTTTTTGAAGGGTTTCCTCATAAATGAGGTTCAGTCCGCTGCCTCCATCCATGAGCACCTATGGGATTGAGGACCAATGCGGCTGGTGCTCGGGTTGTTCGGAATTTAGGTTCATCACTTGCGTTGAAGGTAATAGCAGTGTCGCTCCATGGATTTATTGTTGCAACTTGATAGACTTCGGCGAGGCTGCGGAGTGTTCTTTTTCGCACATTGTTTGATGCGAAAGTCTCGAAGACTGTGAGAACGGTACTGGTGTCCTCGGGCTGGCTTTCTGCGGCCTCCAGGATTAAGAGGTCCTCGCCAATTTTGGCCACCTGCCGGAGTATCCAATATGCTCTGAGGCTGTGAGTTGGTGTGACGTCCTCTGTACTGTGAATTCTACAGGGTCCATCAAGCTACCTTTCCAGTACGGTTCCATGCCCTGTAGAGGGTTTTGGCTTTTTGGTGTTTATCCCGGGTGTTCTATGATGATGCACCCTCTTAGTTCGGACGGGATTACTATTCAAGGCCGGATTATCCCAAAATTTTATTTCGGTTTTCCAGGCACTTTCCATCGCACAATATTTTTGTACTATGGATGCCAAGTCAGTGAAGCGTGTAATATCACGACGACTTACGACGTTAAGGATTCCCTCATCCGTGCAATTACTGCAGAAAATTGAGATTGCGTCTTCCTCGCGGCAATCCTTTATCCTATTCATAACCAGGAGGAATCTGGCCCAGTAATGATGTACTGTTTCCTCGGGCCTCTGCCTGATTTGGGAGAGATCGCTCATGTTCGGGTGGGCGGGTGTCGTTGAATCTGAAACCTCACCCAATCCAAGATTCGGAGGCCGAAGAGTTTCCGAACTCTGAAGTTCAGATTCTTGGATGTTGTCCAATGAATCTAGCCCGTTGCCTGATCCTAAGCTCAGGTCTTGAGTTGCATCCTCCCCTCCGCAGGTATCCGGCTTGGAGGAGTCGGGAATTCAGACGTAGCTAGTCCTTAAAATAGATGAAGGGTCGCCGCACTGCGCCTCTACCACGGCAACGTGGTGGGTGACTTGGGGAGAGTTAATTTCTCTTAGATCAGGTTTAAGCCCAACCTGGTCGTAATCCGTAGCGACCCCCAGGGCAGCGATGTGATCCAAGAGCTCATTTACGGAAGAGAGCTCCATTGGATCTAGCTGCTCGACGAGCTCCGAGCTGACGTGTAGGTTGCTTTTGATGACCTGAGAGGTCACCGTTGGCGCAACAGCCGAACAGGTGGTCATGAGGAAACCACCTAGCCGGAGGGTCTGGCCAACAGCCAAGGCTCCCTTAGCAACGGCACCGTCTTTAAAGACGGGAAGAGGCATCCTTCCTGATTGTGACGGCACAGAGGAACTCTCACTGAAAGCACCAATGTCGGTGTCAAAACCGGCGGATCTCGGGTAGGGGGTCCCGAACTGTGCGTCTAGGCCGGATGGTAACATGAGACAGGGGACACTTTGTTTTACCCAGGTTCGGGCCCTCTCGATGGAGGTAATACCCTACTCCTGCTTGATTAATATTGATGATATGGGTAGTACAAGAGTAGATCTACCACGAGATCAAGGAGGCTAAACCCTAGAAGCTAGCCTATGGTATGATTGTTGTGTATGGAGTTGATTGCCTACGGACTACAACCCTCCGGTTTATATAGACACCGGATAGGGTTAGGGTTACACAGAGTCGGTTACAATGGTAGGAGATCTTGAATATCCGCATCACCAAGCTTGCCTTCCACGCCAAGGAAAGTCCCATCCGGACACGGGACGAAGTCTTCAATCTTGTATCTTCATAGTCCAGGAGTCCGGCTGAAGGTATAGTCCGGCTACCTGAACACCCCCTAATCCAGGACTCCCTCAGTCTCTCTCCCTGTTAGGAGAACCTTGGTCGAACTATGTCCGGCTAGAATGGTATGCGGGCGATGAAGAAATTAGCTGCCCATCCACCACCCACTTAGTTGCCACTGTCAATGACTTAACCGACATGCTTGACTTCGGCTTCGAAGACTTCGACGGTATGGACGACGAAGCCGGAGACGAATAGGATCCACCGCCATCGGGGCACTGGACCGCCACCTCATCATATGATATATATATATATATATATATGATGGACACCCCCAAAGAAGCCAATGGCGATGAGAAAGCGAAGGATGACCCCTCCAATAAGCAACCCAAGCACCGACGTCAGCGGCGCCGCTCTAAGTCCCGCCACAGCAAGAGCAGTCATACCGGCACAGGAGATAATAACACTCCGGATAGCGTCGAAGACAACAACAATCCCCTCCAGCATGGCGAAGAGCTAGAGGACGAACAAGCTAGCCCTCCAGAGCAGGCAGCAGATGGAGAACCGGAGGAGGACAATTACATGCCTCTCTCCGAAGACGAGGCGAGCCTCGGCGACGACGAGTTTATCATGTCTGAGGACCCCGTCGAGCAAGAGCGCTTCAATCGCCGGCTTATGGCCACGGCAAATGGCCTAAAGAAGAAACAGCAACAGCTTCAAGCTGATCAAGACTTGCTAGCAGACAGATGGACCGAAGTCCTTGTGGCCAAGGAGCATGAACTCGACCGGTCGTCCAAGAGTTACCCAAAACGCAGGTTGCTACCTCACCTCGAGAAGGAAGAATTGGAACCTCATTCACCAGTGTACGGTGCGGCTGACCGGCCACTACGCGGCCGAGCCAGAAAGGCATTTCAGCCTAAAGTTCAGTCCGCACCCCGTCGCCACTCAGTCAAAGATACTAAGGCCTGGGGCAACACAGAGGACCTGCGAGACATCTTGGAGAGCAAGGCAAAAATCACAAGGTCAATATATGGGACATGAACACGCGCCCACACGGGACGATGATCGTCGCGTCGGATACACCAAGAGTAAATCTGGCCGGGCCGAATACAGCAGACAAGACTCATACGAACTACGTCGGGATATAGCCCGGCACAGAGGCACCGCACACCCCCTATGCTTCACTGATGAAGTTATGAATCATGAATTCCCGGAGGGTTTCAAACCCGTAAATATCGAATCATATGATGGCACAACATATCCCGTCATATGGATTGAGGATTTCCTCCTTCACATCCACATGGCTCGCGGTGACGATCTACATGCCATCAAGTACCTCCCACTAAAACTCAAAGGACCAGCTCGGCATTGGCTAAATAGCTTGCCAGCATATTTCGTTGGTAGTTGGGTGGATTTGGAAGATGCATTTCTTGACAACTTCCAGGGCACTTATGTGCGGCCACCGGATGCTGATGACTTGAGCCACATAACCCAGCAGCCAGGGGAATCGGCCAGAGAATTCTGGACACGGTTCCTGACTAAGAAAAATCAAATTGTAGACTGTCGGTATGCAGACGCCCTAGCGGCATTCAAGCATAACATCCGAGACGAGTGGCTCGCCCGCCACCTTAGCCAGGAGAAGCCGAAATCTATGGCGCCCTCACAACACTCATGACCCGCTTTTGCGCGGGCGAGGACAGTTGGCTGGCTCGCAGCAACAACACATCAAGGAATCCGGATACCTCGGATACCAAAGATGTTAACGGTAGGCAGCGTCATAATAGACCAAAGTGCCGCAATAATGGTGATAACACCGAAGATACGGTAGTCAATGCCAGATTCAAAGGCTCTAGATCCGGTCAGCGGAAAAAGGCATTCAAAAGAAATACTCCAGCTCCGTCCAGTCTGGATCGCTTGTGTCAAATCCACGGCACCCCTGACAAGCCAGCCAATCACGCCAACAGAGAATGATGGGTGTTCAAGCAGGCCGGCAAGTTAAATGCCGAACACAACGACAAGGGGCTGCATGGCAATGACGAGGAGGAGCCCCGGCCGCCAAACCCAGGAGGACAAAAGGGGTTTCCCCCACAAGTGAAGACAGTGACCATGATATACGCAACACACATTCCCAAGAGGGAGCGGAAGCATGCACTAAGGGACGTCTATGCGATGGAGCCTGTCGCCCCGAAGTTCAACCCATGGGCTGCTTGTCCGATCACCTTCGATCGCAGGGACCACCCTACTAGCATCCGTGATGGCGGATCCGCCGCGCTGGTCCTAGACCCCATCATTGACAAATTTCACCTCACTCGAGTCCTTATGGACGGCGATAGCAGCCTGAACCTGCTTTATCAGGATACAGTGCGAAAAATGGGTATCGATCCCTCAAGGATCAAACCCAACAAAACCACCTTTAAAGGTGTCATCCCAGGTGTAGAGGGCCATTGCACAGGCTCAATCACACTGGAAATGGTCTTTGGGTCACCGGATAACTTCCAAAGCGAAGACTTAATCTTCAACATCGTCCCATTTTGCAGTGGCTATCATGCACTGCTCGGACGGACATCATTTGCAAAATTCAATGCAGTGCCGCATTACGCATACCTCAAGCTCAAGATGCCAGGACCTCGCGGGGTCATAACAGTAAATGGAAACATAGAACGCTCGCTCCGTACGGAAGAGCACACTGCGGCCCTTGCAGCAGAGGCACAAAGCAGCCTGTTCAGACAGACCACTCATTCGGTGTTACAGCCCCCGGACACCTTCAAGCGAGTCCGGAATAATCTGCAACAGGATCGCCTGGCGCGATCTACGCTCGCCTAGCAATTCGGCCCCCGTCCCAGTCCCAGTGCAGCGATGAAATTCGTGTCACGCGTACATAACTACGCATTGAAAATACCATGGGCATAGGCGGGGGCACAATCAGGACACGCCCCGCATTGTGGCTTAACCACACCAGGGGCTGTATACCTTTGACATTCCTTTTCTCTTTCAGGGCCTAACTCTTCAGAAAGCGTTTCCAGCAGTCCGACGGCCGGACACATTCCGGAAGCAACAACCGAGGCGGAAAGAAGCTAAGGTGAACACAGGAACCGCCAGGTGCTCTCTAGTAATACTTGATATACCCGTTTTTCATTATTTATGCGTAGCTTTCCTTGGATAGGACATTTCGAATTGTCACACTTTAAGCTTATTGCACTACTTGTACCAATACGCTTCGACGTATTATTCAAATAACAATGCATATTATTAATCTGTCATTGCATTATTTAAGTTTTTCTCTTTCTCTTATATGTCCATTTACGACAATCTGCACCTGCACGCTCGGGTACGGTCAGTACGCCAGGGGCTCTCATTTACCCCGTAATACGGTGCAAGAAGTCTGAACACTTTCGACAGTGCGGCACCCCGAACTTATAGCATTATATGCATCAGCTCCGAATCATGTCTTGGGTCAAATGTTCGGTTGTCCGGCTCCCATGCTTTGGTACCTTACGTTCCGCTATATCGGCTAAGGTAGCAGTGGGAGAACTACTGCGATTGTGTCCCGGTTCTTCAGGACGAGCACCTCAGTAGAGAAAGCCAAAAACTGACTGTCATGATAAGGCGAGAGACTGGTCGTTGTTCGAGAGGTCTCAAGTCCTTAAAGACTTTTTCCGCTTCGGGCGAAGAGTCGACCTTGTCCGGCTTAGGCGTGTATAGCGCCCCAAATTCGGCCTTCCGAATACCAGGGGCTTCGCCAAAAATTTAAAATCATAGACTTCTATGGCTAAGTGAGAGTGTTAAAGCACTATAGTCCGATTGCCTGGTTTGTTGCACTAAGCACCTCCCTTGAAGGACCCAAAATTAGGGTAAAGAGTGTTCATATTTACCCCGAACACCCCAGTACTAGTTACATGGGGGCAGAAGCCGACGACTGGCCAACTCTCAGATTTTATAAATAGCCGCATAGAAGGTAATATTTTAAATTAAGAAAGCGTCGCATGGCGCAAAAGAACTCGTTTAATATTACAGGATCACATGGGCATGTTCATTCAAAAATTACATCCTTGGCACACTCATCTGCTACTAAGCGGGAACCCTTCAGGACGCTCTCATAGTACTTCTCGGGGCAGCGATGCTCCTTGCCCTCCGGCGGCCCCTCCTTCACAAGCTTCATGGCGTCCAGCTTCGCCCAGTGCACCTTCGCCCGGGAAAAAGCTCTGCGTGCACCTTCAATGTAGACGGATCGCTTGATGACTTCAAGCCGTGGGCAGGCTTCCACTAGCCGCCTCACCAGACCGAAGTAGCCGCTGGACAGGGGCTCGCCAGGCCACATCCGTACTATAAGGCCCCTCATGGACTGTTCGGCTACCTTGTGAAGTTCGACCAACTGCTTTAGCTGGTCGCTCAAGGACACGGGGTGTTCGGTCCCAGTATACTGAGACCAGACCAACTTTTCCGTTGAGCTCCCCTCCTCAGCCCGGTAAAACTCTGCGGCATCCAGCACACTGCGGGGAAGATCTGCAAACGCTCCTAGAGAGCTTCAAACTCGGGTAAGAAAAAGGAAAGTCTCCTTCACATGCTTGCTTTGCATATTGAATGCCTTACCCGCTGCTATCTTCTTTGCCGCATCAATCTCCTAGAGGGCCTTGTGGGCTTCGGCCTTGGCGCTCCGGACGCTTTCAAGCGCCTGCGCGAGCTCGGACTCCCGTGTCATGGAGTCAAGCTCCAAGTACTCGTGCTTTTTGGTGAGAGCCTCGAGCTCTTGCTGCACCTCGCCCACTCGGGCTTCTTGTTTCTCCCGTTCAATCCGTTCTTTGCCCGCTTTGTCTTCGGCCGAGGACAACGCCTTCCTCAGGGTCTCCACCTTGGTCATGGCCCCTGACAAATTCATGATGATCCTATTACTTTACACCGAACTTCTTTTTAACTATATAAACTGGGGTATATCTTACCTTTGCTCTCTTCGAGCTGCCCTTGGTAAGGCCGAGCTCGTCCTCAGACCGCTTCAGGGCCTACTTCAGCGCAGAGACCTCCGCAGTACGTGCGGCAGCGGCCAGCGGGGAAGCCTGCACATACACATAGACATACTCTAATTAGACTCATGAGTTATCATTTGATACTCTATTCGGCTTTTCTTTGCGAACGCCGAACAGAGCATCAGGGGCTACTATCTATGCGGTAATATTTTTATATTTCGAATGCTTACCGCAAAGCCTGTTAGGAGGCTGGTGCAAGCTTCCGTCAGTCCGTTTTTGGCGGACTGAACCTTCTTGACCACTGCACTCATGATAGTGCGGTGTTCTTCATCGATGGAAGCGCTATGAAGCACTTCCAGCAAGTTGTCCGGTGCCTCTGGTTGGACAGAGGACACCAGCACGGATGGTTGCCCCCCCCCCCCCCGGCCTAATGGGGGACCGCCTGCCGGAGTCCGGAACCATTGAAGGTTCCGACGCAGTGTCTGGCTAGGGCCCGAACTCGAAGCCAGTAGGAGCCTCGCTCCCTTGGTACCCAGGGTCTGGGAGGTCGCCGTGAGGCGCCCCCAGGACCGCCTCCCCTTGGGTCGGTGCCTTTTGAGACACCACCTCGGCGTTGTCCGTAGGGCGAGGGGTGGAAGCCGTCGGAGGAGAACCGCTGTTCATATCCGACGAGCCCAAAGAGCCGCTCGACGAGGGTACGTCAAGACGAGCTCGGGCCAGACTGCATAATCAGGTTTGGCATGAGCAAAGGCAGTACAATAAAACATACCATGAAGTACTATGGTGTCCGGACACTTATGATTTTGCCAGGGGCTTGTCCCTGGGTAGCCACTCGTCGCCATTGTCGGCGGCCGTCGTGGCACAGTCCGGAGGGAGGGTCTTTCCCTTCTTGGACCCTTCGGCCTCCCCGGATGGGTCGGCCTTCCTTTTATTGTCTCCCCCGGCTGGGGGGAGAACTTTTCTCCTCCTCCCCGTTTCCATGGGAGGAGTGCGCGTCGGACTCATCTGATGATGAGTCCGACAGAACCACCTTGCGCCGGAGACCCTTTTGGGTCCCCGCGGCCTTCTTCTTGGCCGTCTTTTCCGGCACCTCGTAAGGTGCCGGAGTCAGCATCTTCGTTAGAAGAGCGTTTGCAGGATCTTCGGGCAGGGGGGCTGGGCAATCAAGCTGCTCCGCTGTCTTTATCCAGTCATGTTAATGATATGAAAGCTTAGATCCAGCAGATAACTAAGCCAGGGCACATAAATACCCAGAGTTGTATAAAAGCCTACCGGATGGGCGCGGCGCTTTGCGCTGAGTCCACGGTTCTCGGTGAGGGAGGGAGGCATCTCGGCGCCCTTGAACAGCACCCTCCAGACGTCCTCATGCATCGTGTCGTAGAGCTCTTGCAGCGTCTGATGCTGGGCCAAGTCGAACTCCCACAAAACAAATGTCCGTTGTTGGCACAGAAGGATCCGGCGGAAGAGCATAACCTGGACCACATTAACGAGCTTGATTTTCTTGTTCGTTGTGTTCTGGATGCAAGTTTGGAGTCCGGTCAGCTCTACCGAAGAACCCCGGGACAGGCCCTTCTTTTTCCATGAGGTGAGACACGTGGGGATTCCGGATCAAAATTTGGGGGCCACCACCCAGTTGGAGTCGCGCGGCTCGGTGATGTAGAACCACCCCGATTGCCACCCCTTTATGGTATCCACGTAGGTACCCTCGAGCCAGGTGACATTAGGCATCTTGCCCACCATGGCGCCTCCGTATTCTGCTTGCTGGCCACCCACCACCTTCGATTTGACATTGAAGGTTTTCAGCCATAGGCCGAAGTGGGGCCTGATGCGGAGGGAGGCCTCGCACACGACGATAAACGCCGAGATGTTGACGATGAAGTTGGGGGCTAGATCATGGAAATCCAGCCCGTAGTAGAACATGAGCCCGCGGACAAACGGGTGGAGAGGAAATCCCAGTCCACGGACAAAATGGGTAAGAAAAACTACCCTCTCACGGGGTTCGGGCGTTGCGATGATCTGCCCCGCATTCGGCAGCCGGTGCGCGATATTCACAGCTAGGTATCCGGATTACTGTAACTTTTTGGTGTTCTCCTCCGTGACGGAGGAGACCATCCACTTGCCTCCTGCACCAGACATGCTTGGAGTGGTTTGAGAAGAAGAACGCAAGCTTGGGCGCTAGAGCTCGAGTGTGCGGGAATGGGTAAGCGAGAAGGAAGAAGGCGTGGGTGAAAAAAGTAGATCTTTGTCCCTTTATAAGGGCGGAGGAGGCGATGAGTCTCCCCACTTGCCTGGCAAAACTGCTTATTCACCAGGTGCCGTAATTGATGGCGCGGTTGGGTTACCCACGTCCGTATTGACGAGAATCCCGTGAAAAGGGGAACATGATCTCTGCTTTGACAAGACGTATCAAGAAAACCACCTCGCGATATGTGCGGAGCTGGTTGAGAGAAGCGGTTCGACTAATAACCAGGCCATGAAGTGATGTCATACTATCGAAACGTGACAGCAGAATTAGATTTGTGGAAGTATTATTCTCTCTATGGTGGTATGTGGAACTTATTTTGCAGGGTCAGACACTATCCTTGTATTCAAACTCTTCCATAGTGTATTCGGAGGAGGAACCCGCCTTGCAATGCCGAAGGCAACACTGCGCGCTGGACTCATCGTTGTTGAAGCCTAGTTCAGGAGCTACTGAGGGAGTCCTGGATTAGGGGTCTCTGAACAGCCGGACTATATCCTTTGGCCGGACTGTTGGACTATGAAGATACAAGATCGAATACTTCGTCACGTCTCCGGATGGGACTTTACTTGGTGTGGAAGGCAAGCTAGGCAATACGGATATGTATATCTCCTCCTTTCTAATCGACCTTGTGTAACCCTAGCCCCCTCCGGTGTCTATATAAACCGGAGGGTTTTAGTCCGTAGGACAAGATACAATCATACCATAGGCTAGCTTCTAGGGTTTAGCCTCTCTGATCTCGTGGTAGATCAACTCTTGTAATACTCATATCATCAAGAACAATCAAGCAGGACGTAGGGTTTTACCTCCATCAAGAGGGCCCGAACCTGGGTAAACATCGTGTCCCCTGCTTCCTATTACCATCCGCCTTAGACGCATAGTTTGGGACCCCCTACCCGAGATCCGCCGGTTTTGACACTGACAACAAGTATCAGTTTCTCTCGGAGCAGCCAACCAGCTAGTGGTTGTAGGGGTGGCTATTTGTAGCCTAGGAGCAGCCTGACATGATAAGACATAAATGCCCTTCAATGATATGACTGTTAGGTGGGAAGATATTTTGGGACAACTGGCGCGTAGCACAGCAACGGTCGGAAATTTGACTATCAAATTCCTCAGGGCTATCATGTTCCTCACTTGTAGGAAATCCGCACTGGTGAATTCCTAACTCCTCAGTCAGAACAAATTCCTCAGAGACCAGAAGGACTTCGTCTCTGTCACGAAGCAATTGACTGAGTTGCATGAGATTTCCAATGGATTCACTCGAAGGGATTAGTAGGTGTATGATTTTGAGTTGATTATCACTTGGAAACTTTTCCTTAGTATTTCCTCGACCCCCTTTAATGGTACGGTGTTTCCTATGACTCAAGAAAGAGAAAAAAGAAACTACGAAAACAAAAGTCTTCACGCTTCATGTTCCTGGAATGAATAACAAGTCTTCACGGTCACACCAATTTCTTCACTTTCAAAGTCTTTAGAAAGTCTTCAAAAATCCAAAGTCTTTAATCGAAGAACTTCATTTTTAGGGGTCGACTTTCTCTGTAAATATCAAACTCCTCATAGACTTATAGACCTGTGTACACTCACAAACGGATCAGTCCCTTAACCTATAAGTCTTCAATACACCAAAATCACTAAGGGGCACTAGATGCAATTACAATCTCCCCCTATTTGGTGATTGAAGACAATATAGGTTAAGTTTTCAATGGGGATAAACATATGAAGTGTAAATACTGATATTGAAGAATTTGATTGCAAGATATAGAAGAACTCCCCCTGAAGATGTGCATAGTGAGGAATTTGCTTTTGAAGCAATGCACACTTGAACAGTAGAATCATGGAGATCTCCCCCTATATCTTGTAATTCATACACGCATTTAACATATAATATGAAGAATTTGAAATGCATGATGAAATATGGTGACTGATGTAATTCAGCATGCGTGCATTAACATATATGAGGAATAAGTATGCAGAAGAACACAGCAAAAGTATCAGACCACCATCAGGTTTTAAGTTTACAAGTCGATCCAGCAAAGTCTTCAAAAGAACGAGAGTTGTAACTTAGCAAAAAAATGCCCATATAAGTAGACCCACTTGAAGACTAACTCACATTTCTCCCCCTTTGTCATCGAATGACCAAAGGGGCCGAAAAATGAGGACTAATGCCCTTGAAGAATATCATCACTGAGTCGATGAAGGAGCGCCAGAATTGTTGGGGTCGGTTGTTGAGGTAGGGCCTGCCGCAGTGTCGTCCAAATCTTCATGCTCATTAGTTGTGTGTGATGAAGAATATGAGCTGGCTACCAAGGAAGGAACTTTGGTTTTCTTGAATTTCTTCGCTGGTGGCTGAGACTAGTCAAAGTCCTGCTTGATACCCATTTGCTTCAGATCTTCTTCACCATACAGATGTGACAGAACAGCCCAGGTGCGACCGAAGACTTCATGGAGGTAGTAATGGTTTTTCTTCACTGCATTGTGTGTAGCAGTCATGTAGTGAAGAATAGAACCAAGCTGATGCTTAACCCATTTTGTGGTTGTGGTCGACCTTTTGGTGAAGACTGAGGAGAAGCTCACGATCATTCATCACCCTTGGAGCTGTGCCTTGAGGATTTTGCTTTGAAGCATTTGTGGCAGAGTCATGAGTGGCAGAGTGATCATTGGTGGAGTAGGATGCAGCTTTGCGGAACTGACCATCCAATGGACGAATGCCTTCATCAATAAGAGCAGTGGCCTTGGCCTTTTCATCGGCTGAGGAAAATGTTTGTTTGAGGACTTCAATGGGGGGCAAGTAGCTGAGATGATTTTGAGAACCAGCCTTGTAGTTGATTGAAGACCTTGTTCTGAGGAATCTCATAATCCAGGGAGCGTGAGGCTTCAACTAAAACGGAGAGAGTGCAACATTTGCGAGAGTCCTCATGAAGAAATCATGGTAGTTGACAGGAATGCCATGTATGATATTGAATAGTAGATTCTTCATGATGCCAATGACTTCTTCATCATTCCATTCATGGCCTTTTATTGGACTCAGTGTCTTTGACAAAATGCGATAGACAGTTATAGGCACAAACAACAATTCCTTCACGAGGAATTTGGTCCTTGGGGCTTGACTGGGCTTTAGCAGCTTCATCAACACTTGCATGTAGTCAGCGGTAAGTTCAGGTTCATGGTATAGGCAACGAGCGCCTTCAAGGGGAGGACTGACAGGCAGGGCATGAAGCAGTTCAGAGACCGGTGCTTTGAAGTGAGTATGCTCTGTCATCCAGTCCAATACCCAAGAGTTCACATCAGAAGCATCTCCTCTGATGTGTAGGTTGCATAGAACTGAAGAATTAGCTCTTCATTCCAATCAACAATATCAGTGCAAAATGTGAGCAGTCCAGCGTCATGAAGAACACTGAGGACTGGCGTGAAGCAAGGTAGTGATTCCATGTCCATGTGAGGAATATGCTCATGGTCGAAGACTTTGTCTTTATTGAAAAGCAGCGAAGAATAGAAGTTGGCTTGGCTGGCAGTCTAGAAACGCTTCCTCCTAAGACGAGCAGAGTCATATGGGTTGTAATCCGTGAAGAATACGTGCTCGAGGAAGAAGTCATCAGCCTTAAATTTTTGCTTCTTTGAGAAAGGATCCTTTGGCTTGGGCTGAGGAGTATAAGTTAATTGCATCACAACATCAGGAATTGTTACAGCCTGGTTTTTGCCCTCTCTTCCTTGTCTGATTTTCTTTTGATTTGGATTTGAATTTGGAATTTTGAATCACTTCAGATGGACTTAAGCACTTGGGTACCACCTTGACTTTCACCCAAGTGACTCATTTCTCTCCCTAGCCACCATTTCTCCTCTGATCCACCTCAAAATAATATTATGAATATTTTTCTTAAATGAAAAATATTCATTTTCCCTCCCAAAACCCTAACTAGCCCATTGTGTTCCAAAGCAACCCTAATTTTTCTTGCCCACAAAAATCTAAGAAAATTCGCAAGTATTCTTTGAACCCTAGGGCACCTTCCTGAGCAAAAAAATTGCATCACTTTTTGGAATATTTTTGCTACAGAAAATATTTTCTGTTCTGGACATAAATGGTAGTTTCTACAGCAACTACCATTTTACTTGCTCATATGCTGCTGAATTTTCTTGTGAATCACCACCCTCCTAGATGATGGCTAGCCTCCAAATCTTAGCTTACAGCTCTTAGTAGTTTGACCATAGTAAGCTCTCAAAGTTACTGCCCAGAAACTTACCATGAAGTAGAAATCCATCTTACTGCACCTGAGCTAAACCCAAAGTGTGGTAACTACTCAAACCACCAAGGACTACACGCTAGACATGAAGTTTAGGCTTAGCGCGGCCTGATGTCATAATTCACGCGGTGACCGCGTTCGTCCAGGTGTGCTGGCATACGGTCGACGCGCTCTGCGATGCGCCCGAGCCGCTGTTGAGCGCATGCTCGCTTCCCCGCTTGCCGCGCCTTGCCAAACTTCGCCACGATCATCGTCCCAACCCCCTTAACTCCCTCTTGGCGCTCGCTGATGTCAGAGCTCGCCGCAGCGAGCACGGGCTCGGTCCGGCTAACCCAACAGTGCGCCGCGCACTGTGTTCGTCGCCACCCCCTCGCTCCTGTGCTCGTCTCCGCTCGCCCACAGTGCCCGCGTGAGCTGCGTCGCCTTCTCCCCCGCTCATTGACGCCGTTCGTCACTGGTCGCCGTGTCCAGGTGTCCTCCGGCGGAGCCCGAGCCCCTCACCCCGCTCGGCTATAAATACAGCCCTCCCCAGCCTTCTCGAGCATCATCCACTCCTCTCACACACTCCACAAGCCGGCAGGTAGACGTAGCCCGGCTGGGTAGGCCGCGGGCCGCCGTCCCCGAGCTCGAGCTCGCCGGCGATCCCCTCGGGTCGTCTCCGCCAGCCCCTCCCAAGCTTGGCCCACCCTTCCAGGGCCTCCGCCGTGCTTCAGTGGTGCCGTCCAGCCCGATTGGAGCCTCTGGTGCCGCCTCTACCCGCCGTCATCTCCAACTCCGGCGACCTCCTCTCTCTGCCGCCACTGGATAGATCATTTCCGACGTCGTCCGACCACCCCTAGCTAATCTACGGGTATGGGCAGGTGCGCCTTCGTCTTCTCTTTCGATCCATTCCTTTAGCTCGGGCCAAGACACCCTCCTCGCCAGCATGTGCTCCGGCGGAGCCCCGCCACGCTCTGTTTCCCCCTTCCCCTCCCTCTCACCTTGCTAGTGGGGCCCGCTAGTCAGCCACTCTGGCCGCGCCAGAAGCAGGACGAGTGGTGGCGCCCCGCGGGGTTTACGCCTTCGACGTCACCCCCCCCCCAGTTCTGTTTTACTTAAATCAAATTCAAATGTTCAAGAGAGCTTCAAACAGCCACAACTTTTTAACCACAAGTCCAAATGAATTGACTCTTTTTGCATTGTGTTCTTTATGAAAAGATCTAGCAGCACACCAAAAATGAGATTTTTTCTCTGCTGTCTAGATTTTCTGGTGAATTTCAGAGTGGTTCTTGATGTTTTCTTTTTTTTTGTTTATATTTGTTTCCAGAAGGTGAAGCTTGTCTTCAGGATCACCAGGAGGAGTGTGACCCTCACCTGCACTAAGGCAAGCCATAACAACATTTTCATGGTGCCATTGCAATATTTGTGATATTTTTGAACTTGAACAAATGATTTAATCCACGCATTTAATTCACTAAAGTATATATTTATATTCTGTTGGATGCTTGTTTAAGTTGATATGGTTAGTATACAGAAGTTTACAACTAACTAAGTTAGTTTAAGTCATTAGAAGTAACTTTTGATTATGAAGAAGTAATATGTTTATGAAAAGGGAATTAATTGGTTTAATATTTTCTCGAGTAAGAAAGGATTTATGCTAAGATATTGTCATGGTTAAATTGCTAACTAAACATAACCAGAGAAATGTTGTGTGTTGTTGAGATCTATGCTTAGTAATTGATGAAGTTGAATCAGTTATTTCCGATGATTTATGGTGCATATATATTAGTGTTGCATTTTCATGGCATATCATGACGCTGGTTACTTTCACTTTAAGTTGAACCTGATAATAATTCAACTTGAACATATCGTTGATCGGGTCATGGTGCCACTGAATTGAGATCTTCCCCAGTGCAACCACATTTGCCTTTGTGGGAAGGCCTTTATTCGGTCTGTTGTCATGCCTCTGGTCGGTGCCTCCAACGAGGGAAGGTTATGGGCGTGTGTTACCCTGGCCCCGTAAGCAGACATAACCTTGTTTGTCCGTTGTTGTTATGGTACCTTGTCCCCATTTGGGACCGTTTATGTTTTGCCACGACGGTGGCCGTTGGTGTCTTTGGTAGACACGTGGCCACCCATGACTTAGCCCAGTGGAGAGTTAGTCGGAGTGGCCGGGGGAGTGTCATGCAATGGAGGGGTTCTATCAGAATTCCATTGGTCCACCCGAATGGGAGTGCAAGTCCATGGGTTCCGAGGTGTGGGTACAGTGCGCTACCTCTGTAGAGTGTATTAAATCTATCGATAGCCGAGTCCACGGTTACGGACAAGCTCGAAAGTAGGTCATAGCATGGATCAACGTTTAAATTATTTTGCACACTAAGATAATAACCTTGCACTATTGGAGAGAGGACGGTTGAGAAATCATCTTGATGTTGGAGGCCAAGTTGTTGGCCAGTTTGTGATCTGAGTATGAACACGGTTTGGTTACGAGGTAACCCAATTAAAGACCAAGATGTTGGTCTGATTGTGGTCCAAGAGGGATCACCGTTTGGTAAGCAAGTCTGAGGGACTTAAGTCATGAAATCATGAGCACTGCATACCAAGTATGATTTTGCATTAATGAGTAAATGGTTTAATTATCATGATATTGTTTGTCATTATGTTTATGCTTGTTGTGAGCTTGCAAGTACATTCAATGTACTGACCTGGCGTGTCATGCCAGCTTTCAGGAAAGTCTCATTGGAAAGGAGTGTTGTCCGAGTCTAGATCGTGTCCACATCGGTGTCCCTGTGCTATGGAGTCCTGCTTCGTCATCGTTCCACTGTCGCGTAGTTGTCTTGATCGAGGCCCCTTTATGTTCACTAAATAATGTACATATTGTTCAGCCGCACCGTGTGTGCCGCTTGGCCTCGCAACTTGTTGTAATATGAACTATGTTCCTCTAGTATCAATAAAGCGGTTGCTTTCTGTACCAAGATGTTGTGTGTATTGCCAGAAGACAAGATCTCTGGGCTGGCAATGCAAGGTAAACCGATTTCTCTGAGCCAGGGTGCCACAACGCTTGGTATCAGAGCCGCGCTGACTGTAGGACACGCTAGGCTGCGAACGTGTTAACTGGACATTAGTCATGGTATAAGTGAGTGCTGGTAGTGATTGTAGCTGGTTGTTGCATTGCTTGTGCTTCTTTATTTTTATTCTAACCTACTAATGGTTGTGGGTGTAGATGGCTCCGGTGCCGTATCCGTGCCAGTTGCAGTTGATGTCGTACACATCGTCGCATCTCCTCCGTAGCGTGTGGCGTCAGCTGTAACCCCTCGGTGACGATCCAGTCTATCGTGTGTACCGGGAGCGTCTAGCAGACAGTGTATGAGTATCACGCAGTGGTCACTCTGTGCACCAGTTCATCTTCCAGCACTTATATTCGTACCTCCAGGAGCAGTTTCGCTTCTACCGCTTCTCAGGCTGTCTGGTTTGCTGCATTTGAGGTCCTCGTCGAGTTGCATTATAACGAGGTCCGAATGCAGAACCATCCAGGTTTCCACTACTATCCTTCCCTGCACGACAATGGTCGTGTCCGTTTTCCTATCATTGATCCAGAGTCTGATAGTATTGCTAGCCACCTTTCTCGTTATATCACTGCTAGCTATCTTATGATTCACGAGCTGGCTCGAGAGATGACTCGTGCTTGCACTGCTTTAGCCGCTACTAGAGCTTCTACTACTCCATTATCCACGGGATTTACTCCTTGTATTCCCTCCAGTTCTGGTTCACCTATTTCACCGGTTACTCCCTCGAGTAGCTCGGGCACCTCGACCGTGAATCCTCTTAGTGATCCTGCCGAGTGGATTTCCCTTCTCACTACCCCAGTAGCCCCGATGCTCCAGCCTCATCCTGCACCTGCTCCGAAGGGAGAGCCCTTGAGGCAGCGTCGCCATGTTACCTTTAACCCGGAGGATTCGGTTAACGTCGTCAGTTCAAGATCCAAGTCCGCTTCAGGGGAAGACCCCGCAGCACTAGCAGAGCTTTAGAGCACTCGAGTATCCACAGTTGTCAGGATGATGTACGGATGTAGTCATATGAGTCATGATGTTCCGTTCTATGTATGAGAGTAGTCGAACTTATCATGTCATTTATTTTTTATGTACGAGTCTATGTATAATTATGTTGGAACTTCCTTTTATTCGTTATGCTTTGTTCATATTTCGTTTTCTTTCGGGTTTTGTCGCTGGCATTTCTCCACTATATTTTTGGATGTTGCTCATCTCGAATGCGATGTCTCGGAAAAAACAAACATTAGGATGACGCGGGGAGGCAGCAGTAGTGACGTTAATGAGGATGTCCCTGTCCGCCGCTCCACATGACAGGCAGGACACTCTCCCGAGCCGTATGTTCCACCACCGCCTCCACCGCCAAATCTGCCCTCCAGTGAGCAAATTATGCGTAACGTTTGAGGAAAGGAGGAATAATGATCTGATTGAAATATTAAGAAGTGTGCAAGCTATGGTTGGACAGAATGGAAATCAGAACGGTCATCACTCCAAGCTGTCAGATTTTAAGAGAACCAAGCCTCCCAGTTTCAGTAAGGTTATTGATCCCTTGGACGCAGATGACTTCAACACAAGCATTTCTCAAATTCACAACTACTCAACTAGCATGACTCTAATATCACCATCTCCATATCTCAAAACAACTATCAAGTTTCAAACTTCTCATAGTATTCAACACACTCATAAGAAAATTTTATTATTAATCTTGAATGCCTAACATAATTAAAGCAAATTACCATGCTGTTTTGTAGGACTCTCAAGATAATCTAAGTGAAGCATGAGAGAACAATGGTTTCTATAAAGCAAATCTACCAACGTGCTCTAGAAGATATAAGTGAAGCACTAGAGCAAAAACTATATAACTCAAAAGATATAAGTGAAGCACATAGAGTATTCTAACAATTTCCGAATCATGAGTGTCTCTATCAAAAGGGTGTGTGCAGCAATAATGATTGTGGAAAACTAACAAACAAAGACTCAAATAATACAAGACGCTCCAAGCAAAACACATATCATGTGGTAAATAAAAATATAGCTCCAAGTGAAGTTACCGATAGAAGTAGACGAAAGAGGGGATGCCTTCCGGGGCATCCCCAAGCTTTGGCTTTTAGGTGTCCTTAGATTATCTTGGGGTGCCATGGGCATAACCAATCTTAGGATCTTGCCACTCCTTGTTCCATAATCCATCAAATCCTTTACCCAAAACTTGAAAACTTCAAACACAAAACTTAAAGTAGAAAATCTCGTGAGCTCCGTTAGCGAAAGAAAAGAAAACACCACTTGAAGGTACTATAATGAACTCATTCTTTATTTATATTGGTGTTAAACCTACTGTGTTCCAACTTCTCTATGGTTTATAAACTATTTTACTAGCCATAGATTCATCAAAATAAGCAAACAACACACGAAAAACAGAATCTGTCAAAAACAGAACAGTCTGTAGTAATCTGTAGCTAACGCAAGATCTGGAACCCCAAAAATCCTAAAATAAATTGCTGGACGTGAGTAATTTATATATTAATCATCTGGAAAAAGAATTAACTAAATATAACTTTCTAAATAAAAATGGCAGCAGTTCTCGTGAGCGCCAAAGTTTCTGTTTTTTACAGCAAGATTAAAAAGACTTTCCCCAAGTCTTCCCAACGGTTCTATTTGGCACAAACACTAATTAAACACAAAAAACACAACCAAAAAAGAGGCTAGATAAATTATTTATTGAATAACAGCAAGGAAAAATATTGGGTTGTCTCCCAACAAGCGCTTTTCTTTAAAGCCTTATAGCTAGGCAAAAGATTTCAACGATGCTCACATGAAAGACAAGAATTGAAGCACAAAGAGAGCATCATAAAACACGTGACAAACAAATCTAATTCTAACATACTTCCTATGCATATGCATCTTATAGGCAAACAAATTATCAAGGCAAGCAAAAACTAGCATATGCAAGGAAGCGGAAAGAAACAATAGCAATCTCAACATAACAAGAGGTAATTTAGTAACATGAAAATTTCTACAACCATATTTTCTGCTCTCATCATAATTACATGTAGGATCATAAGAAAATTCAACAAAATAGCTATCACATAGAATATTTTCAACACGATCCACATGCATGCAAAGTTGATACTCTTACAAAATAGTGGGATCTAAAGTTGACACTCTTCCAAACCCACTTTCAATAATATTGCAAACACTATTATCAATCTCATAATCATCATGGGGCTTAAATAAATTTTCAAGATCATAAGAAGAATCACCCCAATCATGATCATTGCAACAAGTAGAGGACATAGCAAAACTAGCATCCCCAAGCTTAGGGTTTTGCATATTATTACCACAATTTAAATAAATAGAATTTATAATAAAATCATTGCAATCATGCTTTTTATTCAAAGATCTATCGTGAATCGCTTCATAAAGTAATTCATCACACTTTTTAGATTCACGAATTTCAAGCAAAGCCTCATAAAGATAATCTAGTGCACAAAACTCACTAGCAATTGGTTCATCATAATTGGATCTCTTAAAAAGATTAGCAAGTGGATGAGGATCCATAGATCTTAGGTTCTCTATTTAGTAATAAATAAACAACTATTCCAACCAAACGAGCAAACGAGACAAGTAAGACATAAAAGCAAACAAAAAGACGAACAGAAGAAGGGCGAATAAAACGACAAGGGTGAAGTGGGGGGACGAGAGGCAAATGGCAAATAATGTAATGAGGGAGATAAGGGTTTGTGATGGGTACTTGGTATGTTGACTTTTGCGTAGACTCCCCGGCAACGGTGCCAGAAATGGCTCGTTGTCGGGAGTCCAAATCTTGACTTGACCTTGCGTAAGCCTCCCCGGCAATGGCGCCAGAAATCCTTCTTGCTACCTCTTGAGCACTGCGTTGGTTTTCCCTTGAAGAGGAAAGGGTGATGCAGCAGAGCAGCGTAAGTATTTCCCTCAGTTTTTGAGAACCAAGGTATCAATCCACTAGGAAGTCACGCACGAGTCCCTCGCACCTACAGAAACAAATAAACTCCTCGCAACCAACGCGATAAAGGGGTTGTCAATCCCTTCACGGTCACCTACGAGAGTGAGATCTGATAGGTTAATATAATATTTTTGGTATTTTTATGATAAAGAGAAATAAAGATGCAAGTAAAATAAATGGCAAAGGAAATAACTAAGTATTGGAAGATTAATATGATGGAAAATAGACCCGGGGGCCATAGGTTTCACTAGAGGCTTCTCTCGAGAGCATAGGTATTATGGTGGGTGACCAAATTACTGTTGAGCAATTGACAGAATTGAGCATAGTTATAAGAATATCTAGGTATGATCATGTATATAGGCATCACGTCCGAGACAAGTAGACCGACTCCTGCCTACATCTACTACTAATACTCCACATATCGACCGCTATCCAGCATGCATCTAGAGTATTAAGTTCAAGAGAACAATGTAACGCTTTAAGCAAGATGACATGATGTAGAGGGATAAACTCATGCAATATGGTATAAACCCCATCTTGTTATCCTCGATGGCAACAATACAATACGTGCCTTGCTGCCCCTACTATCACTGGGAAAGGACACCGCAAGATTGAACCCAAAGCTAAGCACTTCTCCCATTGCAAGAAAGATCAATCTAGTAGGCCAAACCAAACTAATAATTCGAAGAGACTTGCAAAGATAACCAATCATACATAAAAGAATTCAGAGAAGATTCAAATATTGTTCATAGATAAACTTGATCATAAACCCACAATTCATCGGTCTCAATAAACACACCGCAAAAGAAGATCACATCGAATAGATCTCCACAAGAGAGGGGGAGAACTTTGTATTGAGATCCAAAAAGAGAGAACAAGCCATCTAGCTAATAACTATGGACCCGTAGGTCTGAAGTTAACTACTCACACTTCATCGGAGAGGCTATGGTGTTGATGTAGAAGCCCTCCATGATCAATACCCCTCCCGCGGAGCTCCGGAAAAGGCCCCAAGATGGGATCTCGTGGATACAGAAAGTTACGGCGGTGGAATTAGGGTTTTGGCTCCGTATCTGGTATTTTGGGGGTACGTAGGTATATATAGGAGGAAGGAGTACGTTGGTGGAGCAATGTGGGCCCCACGAGGGTGGAGGGCGTGCCTGGGGGGGTAGGCGCGCCCCCCTACCTCGTGCCTTCCTGGTTGATTGCTTGACGTAGGGTCCAAGTCCTCTGGATCATGTTCGTTCCAAAAATCACATTCCCGAAGGTTTCATTCCGTTTGGACTCCGTTTGATATTCTATTTCTGTGAAACTCTGAAATAGGCAAAAAAACAGCAATTCTGGGCTGGGCCTCCGGTTAATAGGTTAGTCCCAAAAATATTATAATAGTGTATAATAAAGCCCAATAATGTCCAAAACAGGATATAACATAGCATGGAACAATCAAAAATTATAGATACGTTGGAGATTGGGTTGTTTATATTGGGTACAACTGCGAGTGGGAACTTGTGAATGTGTACACTTGTCACCGGGTTCCACTTCCAAAAATCTTAGACTGTCCAGAGGTTGAGCACATTGGTTTTCTACATACGTTCAACTACGGTCATGGTGACTGTCGTCTACAAAAGATAGCAATTTGTCAAGTTCCCGACCGCTCTTGGGATTTAATGGACTATGGAGTTGTTGCTATCTTCGACAATCTTGTTGCCTTCCTTCATAGTTCGACTGGATGGATATTGCTCAAAAATCAGTTTCTATACACGATGTGTACTGTGATGCAATTCAACACGAGGGTCTTGTGTTTGATGCCACCACTCATGGCACTGTTTTTGCATGGAATCCTTATACTTTCGGTACATTTGTCTTCCACCGTAATTATAATTGTTTCATCCACATGCATGCAGGTTAGCTAGTTTCCCTTTACTAATTAACCTTCTTGTGTTTCCAAGGTACTGTGAACATTCCACCACCTATACTTGAAAAAAATTACAACCAAGGGGGAGATGACGATGATGATGATCACGAGCATGAGGACCCATATATTCAGTGGTGCCTAGCAACTTATTCCGCTGGATCACCTCTTCTTGTATGTATGCAGGGCACCGCTGATGTTACTAAGGAAGCAGGTGTTGTCTCCCATGGTTGCACTCTCCGAACCTATTCCAACATCCGTTGCAGGGTATTCGGGATGGATACTACTATGCTAGCGCCAACACCTTGTCCGTGGTTTAGTATTGATACTCTTGGAGAAAACTCGCTCTTCCTTGGAAAAAACTATCCAATCATGGTGAAAGGTGATCCAGCTACTGTTGACACAATGTTACTACCATTATGAGAAGCAATTGTATCTATACCTCGGGCATTTCTATGCTTCCCTACCGTGGCTATCACAATATGGGTCATGAAATAGGCCGCTTCAGCCTGGATGATCAGTCCTGCGTTGGCCTTGAGATTGACAGTAGCTGGCCCTTCCGAGACAAACTCTTCTAGTTCAAAGCAAGTGTTTCCAACACTGAGGATTGGTTGAGCTGAAGTTCATTTCATTGCTTGTTATTTGTTGTGTGATGAAAACTTTAGTATTTACTAGAATGTTTTGTTGGAACTAATCTATAATCCAACATGTATCCTCGTTGTCGTTGCGTGTTGATGACTTGTTGTATGTAATGAATGGTACATTTGCATATGCATGTCATAAACTCAATTTATAAATGGTTTTCGACTCACTTCTTGGAGTGTTAGTGCCGTAGTAGTATAGCCAGCACCCGTAGTAGTATGAAGTTGCCACATCAGATAGAGCCAACCGATAGTTAGTTCTAGTTAGATCAACTAGAGCTAGGTGTCACACGGAGGCCGAGAAATATGGTGATAGCGTGACTGCGTGAGGTGGGCTTGTACGTAGTATGATGTAGGCACAGGGCTTGTCGTGTTTCCTACTCCTCCGGTCTAAATGTGGAGAAGATTTGGTCGAGTTCTTCCTCCTTTTGCTGACACGTGGGACATCCAGCATCCAGGTCGTGTCATGAAAGAAAATGGAGTGGTAGTTGAAAATCCACGTGATGTGCATCTTGGGTTAAACTATAAATAGAATCTTACTACTCTTGAGTAACTCCAAAAGCGGCCACCGAAGATCTTTATTGGATTTGTTTTTCATCACTAGCACATCGAGGTGAAAGATGTGCAGGTTCAGTGGGTCCTCTTGCGTTTTCACTGACATGTGGGACCGCATGTGAGCAAACAGACGATGGGCTCCGCGCTCTGCTGGCTGGTTGAGAAGAGAGATGGAGGAGGGCTGAGCACGGACTCCAGGAAATTTGTTCTACGTAACCAGCACCCTGATATAGACTCGATATAGTGGGGTGGCATGGGCCATAACTAGCATTCATGTCTAGCAGTATGGCACACGCCACCCACACAAGTCCCATCTGACACCAATTTTCTTGGAGTCCATGCTACAACCATCACTTCTCCCTCCTGTTTCTCGGTCATCGTGCGGTGGGCGGGGTGGGGGTTCGACGATAGTCGGTTTGCTCAACTACGGTCCCACTTGTAAGTGAAAATGCAACACAGTACGCATTCCCCCTTGAGCGGCGTGCCGGACCAACCGTGTGGGGGTGCGACGCAAACACGGCAGGCTTTTCCTTTTGAACTTGTAACTTGTAAAATTTGGTTCTGCTCCATGGCGCGACCGATAGATAGAAATAACAATTTTCCCTAGAGTAATGAGAAGTTTGGTTCTGGCGCGGTTCATGCATGGAGTATGTACGAAAATTATGAAGTTGATGTGAAAGGTAAGATAATTACTATAGTAGTACCATATACTACTACATGGATTTGACGGAAAGATAAAGATACATACGAGTCCATCAACGACATCCTCACGTTCTAGTCCGTCGGGTCACCAACCGATGTGTGAGGGGCAGCGGCGTTGGTGGCGAGCTCAACGTGCTTCTGAACAATGTCATCCAAGGTTGCCCTGCGGTCCAAGAAGGCCAGCGACCTATCGTCCTCCTCTGGCATGTAGTAGTCCTTGTGGACGATTTGTGTGTAGACGTGGGTGATTATGTCTATGGTGTCTTGTTGCGCCAGGCACTGCGCGGCGAGCGCGACCTCGAGGTGGACATTCTCCGGCGTGACGGCGGGCAGTTGCAGGGCCACCAGTGCGTCAAAGAGGTTGTCACCATAGAGGCTATTGAGGGTGGCGGGCATCACAGAGCCTGAGCGCGTGGGCTGGAGGCGTACGTCAAGGTCGTCCTCGAGCTTCTTGGCGACAGTGAACTTGTTGAGGAAGCCGACAAGGACCTCGTCGAACAAGGAGATGAAGTTGTCGTCCAAGTGGCCTCTCGCCCTGGCAGCCTCAAGCACGACCTGGAGACGTTCCTCGATGCCGGGCCGCAGGCCAGCATCGTGGACCATCTGGCACAGCCGGCTGATGCTCACGCTCATCGCCTCCATGAGTCTAGCTTCTAGTCAACTGATCTTGCGATTGGAGTGATCACTCTTGCCATTAGTTAGGGTGCGTAGGTGCGTAGGATTTCGTAGATTGGACTAGCGAGGAGCCTTTATATGAGAAGTGCAGACTGTGTTGCATTCACGTTTGTGTTGGGCATCTACTCCTCGGCCATCTACTGCACCTTCCTTTGGATGTATGACAGGTGGGCCAGCCACCTGTTGTGCCCACGTGTCATACACCCAAATGCAGGTGCAGTAAGTCAATGAAGTTGTGTCCCCTTCGTGCCGGTGCAGTATAGTCATCTCACCGGACCTCTAGTTGGGGCCAGACGAGAGAACTTTGATGTTTACTGTTTTATTGGTCCCCTTTGCATTTTGCGCCAAGTTTTGACCTTTGATTTAACTAATAAAATTTAATGCATGTAACCAAAAATGTTGTGTAAGTCGCCTTATGAAAACCAAATAATCCCAAAACACTTAGGCACGGTACATTAACTCCCTCCTCGTTTCTTATTTCGTGACATATCAACCAATCAGAGATGTGGGCCGTGCATGCTTTCAATGACTTGAGACTACCAAACATGACATGCAGTGGTTAGTTTATTGCATGTAATCCTATTAATTAGCAAAAAGACATTAAGTTCTCTCACTTTCCCCTTCTTCTTGGTCACGGTGCACAACCTAAGAGCATGGTTATATGATGTTGCCATGTCATATAGAGCCATCACTTGTAGCCACTCATACAATAAGGTTAGCTATAAGGCTGGCTATAAGAGTACTATTTTTTATCATCTCCTCTATCTCTCTTTCTTCATATTTATTGTACGTATCGGCCTAGGAATCCGCATATAGCTAGGCTCTTGCATGAGAGCCCACTCCTATTTTTCACTTGCTCTAAGATGACTTAGGCTAGTCATAGTGGGAGTAACTTAGGTAGTAACATAATGCACTTCAAGAAAATTTTGCTTATGTGGCATGTAGTTAATGAGGAGAGAGGTGTTTAGAGTAACATAATATGTTATTGTAACATAGCGCTTCCCAAGAAAGGATGAGTCTACAAGCTAATAAATGAGCCTATCTATGACACTAGTACTATGTTACTTTGCACTATGAAGGTAGTAACTTAGACTAGTGTCATATACATGACACTAGTATAGGTTACTCCCCACTATGACCAGGCTTATACACTTAGACGGAGGGAGTAGTCTCAAGTCATTGGATGCATACGCACCCCACGTCTCGTATTGGGTGATTTCTCTTTTTTCGTGGCAAGAAACAGGGAACGAGGTGGGTAGTTAATGCACTGCACCTAAAAGTTTTTGGATTACTATTTGGTTTTCGTAACGTGACTAATGCACCAGTACGGAAGGAGTACAATAGTAGTCTTTGATTGCAATTTTTTGTTGGTATCTTACAAAGCTGAGCGCTCAATGAGTACATTAGTAGTCTGATTGATGAGACTTCAGATTTGAGCCATCTACCGGAAGGAATAAAACAATACACCATGTATTTATTTACAGAGGGAGTAGTACATTTTTGTGACATGCATTACTACATATTGCTAGTCAAATACTAAATCCAGATGGACGTGGTAGTACTACTAAATCTAGACGGTGGTGCTAGTACTAGTAGTAGTACTACCAATGTAGTAGTACTGTACTACCCTTTGGTCAAATTATTATGTGTTGCTCCTCATAGTGAAGTGACAAGACCCTGCGCCGGAGATGACACCTGAGTATAGGCACCGTGTTCGGCATACCATAGTCAGCATCACCGTTTGTAGTCACTATCATCATGGATGTAGAGCTAGCCTGCTTACAACTAGTCGTGTTCGACATAATTTCCCGTGCGTAGATGCCCGTGCATTGCACGGAACACCAAGATCGGGGGTGGACGGCGCCGGCAGCAGCCATCGCGCCAGATTTTTCCATGGCCTTCTAGATGTGGTGGGGAGGAGATAAGGTTGATTGTGAGAGACAAGAAGTTGTTTGTAAATAGGGAACAAGTGCAGGCATCTTTTTGCAAAACTGGAGAAGTTTGGTTTGTATGCATCAGATCTAGATCCGACGGCTATTGGTGAAAGATGGCAGGCACAACATCATCACCAACTCAGGACCTCTTTGATTTGTAGGATTTTGATAATGCAGGAATAGGACACGGCAATATTACAAGTTTCAAACTGATATTACAAATGTTAGAAGTAATGTTGCACCTACGAAGAGGTAATTGCTAGGAAGTTTACGTAAGAACTTTCGTTACTTTAGGTGGATGCAGCATTATCATACAAACTAAAATCCACCTCCCTGACAAGTCACTAATGGGCAAATAAATTTTCGAGTCTCTGGCCACTTGATGTTTCAAAAACAAATTCACCTTCTGCAGAGACTTTGTCATTTAGACTTAGACGCTTGCGGTGATCAGCACGCCATTCATTGTTGTGCTACAGAATGCCAAACCTCATTACCTTTAGCACACTTGCCTCGAGAACAAAGAACCCGGCCAATTTAATCTTAGATGTGCTGCCTCGGTAGACGATCAAATCAATTTATGTAAGATGGAGATCAAGGCATTCGATGAGATTGTTATAGTGCAGCACATTTTTCACTTCCGGGTCTTTTTTTGTCTTCGAAAGAAGAGAGCATATTAGAGCAGCTGGCTATACAAGATTTTCATGTCATCAAGAGGTACCAATATCATTCTCTCATACGATAGGGTTGGCTGGTTAGTGATATTTTTTCACTCTCTCTATCTCTCTTTCCCTTTCCTCGCATTTACCTAGGAGCACGTGAAGAGCTTGGGCATTTGCTGCCTTCCACTATGTGGCTGATGCCATATTTCTCAAAAGTATGCCACATAATATGCATCGATGTCAAATCAAAAGATTTTGGCACCGCTCTCGCGATGTGAGAGAGTTGGCACCGATGTGGACATAGACCCACATGTATAAACAAATCAATCAAACCAACTACACCAGCCTCTCACTCTCCCAAACAAGTGTTTTTATTGCCTCAGTCCTCTCTCTCTCAAGTGTTTTTCCATTGCGTGAGTTAATTTGGCACCGGAGCAAAGTAGGTGATCCAGATTGGGGCACCAGGTGAGCAATGGAGTGGCATCAATGCCAAATGCATCACAAGTGAATTTGGCATGTATTTTGGCCTACATAGTGGAGGCCCGTTATAGCCCACTTTTGTACTACCTCGTATTTAGTGTAAAATTCTGACCATAGATTTACCTAAGAAAATGCCAATGCATGTCACCAAAAATTATACCATTTGAAATTATGTTCAAATACGAATCCAACTATATAATTTTTAGTGACATGCATTAACATTTTGTCAGTTAAATCTATGGTCAAATTTTGATACTACAAAATAGGAAGAGTAAACCAGGACGGAGGTAGTACTTGCTCTTAGGGTAACCATAGAGTTACTAGTCTAAGTTACTTTCCACTATGACTAGCCTAGGCTACTATAGTAGTACAACAAAAAACAATGCAGGTGATCGCGTGAGAAAAATAACTAAGGGAGTCATGGATTAGGGGCTCTCCGGACAGCTGGACTATATCCTTTGGCCGGACTGTTGGACTATGAAGATACAAGATTGAAGACTTCGTCCCATGTCCGGATGGGACTCTCCTTGGCGTGGAAGGCAAGATAGGCAATACAGATATGTAGATCCCCTTCCTTGTAACTGACTCAGTGTAACCCTAGCCCCCTCCGATGTCTATATAAACCGGAGGGTTTAGTCCGTAGGACAACATACAATCATACCATATGCTAGCTTCTAGGGTTTAGCCTCTACGATCTCGTGGTAGATCAACTCTTGTAATACTCATATCATCAAGAATAATCAAGCAGGATGTAGGGTATTACCTCCATCAAGAGGGCCCGAACCTGGGTAAACATCGTGTCCCCTGCCTCCTGTTACCATCCGCCTTAGACGCACAGTTTGGGACCCCCTACCCGAGATCCGCCGATTTTGACACTGACATTGGTGCTTTCATTGAGACTTCCACTGTGTCGTCACCGTAAGGCTTGATGGCTCCTTCAATCATCGGCAGCGATGCGGTCCAGGGTGAGGTTTTCCTCCCCAGACAGATCTTCGTATTCGGCGGCTTCGCACTGCGGGCCAATTCGCTTGGCCATCTGGAGCAGATCGAGAGCTACGCCCCTGGCCGTCAGGTCAGACTCGGAAACTTAAACTACACCGCCCACATCCGCAGAGACTTGATCTTCGATGGATTCGAGCCTATGTCGGGTGTGCCGCACAGTCACGACAAGCACGGCGTAACTCTGCCATCGGACAGTGTTCGGGAGATCGCATATACAACTACTCCGGCATTCAATCCGGAGCAAATCGCGCCATCCAAGGACGGAGGGATATACCCCGCCATGGAGGCCGCACTCTCAGTGGCGATGGAGCCGGATATTGACTTCACCCCTTACGAGAGCCGTGTCGCCGAACCACTGGATTCATCTCCGGCCACGGACTCCGAGCCGCCTGCATCCGTGCCCATCGAATCCGACTGGGCGCCGATCATGGAGTTCACCTCCGTGAATATCTTTCGGCACTCGCCTTTCGGTGATGTGCTAAATTCGTTAAGGTCTCTCTCCTTGTCGGGAGAGCCTTGGCCGAACTATGTCCGGCTAGAATGGGATGCGGACGACGAAAAAATTCGCTGCCCACCCACCACCCACTTAGTAGCCACTGTCGACGATTTAACCGACATGCTCGACTTCGACTTTGAAGACATCGACGGTATGGATGACGATGCAGGAGACGAATAGGAACCACCACCCACAGGGCACTGGACCGCCACCTCATCATATGATATATACATGGTGGACACTCCCAAAGAAGGCAATGGTGACGAGACAGCGGAGGATGACCCCTCCAAGAAGCAACCCAAGCATCGATGTTAGCGGCGCCGCTCTAAGTCCCGCCACAGCAAAAGTAGTGATACTGGCACAGGAGATAATAAAACTCTAGATAGTGCCGAAGACAACCACAACCCCCTCCAGTACGATGTAGAGCGGGAGGATGAACAAGCTAGCCCTCCAGAGCAGGCGGCGGATGGAGAACCAGAGGAGGACAATTATATGCCTCTCTCCGAAGACGAGGTGAGCCTCGACGATGAAGAATTTATCATGCCTGAGGATCCCGAGAGCAGGAGTGCTTCAAGCGCAGGCTTATGGCCACAGCAAATAGCCTGAAGAAAAATCAACAATAGCTTCAAGCTGATCAAGACTTGCTAGCAGATAGATGGACCGAAGTCCTTGACACCGAGGAATATGAACTCGAGCGCCCCTCCAAGAGTTACCCAAAACGTAGGTTGCTACCTCACTTAGAGGAGGAAGCATTGAAACCTCCATCACCAGTGTACGATGCGGCTGACCGGACACCGCGTGGCCGAGACAGAAAGGCGTTTCAGCCTGAAGTTCAGCCTGCACCCCGCCACCACTCAATCAAAAATACCAAGGCCCGGGGCAACACACGGGACCTACGAGACGTATTGGACAGCAGGGCAAAACTCGCAAGGTCAATATACGGGTCACGGGCGCGCGCGCCCACACGGGACGATGGTCGTCGCGCGGATACACCAAAGGTAAATCCGGCCGGGCTGAATACAGCAGACAAGACCCATATGAACTGCGTCGTGATATAGCCCGGCACAAAGGCGCCACACACCCCCTATGCTTCACTAATGAAGTTATGGATCACGAATTCCCGAAGGGTTTTAAACCTGTAAATATCGAATAGTATGATGGTACAACAGATCCCGCTATATGGATTGAGGATTTCCTCCTTCACATCCACATGGCACTCGGTGACGATCTACATGCCATCAAGTACCTCCCACTCAAACTCAAAGGACCAGCTCGGCATTGGCTGAATAGCTTGCCAACAAACTCCGTCGGCAGTTGGGAGGATTTGGAAGATGCATTCCTTGACAACTTCCAGGGCACTTATGTGCGACCACCAGATGCTGATGACTTGAGCCATATAACTCAGCAGCCAGGGGAATCGGCCAGGCAATTCTGGAAACGGTTCCTGACCAAGAAAAACCAAATTGTCGACTATCTGGATGCAGAGGCCCTAGCGGCATTCAGGCATAACATCCGTGACGAGTGGCTTGCCCGCCACCTCGGCCAGGAGAAGCCGAAGTCTATGGCAGCCCTCACGACACTCATGACCCGCTTTTGCGCGGGCGAGGATAGCTGGCTGGCTCGCAGCAACAACACATCAAGGAATCCGGGCACTTCGGATACCAAAGATGCCAACGGTAGACCATGTCGTAACAAACCAAAGCGCCGCAACAACGGCGATAACAACGATGATACGGCAGTCAATGCCGGATTCAGAGGCTCTAGATCCGGTCAGCGGTAAAAAGCCATTTAAAAGAAGTACTCCGGCTCCGTCCAGTTTGGATCGCATACTGGATCGCTCGTGTCAAATCCATGGCACCCCCGACAAGCCAGCCAATCACACCAACAGAGAATGATGGGTGTTCAAGCAGGCTGCCAAGTTAAATGCCGAAAACAAGGACAAGGGGCTGCATAGTGATGACAAGGAGGAGCCCCGGCCGCCGAACACGAGAGGACAGAAGGGGTTCCCCCCACAAGTGAAGACGGTGAACATGATATACACAACCCACATTCCCAAGAGGGAGCGGAAGCATGCACTAAGGGACATCTATGCGATGGAGCCCGTCGCCCCAAAGTTCAACCCATGGTCCGCTTGTCCAATCACCTTTGATCGCAGGGACCACCCCACTAGTATCCGTCATGGCGGATCCGCCGCACTGGTCCTAGACCCCATCATCGACGGATTTCACCTCACTCGAGTCCTTATGGACGGCGGCGGCAGCCTGAACCTGCTCTATCAGGATACAATGCGAAAAATGGGTATCGATCCCTCGAGGATCAAACCCACCAAAACCACCTTTAAGGGCGTCATCCCAGGTGTAGAGGCCCATTGTACGGGCTCAATCACACTGGAAGTGGTCTTCGGATCACCGGACAACTTCCGAAGCGAGGAGTTAATCTTCGATATCGTCCCGTTTCACAGTGGCTATCACGCACTGCTCGGACGAACAGCATTTGCAAAATTTAATGCAGTACCGCATTACGCATACCTCAAGCTCAAGATGTCAGGACCTAGGGGGTCATAACAGTACATGGAAACACAGAACGCTCACTCCGCACAGAAGAGCACACTACGGCCCTCGCAGCAGAAGCACAAAGCAGCCTTTTAAGGCAAACCGCTAATCCGGCGTTACAGCCCCCGAACACCTTCAAGCGAGTCCGGAGTAAATTGCAACAGGATCACCTGGCATTTTCAGAGCTCGCCTAGCAATTCGGCCCCCGTCCCAGTCCCGGCCAAGCGACGAAATCCGTGTCGCGCGTACATAATTACGCATTGAAAATACCATGGACATAGGCGGGGGCATGATCAAGGCACGTCCCGCAATGCGGCTTAACCATCCTATGGGCTGTATACCTTTATCATTTCTTTTCTCTTTCAGGGCCTAACTCTCTGGAAGCCCTTTCCGGTAGTACGATTGCCGGACACATTACGGGAAGGAACAACCAAGGCAGCAAGAAGCTAAGATGTACACGGGAACCCTCAGGTGGTCTCTAATATTAATCGATATACCCACTTTCTACTATCTATACACAGCTTGCCCTTAGATAGGACATGTCAAATAGTCCCACTTTTTGCTTATTGCACTACTTGTACCAGTACGCTTCGACGCATTATTTAAATAAAAATGCATAGCATTTGTCTATTATTGCATTATTCATCCCCTTTTTCTTATATGTCCATTCACAACAATCTACACTCATACATTCGGGTACGGTCAGTACACCAGGGGCTTTCGTTTACCCCATAATACGGCACGAGAAGTCCGAACACTTTCGACAGTGCGGCACCCCGAACTTATAGCACTATATGCATCAGCTTCGAATCATGTCTTGGGTCAATAGTTGGGTTTTCCCGCTCCCATGCTTTGGTACCTTACGTTTTGCTATATCGGCTAAGGTAGCGGTGGGAGAACTACTGCGATTGTGTCCCGGTTCTTCCGGGCGAGCACCTCAGTAGAGAAAGCCGAAAACTGACTGTCATGATAAGGCGAGAGACTGGTCGCTGTTCGAGAGGTCTCAAGTCCTTAAAGACTTTTTCCGCTTCGGGCGAGGAGTCGGCCTTGTCCAGCTTAGGTGTGTATAGCGCCCCAAATTCGGCCTTCCGAATACTAGGGGCTTCGCCAAAATTTAAAATTGTAAACTTCTATGGCTAAGTGAGAGTGATAAAGCCTTATAGTTTGATTGCCTAGTTTGTTGCGCTGAACACCTCCTTTGAAGGACCCAAAATTGAGGTAAAGAGTGCTCAGGTTTATCCCGAACACCCCAGTACTAGTTACATGGGGGCAGAAGCCGACGACTGGCCAACTCTCAGATTTTATAAACGGCCACACAGAAGGTAATATTTTAAATTAAACAAGTGTTGCATAGCGCAGATGGACTCGTTTCACATTACAGGATCACATGAACATGTTCATTCAAAAATTACATCCCTGGTGCATTCATCCGGCACAAGGCTCAGACTCGTCCTTGTGGGCTTCAGCCTTGGTGCTCCGGGCGCTTTTGAGCGCCTTCTCAAGCTCAGACTCTCACGTCTTAGAGTCAAGCTCCAAGGACTCGTGTTTCTTGGCGAGAGCCTCGAGCTCTTTCTGCACCTCCCTACTCGGGCTTATTGCTTTTCCTGCTCAAGGCGCTCCATGGCCGCTTTGTTTTCGGCCTCGGACAGCGCCTTCTTCAGGGTCGCCACCTCGGTCGTGGCCCCTGGCAAATTCATGATGATCCTATTATTTTACAACCGAACTTCTTTTAAAAAAATGTAGACAAGGTATTGCTTACCTTTGCTCTCCTCGAGCTGCCTCTTGGTAAGGCTGAGCTTGTTCTCGGACCGCTCCAGGTCCTACTTCAGTGCAGAGACCTCCGCAGTACGTGCGGCAGTGGCTAGCAGTGAAGCTTGCACACACACATAGATATATTCCGATTAGACTCCTTGAAAGTGCAACTATCCCTGGGTGGTTTTGGTAACTCCTAACAACATATAGCTCATTGAGCTAACATTATTCCAAGATTAATATTTCAGGAAAAGCTCAATGAATGGCATGGCATGGATGAGGAAAGTGGACCCCTCAAAATACTTAGGACAAAAAGATTGGCTCAAGCTCAAAAGCTCAAGACTCTACATTTTATATTTTAGTGATCCAAGATCACATTGAGTCTATAGGAAAAGCCAATACTATCAAGGAGGAATGAGGTGTTGCTTGATGAGGTTATTGCTTCATAGTGCTTAGTGATATGCTCCAAAACCCTCAACTACCTTCCCACATCCACATATGACCTAAACCAAAAGTCAAACTCGACCCCACCAATTCTTTCTATCCGGCACCACTGAGTTCAGATGTCATAGCCACTACCACAAACCCTAGGCAAATCGGTCTCACCGATAGGGATCTCGGTCACACCAAGATGGGGTTGTAATCTCTCTGTTTCCCTTCATAACGTTTCGGTCCTACCGAGATGAGCGATCGGTCCCACCGAGATTGCAATGTAAACTCTCTGTTTCCCTTTTGTAACATTTCGGTCCCATCAAAATGAGCAAATTGGTCCCACCGAGTTTACCTGACCAACTCTCTGGTTAGCTTATTACCAAAATCAATCCCACCGAGTTTGTGTAATCGGTCACACCGAGATTACGTTATGCCCTAACCCTAACCATATCGGTCCTACCGAGTTGCATTTCAGTCCCACCGAAAATCCTAACGGTCACTAGGTTTGCTAAATCGGTCCGACCGAGTTTCTCAATTCGGTCTCACCGAGATTGGTAAATTGTGTGTAACGATTAGTTTTTGTGTGAAGGCTATATATACCCCTCCACCCACTCTTCATTCGTGGAGAGAGCCATCAGAACATACCTACACTTCCAATACACATTTTCTGAGAGAGAACCACCTACTCATGTGTTGAGGCCAAGATATTCCATTCCCGCCATATGAATCTTGATCTCTAGCCTTCCCCAAGTTGATTTCCACTCAAATCTTCTTTCCACCAAATCCATATCCTATGAGAGAGAGAGTTGAGTGTTGGGGAGACTATCATTTGAAGCACAAGAGCAAGGAGTTCATCATCAGCACACCATTTGTTACTTGTTGGAGAGTGGTGTCTCCTAGATTGGCTAGGTGTCACTTGGGAGCCTCCGACAAAGATTGTGGAGTTGAACCAAGGAGTTTGTAAGGGCAAGGAGATCGCCTACTTCGTGAAGATCTACCGCTAATGAGGCAAGTCCTTCGTGGGCGATGGTCATGATGGGATAGACAAGGTTGCTTCTTCGTGGACCCTTCGTGGGTGGAGCCCTCCATGGACTCGCGCAACCGTTACCCTTCGTGGGTTGAAGTCTTCATCAACGTGGATGTACGATAGCATCACCTATCAGAACCACGACAAAAACATCCGTGTCTCCAATTGCGTTCGAATTCTCCAAACCCTTCCCTTTACATTCTTGCAAGTTGCATGCCAAGTTGCATGCTTTACTTTCCGCTGCTCATAGACTCTTTGCATGCTTGCTTGAATTGTGTTAAGATTGCTTGAGTTGTGCTAAAATAGCTAAAATCTGCCAAAGACTAAAATTGGGAAAAGGATAGATTTTTAATTGGTCAAGTAGTCTAATCACCCCCTCCTCTAGACATACTTTTGATCCTACACTCCTGAGTCATCATTTGATCCTCTATTCGGCCTTTCTTCTCGAACGTCGAACAGAGCATCAGGAGCTACTATCTATGCGGTAATATTTTCTTATATTTTGATTGGTCACCTCAAAGCCTGTTAGGAGGCTGGCGCAAGCTTCGGTCAGTCCATTTTTGGCGGACTAAACTTTCTCGATCACCGCACTCATGATAGTGTGGTGCTCTTCATCGATGGAAGCGCCGCAAAGCGCTTCTAACAAGTTGTCCGGTGCCTCTCAATGGACAGAGGACACCGGCATGGGCGGCTGGCCCCCCTTAACAGGGGATCGCCTGCCAGAGTCCGGAAACATCAAAGGTTCCGACGCAGTGTTTGGCTGGGGGCTGAACTCGGAGCCCGCGGGAGTTTTGCTCCCTTTGCGCCCAGGGTCCGGGAGTTCACCTCGAGGCACCCCCAGGACCACCTCCCCTCGGCTCGGTGCCTTTCGAGACAACACCTCAACGTTGTTCATATCCGACGAGTCCAATGAACCACTCGACGAAGATACGTCGAGATGAGCTCGGGATGGACTGCATAATCATGTTCGGCATGAGGAGAAGCAGTGCAATAAAACATACCATGAATTACTATGGTGTCCGGATACTTACGACTTCGCCAGGGGCTTGACCCTGGGTAGCCACTCGTCGCCGTTGTAGGAGGCCGTAGTGGAGCAGTCCGGAGGGAGGGTCCTTCCCTTCTTGGACCCTTCGGCCTCCCCGGTTGGGTCAGCCTTCCTTTTCTTATCTCCCCCGACTGGAGGGGAGAACTTTCCTCCTCATCCTCCTCATTTTCATGGGAGGAGGGCGCGTTGGAGTCATCGGACGATGAGTCCGATACAACCTTGCGCTGGAGACCCTTTCGGGTCCCCGTGGCCTTCTTCTTGGTCTTCTTCACCGGCACCTCGTAAGGTGTCGGAGCCAGCATCTCCATTAGGAGAGCATCTGCAGGATCTTCAGGCAGGGGGGCTGGGCAATCGAGCTCCTCCGCTGTCTTTATCCAATCCTGTTAATGACATGGAAGCTTAGATCCCGCACATGATTTAACTGGGGCAAATAAATACCCTGTGAGAAATCAAAACTTACCGGATTGGCACGGCGCTTTGCACTGAGTCTGCGGTCCTCGGTGAGGGAAGGAGGTACCTCGGCGCCCTTGAATAGCACCCTCCAGACGTCCTTGTGTGTCGTGTCGTAGAGCTCTCGTAGCATCTGGTGCTTGTCCGGGTCGAACTCCCACAAATTGAATGCCCGTCGTTGACACGGGAGAATCCGGTGGAAGAGCATGACCTCGACCACATTGAAGAGCTTCATTTTCTTGCTCATCATGTTCCTGATGCAGGTCTGGAGTCCGATCAGCTCTACCGAAGAACCCCAGGACAGGCCCTTCTCTTTCCAGGAAGTGAGCCGCGTGGGGATTCCGGATCGAAACTTGGGGGCCACCACCCAGTTGGTGTCGCGTGGCTCGGTGATGTAGAACCACCCCGATTGCCACCCCTTTATGGTCTCCACGTAGGAGCCTTCAAGCCAGGTGACGTTAGGCATTTTGCCCACCATGGCGCCTCCCCACTCTGCTTGCTGGCCAACCACCACCTTCGGTTTGACATTGAAGGTCTTCAGCCACATGCCGAAATGGGGCCTGATGTGGAGGAAGGCCTCGCACACGACGATAAACGCTGAGATGTTGAGGATGAAATTGGGGGCCAGATCATGAAAATCCAGCCCGTAGTAGAACATGAGCCCACGGACAAACGGGTGGAGAGGAAATCCCAGTCCGCGGACGAAGTGGGTAAGAAAAACTACCCTCTCATGGGGTTCGGGCATAGGGATGATCTGCCCTGCATCTGGCAGCCGGTGCGCGATATCTGCTGCCAGATATCCGGCTTCCCGTAACTTTGTGATGTTCTCCTCCATGACGGAGGAGACCATCCACTTGCCTCCCGCTCCGGACATGCTTGGAGTGGCTTGAGAAGAAAGACGCGAAATTGGGCGCTGGAGCTCGAGTGTGTGAGAATGGGTAAGCAAGGAGGAAGAAGGCGTGGGTGAAAAGAGTGAATCCTAATCCCTTTATAAGGGTGGAAGAAGCGATGCGCCTCCCCACTTGCCTAGTAAAATTGCTTATTCCCCAAGCGCCGTAATTGATGGCGCGGTTGGGTTACCCACGTCCGTATTGATGAGAATCCCGTAATAAAGGGGAACACGATCTCTACATTGACAAGACGGTCAAGAAAACCGCCTCGCGATATGTGCGGTGCTGGTTGAGAAAAACGGTTCGAATAATGACCGGGCCGTGGTGTGATGTCATGCTATCAAAAACGTGTCAGCAGATTAGATTTGTGGAAATATTATTCTCTCTATGATGGTATGTGGAACTTGTTTTGCAGAGCCGGACACTATTCTGGTGTTCAAAATCTTCTATGGAGTATTCGGAGGAGGAACCCGCCTTGCAATGCCGAAGACGATACTGTGCGCCGGACTCATCGTCATTGAAGCCTGGTTCAGGGGCTACTGAGGGAGTCCTGGATTAGGGGGTCTCCGGACAGCCGGACTATATCGTTTGGCTGGACTGTTGGACTACGAAGATACAAGATTGAAGACTTCGTCCCGTGTCCGTATGGGACTCTCCTTGGCGTGGAAGGGAAGCTAGGAAATACGGATATGTAGATATCCTTCCTTGTAACCGACTCTGTGTAACCCTAGCCCCCTCCGATGTCTATATAAACCGGAGGGTTTAGTCCGTAGGACAACATACAATCATACCATAGGCTAGCTTCTAGGGTTTAGCCTCTACGATCTCGTGGTAGATCAACTCTTGTAATACTCATATCATCAAGAACAATCAAGCAGGACGTAGGGTATTACCTCCATCAAGAGGGCCCGAACCTGGTAAACATCGTGTCCCCTGCCTCCTATTACCATCAGCCTTAGACGCACAGTTCGGGACCCCCTACCTGAGATCCGCCGGTTTTGACACCGACAATAACTAAAAACATTTCTTTCGGTGCAGTGCGTAGATGCACTTTTGAACACTACACTTGACATCGTAATTTGGGAAAATTACAAAAAATATTGAGCTACATTGTGAATACCGTTTACTAATAGGAAAGAAGTTTCACCTTGATGAGTAGCTTCTCCGTGCATGGAAATCATGTAAGGAATCCAACAACTTGATCTAGATTGGGGTTGATAGATTTTATTGCCAAGATCTTTACCGTGCACATAGACTGGGTCAAGCTTGTGGGAATCATTTTCTGGAAGATGGTCATAAATACATCAAGAAAAAATTTAAAAATGTGAATTTCAAGAAGACGGAGAAGAAGATGAGTGTTGTACCTGAACGATTACGGATCCAATAAAGAGTTCGGAGAATTTGGCAGACGAGTACACGAACGCTATTAATTTTGGCGCGTCAATGACCCTGAGTTTTGTTGGACCTTCTAGATCAGATACACGCAATCTCTCAAGGAAAGGCGCATTCTCAATGACCATAACATGGAAGAGCTAGAGTGATCTCTTCCCAATTGATGTCTTGTTGCGGGGCCAGCAAGACACATAAATCCATCGGAGATTCGTCGAGGCGATGTGGAGGCTAATGAACTCGTGGATCTGCTAAAGATGAAGGTACTCGAGCGTAGTACAGCTGCGGAGCAGGTGCTCCATAGCCTTCTTCGATATGAAAATGTCGAAGAGGTCGAGCTGCTTGAGTTGAGGGAGAAGTAGGGCGGGTGCGACATTAATCTGGGGAAGATAGCAGGACCTGAAGCTGGTGCAGCGTTGGCGCGAGGTGGAGCGCGGACGGCGGCAGATAGCGACATCGTCAAGCTTCAAAGCTGAGCTCCTCGAGCTGATCTAGGGTGGGGGATAAGAACCACTCGTCGAACTTGTCTTGGACCTTGCAGTTGGTACTGAACATGCGAATGTCAAGGCGTCTGGCTGGCCCAAGGTGCGATAAAAGGATCTTGGAGACTGCGGCCATGCGTTTGCAATCCCCGTCGCAGAGGCAGCTGTCGACGATGAGGTTGAGGGGGGACGCGGCCCCAGAGGGGGTGCCACCGCCGGGAGGGCAGGGCGGTCCGCGCGACAGATTTGGTGGGGAGGAGGCTGCTACCTCTTGAGCATGTGTTGGTTTTCCCTTGAAGAGGAAAGGGCGATGCAGCAAAGTAGCGTAAGTATTTCCCTCGGTTTTGAGAACCAAGGTATCAATCCAGTAGGAGATTACACGCAAGTCCCTCGTACCTGCACAAACAAGTAAGAACCTCGCAACCAACGCGATAAAGTGGTTGTCAATCCCTTCACGGTCACTTACGAAAGTGAAATATGATAGAGATAATAAGATAAATATTTTTGGTATTTTTGGTATATAGATTGGAAAATAAAGATTGCAAAATAAACAACGATAGAAATAGCAAGTAGATAGGAAAATATTATGATGGAACATAGACCCGGGGGCCATAGGTTTTAATAGTGGCTTCTCTCAAGATAGCAAATTCTGCGGTGGGTGAACAAATTATTGTCGAGCAATTGATAGAAAAGCACATAACTATGAGAATATCTAGGCATGATCATGTATATAGGCATCACGTCCGCGAAAAGTAGATTGAAACGATTCTGCATCTACTACTATTACCCCACACGTCGACCGCTATCCAGCATGCATCTAGAGTATTAAGTTCATAAGAACAGAGTAACGCATTCAGCAAGATGACATGATGTAGAGGGATAAACTCGAGCAATATGATATAAACCCCATCTTTTTATCCTCGATGGCAACAATACAATATGTGCCTTGCTTCCCCTGCTGTCACTGGGAAAGGACACCGCAAGATTGAACCCAAAGGTAAGCACTTCTCCCATTGCAAGAAAGATCAATCTAGTAGGACAAACCAAACTGATAATTCGAAGAGACTTGCAAAGATATTAAATCATGCATAAAAGATTTCAGAGAAGAATCAAATATTGTTCATAGATAATCTTGATTATAAACCCACAATTCATCGGATCTCGACAAACACACCGCAAAAAGAATTACATTGAATAGATCTCCAAGAGAATCGAGGAGAACTTTGTATTGAGATCCAAAAAGAGAGAAGAATCCATCTAGCTACTAACTATGGACCCGAAGGTCTGTGGTAAACTACTCACACATCATTAGAGAGGCTATGGTGTTGATGTAGAAGCCCTCCGTGATCGATTCCCCCTCCGACGGAGCACTGGAAAAGGCCCCAAGATGGGATCTCACGGGTACAGAAGGTTGCAGCGGTGGAAATAGGGTTTCGTGGTGCTCTCGGATGTTTTGGGGGTATATGAGTATATATATAGGCGAAAGAAGTAGGTCAGCGGAGCCATGAGGGGCCCAGGAGGGTGGGGCGTGCCTACCCCCTGGGCACGCCCTCCTACCTCGTGGCCGCCTCGTTGCTTCCTTGAATTCCACTCCAAATCTTCTGGATTGCGTTTGTTCCAAAAATAACTCTCCCGAAGGTTTCATTCCATTTGGATTCCCTTTGATATTCCTTTTCTGCGAAACACTAAAGTAGGCAAAAAAAACGGCAATTTGCACTGGGCCTTTGGTTAGTAGGTTAGTCCTAAAAATAATATAAAAAGGTATATTAAAGCCCATTAAACATCCAAAGCAGATAATATAATAGCATGGAACAATCCAAGCTTAATTTCTGCTCGTCCTCAAGTAGGTAAATGATAAAAATAGAATTTTTGATGGTGAATTCTACCTAGCATAATTCTCAATGTAATGTTCTTTATTGTGGCATGAATGTTCAGATCCGAAGATTCAAGAAAAAAGTTTAACATTGACATAAAAATAATAATACTTCAAGCATACTAACAAAGAAATCATGTCTTCTCAAAAATAACATGGCCAAAGAAAGTTATCCCTAAAAAATCATATAGTCTGGCTATGCTCTATCTTCATCACACAAAGTATTTAATCATGCACAACCCCGATGACAAGCCAAGCAATTATTTCATACTTTTGATGTTCTCAAACTTTTTCAATCTTCACGCAATATATGAGCGTGCGCCATGGACATAGCACTATATGTGAAATAGAATGGTGGTTGTGGAGAAGACAAAAAAAGGAGAAGATAGTCTCACATCAACCAGTCGTATCAACGGGCTATGGAGATGCCCATCAATAGCTATCAATGTGAGTGAGTAGGGATTGCCATGCAACGGATGCACTAGAGCTATAAGTGTATGAAAGCTCAAAAAGAAACTAAGTGGGTGTGCATCCAACTCGCTTGCTCATGAAGACCTAGGGCATTTTGAGAAAGCCCATCATTGAAATATACAAGCCAAATTCTCACTACTAGAATCAACAATTTTACCTAGGGCAGAATACCCTAGGTGAAAGCCCAAAAACTCTAGGTAAAGGCATTACCTAGAGCTTCCCCTAGGTAAAGGGCACTAGGTGAAGTATAGACGGGAAAGAGGGCTTTCCCTACCGTTTTCCACCAGCCCTAGGGGAAGTACACTTTACCTAGGGGCACATGCTCTAGGGAAAGTATACACTGGGTCAGCTTTGCCAACGTGGAAAGTACATATCTCTAGGGTCATATTGCCCTAGGGAAAGCTTGTGGGGCCCTATTTTGATATATAGCAGCAATTTGAATTATAAATATTTGCCATATTGCCCTAGTAACACATGCCAAATTTGGATTTATACCAACCATAATTCAAAATTATTCATCATACAACATATTCATACCACCCAGCAATCCAATAAAAAGCTAGATTAAGTTTCATAAAATGGTTAGGACAATTCGACTTGCATATACAATGAACTACAGACCAAACTACATATTAGCTCGTGTTGCTATACCAAAACACTTCTAAACTAACTACACATGCATCACAATGTTGGCCTTGAGAAGTATATGCTCTGAACACCCCTTGAGCACTTGCAACAGGTTGCCCATCCAGGTCTTAAAGAGGAACATCTGGCTCACAAAACATGAGGCTGAGTATAAGAATCACAAGTTCGGCACTTAGATAAAATATAAAAATTAGGCAGCTTACGTAAGAACACAAAAATCTGCATCATATTAACAGTAGCACAACAACCATGGACATATAGACCTCATGTCGGCAATAACCTGTAAATAACTGAAAATAAGAACAAAATATTTATCTGTTTATACAAAATACCAGAAAATAAGTACAGTGCTATATGATCTATCTGAGTTACAATGCATGTTTTCAAACCTCTCGAAAGTCAACCAAGCTCGAAATGAAACTGCATGTGTCTAGAAAATAGCCTCTCAATTCCTAAGTTTAATCGCATGAAGAAGACACAATTTTTGAACTTTTGCAGCAAAGCATGCGTGTCATGCCTCTCTGTTGCCTTCTGAAATAAAAACCACACTTGACAAACAATGCAGGAACATGTATGGTATCCCACTTGCTAAGTTACTTTTACAATACAACTACATTATGTTATGTTGCAGTCAATTAACCATTACAGTGCATAAACCACTATAGATGTAAAAGATCATCAAAGGTGCAAAAAAACAACAGGTCAAAAAGAAAAGGAACATCACAGCCATCTCAAAAAAACAGTTACTTGAATTGGCACGTACAAATAACTGAATGTTTTTTAGCCTCACTGAACCCCACTTCTAAATGTCTAAAACCATACATAAGAGAATCTTGAACATCATGTGAATATTACATGAATTAGCAGGCGATGGAGAGGAGCTCACCATGGCTATTTTGTAGCTGATGCCAAACAACATCGCCTCAGCCGCGCGGCACCGGGGCCAACGGAAGATGCCGAGGCCGGAGACCAAGCCTACCACCACACACCTTTCCTGACACGATAAACCCCTTCTCCTCTTCATCGGTGATGATGATGTACCATATCCTGCACAAGGACAAACCCAACATCAGCATTTTACTTGAACGTATATGAGAAATCTGAAGCTTCACTGAGACATCATTGTCGTTTGTTAGATTTACAAGTAATTAGACAACCTAGTTTGTTTGTTTTTGTTTTGCGAAATTAGAAAACCTACTTGAGCTATCAGCATACTGCATCTACATGGTTAACAGTAAGATGTATAAGAATGCAGAGTGTGAGAAAATTGGAATCCTCAGACTAGGTAGATAATATTATATCAGTGAACACACAAAGCAACCAACTTGATGCAGATTTAAGAACTTATTGTGAATGCAGAAGGACACAGTCAAGGAATATAACCAGTAGATGCACACAAAAATGTAAAGTATTGCTTGGGCATGCTGAATATTCCTATAGGAGGTGTTTGATGCTACAATGGTTGTTTTTTACTTGGAACTCATTTTTATTCCATTAGCCAAAATGCACAGCATAATCGCTGGGCACCAAGTCCTGTACGAAAGTAGGAGCACCTCCTGGCCAAAGGGCTTGGGGATTAGCTACCTTATTACAAAGTCTGGGACAATGCATAGCCCGAAACGAACAGAAATTAAGTCTAACAAATGCTTTGATCTCTTGGAATAATGTCCACTCGTAGACATATCGTAGTCGCATGTGTTAATTGCCTGAACCAGCTCCCTTAAACTAAATGAAGTCTAACAAACAAATAGAAATTAAGTCTAACAAACGCTTTGATGCTACAATGGCTGGAGCTAAATAACATCGACAGGACAATATTTATGGTGACCAAGGCCAAGAACATGAACAATGATAGTGTAGTAAACTCCATGATGTCTAAATTTATACAGAAGTACCTTCACATAACCCTGAAACAAGCATTAAAACAATATTGTTGATGAAAAACAGAATATGTTTGACGTTATATGATGAATGAGGTATGAAGAAACCAAGAACAAGGCACGATGGCCAGAATAAAAAATTCCACAGCTCTATGGCCATGGACACGTAGGTCATGTGTGTGTGCGCGCGCGTGCACGTGTGTGTATGTGTGTGTGTGTGTGTGCGTGGGTGCGTGTGTGTGTGAGAGAGAGAGGGCAGAGGAAAGAACCAGTGGCTTACCACGAGCTATCCCAGAGTGGAAGAAGAATCGGGGCCACCGAAGAGGCAGGGCAGGAGGGGTCATAGTGGAAGAAGCCCCGGTCACACCACACGGTAACTCTGTCGTGCGCCAAGATCTACATGTTGGTCAATTGGTCAAACAAGCAGCTTCACGACTTAGTTGAGACCATGATGAGCTGAGCAAATATATTGTGTAGATGCACATCTCTCAGTTTCCTGAAATAAAAGAGTGGGATATGAGGACATTTAGGATGAATCCCATATTTAAACTAGTATATGATGAACTGAAGGATGCATGTCCAGATTTCACATGCATGAGAGATGGATCTGTCTTGCACGACCTCCAGGTCCCTAGTAACTAACTTGATTGATCTCAACTTAATGGGGGCAATTTCTTAACAGACTCAAATATCATCTATTCTTTTATTGATGGATGCAGCTCACTGCCAATCAGGTGATATGCCTACCAAATAAAAATCTAACCTAAAGGCTACAACAAAAAACCAGAATTCATGCAACGATTGACTTCATAGAATGACAGAAGTAAGAACACTCCTGTCAAACCTCTCTTTGCCTTCTCAAATGAAAATCACAATTGAGAAAACAGTGCAGGAACATGAATGTCACCCCACTTGCTAAGTTACTATTATCACATAACTATGTCATGTTATGATGCAGTCAATCAACCATATATAATTTTATTGCGGTTAGAATAATAAACCACCCAATTTCTAACATGTTGAACTGCCGAAATACCATTTAATTATAATGCCAACTGCCTAAATTATGTAGCTCGTGTTTATATCATTATGACATACGAAGATATATTGCAGAACAGAGTCTAGTCCGAACGAGGGCTAGCGAGCGAGGGAATTAACTGAATAAGATCATCACACAAATATTTACCTAGAGATTTTTACAGTGAGTATCAATGACTCATGTTACATATAAACTAATGTCCTGATGCAATGAGCAGTCACAAATCAAATGATAAGAAAATTAATAGCATCTAGAGAATATTGCATTACAAGATTGGTTCCAACCAGAAGGGGAGATGGAGGACCTTGATAGTGGTGGAAGCATGGTGGGAGAATGGACCTTGGGCAGTATGGGGTCGTCGGCGTAGATCCATTCTTGGAGAAGGGCAGAACGCACGGTGAACCGGATGCCATGGCTCCTCCTGTAGTGGGGGGCGACGGATCCGGTGCACCAGGACCTCGCCCTGTGCTCGTCGGCGCAGATCCTTTGGATGGACAAAAGGATTCAGGGAGGCCATGGCTGCTCCCACGATGGGGATGATAGATCTGGTGCACGGGGCTCTTGCCCTGTTGGGGCCGATCTAGTTCCCCCTTGCTCCTTGCATGCTGCAGGTTGGGGCTGAATCGGCATGGGGCGGCTAGGGAGAGAAGGAGGCTGCAGGTTGGGGCTGAATCGGCATGGGGGCGGCTTGGGAGAGAAGGAGAACAGAGGAGAAGGTGGATTTTTGGGCCGGCGGACGGAGATGAGGAAGGTGACCTAAATACACGGGATATGCAATGGTCGATACTAACAAAATATGACTCTATGTGAATGCCTCCGGCGGTGTACCGGGATATGCAATGAATTAAGAGTGACATGTATGAAAAAATTATAAAGGTGGTTTTGCCACAAATACGATGTCAACTACATGATCATGCAAAGCAATATGACAATGATGTAACGTGTCATAATAAACGGAACGGTGGTAAGTTGCATGGCAATATATCTCGGAATGGCTATGGAAATGCCATAATAGGTAGTTATGGTGGCTGTTTTGAGGAAGGTATATGGTGGGTGTATGATACCGGCGAAAGATGCGCGGTATTAGAGAGGCTAGCAATGGTGGAACGGTGAGAGTGTGTATAATCCATTGACTCAACATTAGTCATAAAGAACTCACATACTTATTGCAAAAACGTATTAGTTGTCGAAACAAAGTACTATGCGCATGCTCCTAGGGGGATAGATTGGTAGAAAAAGACAATCGCTCATCCCCGACCGCCACTCATAAGGAAGACGGTCAATAAATAAATCATGCTCCGACTTCATCACATAACGGTTCACCATACGTGCATGCTACGGGAATCACAAACTTTAGAACAAGTATTTCTCAAATTCACAACTACTCAAGTAGCATGACTCTAATATCACCATATTCATATCTCAAAACAATTATCAAGTATCAAACTTCTCATAGTATTCAATGCACTTTCTATGAAAGGTTTTATTATACACATCTTGGATGCCTATCATATTAGGACTAATTTCGTAGCCAAAGCAAATTACCATATTGTTCTAAAAGACTCTTAAAATAATATAAGTGAAGCATGAGATATCAATAATTTCTATAAAATAAAACCGCCACCGTGCTCCTAAAGGATATAAGTGAAGCACTAGAGCAAAATTATCTAGCTCAAAGGATATAAGTGAAGCTCATAGAGTATTCTAATAAATTCTGATTCATGTGTGTCTCTCCAAAAGGTTTGTACAGAAAGGATGATTGTGGTAAACTAAAAATAAAATACTCAAATCATACAAGACGCTCCAAGCAAAACACATATCATGTGGTGAATAAAAATATAGCCTCAAGTAAAGTTACCGATGGACGAAGATGAAAGAGAGGATGCCTTCCGGGGCATCCCCAAGCTTAGGCTTTTAGTTGTCCTTGAATTTCACCTTGGGGTGCCTTGGGCATCCCAAATCTTAGGCTCTTCCCACTCCTTATTCCAAAATCCATCAAATCTTTACCCAAAACTTGAAAACTTCACAACACAAAACTCAACAGAAAATCTCATGAGCTCCGTTAGTATAAGAAAACAAACCATCACTTCAAGGTACTGTAATGAACTTATTCTTTATTTATATTGGTGTTAAACCTACTGTATTCCAACTTCTCTATGGTTCATACCCCCTGATACTAGCCATAGATTCATCAAAATAAGCAAACAACACACGAAAAACACACGAAAAACAGAATCTGTCAAAAACAGAACAGTCTGTAGTAATCTGTAGCTTTCTAGTACTTCTGTAACCCAAAAAATTCTAAAATAAATTTTTTAACGTGAGGAATTTGTGTATTAACCATATGCAAAAAGAATCAACCTAATCTCACTCTCCAGTAAAAAATGGCAGCTAATCTCGTGAGCGCTAAAGTTTCTGTTTTTTACAGCAAGATCGCAAAGACTTCCCCCAAGTCTTCCCAAAGATTCTACTTGGCACAAACACTAATTAAAAACATAAAGCCACATATAAACAGAAGCTAGATGAATTATTTATTACTAAATAGGAACAAAAAACAAGAAACAAAAATAAAATTGGGTTGCCTCCCAACAAGCGCTATCGTTTAACGCCCCTAGCTAGGCATAAAAACAAGAATAGATCTAGGTATTGTCGTCTTTGGTATGCAATCCATAAGTGGATCTAATAATAGATTCATAAGGTAATTTAATTTTATTCCTAGGAAATTGTTCCATGTCTTTCCTTAATGGAAATTGGAATCTAATATTTCCTTCTTTCATATCAATAATTACACCAATCGTTCTAAGGAAATGTCTACCAAAAATAATAGGACAAGTAGGATTGCAATCTATATCAAGAACAATGAAATCTACGGGCACATAATTCCTATTTGCAACAATAAGAACATAATTAATACTTCCCATAGGTTTCTTAATAGTGGAATCCGCAAGATGCAAATTTCAAGAACAATCATCAAATTCACGGAAACCTAACACATCACACAAAGTTTTTGGAATCGTGGAAACACTAGCACCCAAATCACATAAAGCATAGCATTCATGATCTTTGATTTAATTTTAATAGTAGGTTCCCACTCATCATAAAGTTTTTCAGGGATAGAAACTTCTAATTCAAGCTTTTATTCATAGGATTACATTAAGGCATCAACGATATGTTTGGTAAAAGCTTTATTTTGATCATAAGCATAAGGAGAATTTAGCACGGATTGCAGCAAGGAAATACAATATATTAAAGAGAAATTATCATAATTAAATTCCTTGAAATCCAAAATAGTGGGTTCATTGCTATGTAAAGTCTTGACCTCTTCAATCCCACTTTTACCAATTTTTGCATCAAGATCTAAAAACTCCGAATCATTAGGACGCCTTTTAACTAAAGTTGACTCATCTCCAGTCCCATCGTTATCAAGATTCATATTGCAAAATAAAGATTTAATAGGAGACACATTGATCACTTTTAGATCTTCATCCTTATTATCATCTAATTCTTCCGGTTTGGCGGCCATCTTATTAACTAAGGTGGCCTGCTTATCCGAAATTTGGGCCATTAATTTTTCAAGATGAAGAAACTGAGATTTCAAACCATAAAATTCCTTAGACATATCATCGAGCTCTTTATTCATGTACTTCATAAAACCTTTTTGCTCTTTAAGCTCATTTCTGAAGAAATTATTATGCTCAAATTACAAGGACATAAAACTTGTAACGTTGTTTTCAATTTCTTCCAACCTTCTATGGTGAAGATCAATACTTTTTGGAAGAGACATCGTGACAACCAATCCAACACAAAAGCACAGAAGAAGCAAGCGAAAAGAGACGGGCAGAAAAGAGGCGAACGGAAAAGAGGGCGAATAAAACAGCGAGCGTGAAGTGGGGGAGAGGAAAACGAGAGGCAAATGGCAAATAATGTAATGCGAGGGATAGGAGTTTGTGATGGGTACTTGGTATGTCTTGACTTGTGCGTAGATCTCCCCGGCAACGGCGCCAGAAATCCTTCTTGCTACCTCTTGAGCATGCGTTGGTTTTCCCTTGAAGAGGAAAGGGTAATGCAGCAAAGTAGTGTAAGTATTTCCCTCAGTTTTGAGAACCAAGGTATCAATCCAGTAGGGGATTACACGCAACTCCCTCATACCTGCACAAACAAACAAGAACCTCGCAACCAGCGTGATAAAGGGGTTGTCAATCCCTTCACGGTCACTTACGAAAGTGAAATCTGATAGAGATAATAAGATAAATATTTTTGGTACTTTTGTTGTATAGATTGGAAAATAAAGATTGCAAAATAAACAACGATAGAAATAGCAACTAGATAGGAAAATATTATGATGGAAGATAGACCCGGGGGCATAGGTTTCACTAGTGGCTTCTCTCAAGATAGCAAATTCTATGATGGGTGAACAAATTACTATCGAGAAATTGATAGAAAAGTGCATAATTATTACAATATCTAGGCATGATCATGTATATAGGCATCACGTCGCGACAAGTAGACCGAAATGATTCTGCATCTACTACTATTACTCCACACATCGACCGTTATCCATCATGCATCTAGAGTATTAAGTTCATAAGAACAGAGTAACGCATTAGGCAAGATGACATGATGTAGAGGGATAAACTCAAGCAATATGATATAAATCCCATATTTTTATCCTCGATGGCAACAATATAATACGTGCCTTGCTGCCCCTGCTGTCACTAGGAAACGACACCGCAAGATTGAACCCAAAGCTAAGCAGGCCAAACCAAACTGATAATTCGAAGAGACTTGCAAAGATATTAAATCATGCATAAAAGATTTCAGAGAAGAATCAAATACTGTTCATAGATAATCTTGATCATAAACCCACAATTCATCGGATCTCGACAAACACACCACAAAAATAATTACATCGAATAGATCTCCAAGAGAATCGAGGAGAACTTTGTATTGAGATCCAAAGAGAGAGAAGAAGCCATCTAGCTACTAACTATAGACCCGAAGGTCTGTGGTAAACTATTTACACATCATCGAAGAGGCTATGGTGTTGATGTAGAAGCCCTCCATGATCGATTCCCCCTCCGGCGGAGCGCCGGAGAAGGCCCCAAGATGGGATCTCACGGGTACAGAAGGTTGCGGTGGTGGAAATAGGGTTTCGTGGTGCTCTCGGATGTTTTCGGGGTATATGAGTATATATAGGCAAAAGAAGTAGGTCAGCGGAGCCACGAGGGGCCCATGACGGTGGGGGGTGCGCCCTCCTACCTCGTGGCCGCCTCGTTGCTTCCTTGACGTCCTCTCCAAGGCTCTTGGATTGCGTTTGTTCCAAAAATAACTCTCCTGAAGGATTCATTCCGTTTTAATTCCGTTTGATATTCCTTTTCTGCGAAACACTGAAATAGGCAAAAAAAAACAGCAATTTTCATTGGGCCTTTGGTTAGTAGGTTAGTCCCAAAAATAATATAAAAAGGTATATTAAAGCCCATTAAACATCCAAAACAGATAATATAATAGCATGGAACAATCAAAAATTATAGATACGTTGGAGATGTATCAGAGGCCTATGATGACGAGCAGCATGTCGTCGGGGAGGCTGCTGATGAAGTCCAGGCTCACCGGATGCGGTTTTGGCTCAAGCCGCCTCCGCTTGTTGGCTGCCTCGCCGTCCATCTCAACCGGCGGCGACGCCGGTGTACACGTGTGCTGGTGTGCATTGTGTGCTGGCCTACTGGGTGTGCGCGAGTGCATCCTTTTGTGCATGTCATCGCATAGTCGTGAATTGTGCGCGAGTGCGTCCTTCACGTGGAAGAAGTGTGTCCTCAATGCGCCCTCAATTTACTAGCGTGCGGGGTGCTACCCCGAGTGGTTTTAACTTTGCTTACTTCACCGTGTGTTAGATGGGCCTCTAGTTTACTTATTTTCACCCACTGCCACATGGGCTAGCACACGAAGATAGAGAACACGAGCTGACAAGGCAGCATGTGGACTGGTTGACCGGTCAACTAAACAATATACGGAGCTATACGCTGACATAGTGAGCATATAATCCGTCGGTATAGAGAGTTCGAGTGAGAGGGGAGGCCTGTGAGAGATAGCATAGAGAGAAAGAGCTACTCCCTCTGTTCGATAATGTAGTGCCAACATTTTTTTTAGAGTCAAGCTTTTGAAACTTTGACCAAGTTTATAAAGAAATTACTTATATCCACAATACCAAAGATAAATGATAGTATGAAGTAAGTACATGTTGTGATGAATCTAATGATAGTTTCAGATGTAAATGTTTTTGTCCACATATACCCGATCTAACTTTTCTAAGGTTTGACTTTTCAAAACATCCATATGCTTATGGACGTGAGAGAGTCCCTAACTAGAGAGAGAGAGTGCGAAATAGAAAGAGTGACTGAAAAAAGTGTGTGTGCATGTGTGAAGGAGACATGGACAACACACGATAAAAGTAGAGAAAAAGTGTGTGTGTCTTATGCAAACATATCACACATGCATCTTCGACAGCAAAAGCAAGGTGAAGAGATAGTGTGTGGTTGTTTGCAACCGAGAGAGAAAGACCCCTAGCACGTGGCCAAGAGGGGTCTGACAAACAAGGAAGGGAGGTCGAGAGAGACGTACAGAGAAAATGCAGACATCGGGAGGAGAGGGTGTATGTTTTCCATAGAGAGATCCCCTGGAGATCGCGATGGGACTACATGGGTGGGAGATCGAGTGACAAGGTGTGTGCGTGATAGAAGATACCCCGAGAGATATCGAGATAGACATATGGATGGAAGGAGACAATACGTGTGTTCCTGATGGCTATTGAGAGATGGTCATACTTAGGGGGGAGTGCGTGCGCCTATGATGGAGTGAGGGATTACGGTACTTAGGGGGTGTGTGTCACATAGAGAGAAAACAAGGGCGGAGAGTGTTAGATGGGTCTATGTAGCGCGAGCGAGACATGTGTATGTGTGAACCAAGGAGATATAAAGTTTGAGAGAGATGGAGGAGCCCCGATAAGGCTGAGTGGTGCGTCAGATAGCTGAGAGGGGGAAAGAGATATTCCATCCGCTCGATAATGCAGTGCATGTAAATTTTTTAGAAGTTGAACTTTGGAAACTTTGACCAGGTTTACGCAAATGTTATTTATATCTACAATAACAAAGATTTATCATACTAAACTACATCTCATGATGAATCTAATGTCATATGTTTGCCATTCTAGTAGTAAATGTTTTTCTCCACGTACATGGTCAAACTTTGTGATGTTTGACTTTTCAATAAATCTATATGATATGGACCGAAGAGAGTGCCTAAGTCGAGGGAGATCAAGTGCATGTGAAGGAGAATAAGTGAGTGCGCAAAAAGAGTATGTGTGTGAAAGAGAAAGGGACAACAAACGATAAATTAGAGAGACTGTGTGTTTTTTCGTTTCTTATGCAAACATATCACGCATGCATCTCTGAGATAGAAAAGTGAGGTGAGGAGATACACGAAGATAGCTAGTGCATTATTGTTTGCAACGGAGAGAGACACCCCTATAGCACATGTCCAATAGAGGTCTGGCCAACAAGGAACAAAGGTCGAGAGGGACGCATGGAGAACATGGACGCATGGGGAGGGAGAGAGGCTGTGTTTGTGATAGAGAGATCCCCTTGCGATTGTGAGGGGACTATATGGGTGGGAGATCGAGGGAGGTGCGTGCGCGATAGAAAGATGCCCCGGGAGAAATCGAGATAGACCATGCACATGTTTGTGATGGAGACTAAGATTAGCTAGTCATATACATATATGGGGGACTGTGTGTGCCTACAATTGAGTGATAAACCATCATACTTGGCTAGGCATGAGATCGTGTGTGTGTGTGTGTGTGATGGAGAGAGAATGAGGGAGAGAGATAGAGTTTTAGATGGGTCTATCGAGCGCGAGTCATGTATGCATGTGTATGTGTGACCCAGGGAGATGGAGAGTTTGAGAGAGAGAGAGAGGTAAGAGCTCCGAGACGACAGAGTGGTGCGTGAGAGAGTTACGGGCAATGAGCCAAGGAATTTGTGTGCGTACGATGAGTGGACCCAAGATATTTAGCTTGGACTAGATAATCATACATAGTGTGCGAGAGAGACCTATAGATGGAGTATATATGCATGCGAACTAGAAACACCCCCCCCACACACACACAAAGAGAGAGAGATGGAGAGAGAGGGAGAGCAAGGTTTGTGTGTTGGATGCGTGCGACAGAATTGAAGATTGTCGGCGAGAGAGAGAGCAGGAGTTCGGGAGAGGGGGAGGTCGCGTTTTATGCATCAAAGACTGATATAAACCATGTTTCGATATAAACTTGCATTCAAATATTTAAATTGGAGAACATGTTGTCTGCAATCCACACATGAACGGAGATATGCGTATATCAAACAAGTTCATTAATTTGACTTTCAACATGTTCATGGAGTACTATAATACTATACAACATGCTACTCGATTGAGGTGTTCAATTTTGGATTTAGTTCAATATTTTGACCTGGTGAACGAGCTATTTCATTGAATCTAGATATTTCATTTTGGGTTTGATTCCCGTTTTGGGTCAACTATTTGTCATATAGTAAATCGTTAGCAACGAGCATGTAAAAACACATTACTCCCGAGCATCATCTCTCCATCTAAAAAAGAAGTGGTAAGCTAATATTTCAAATTTTGATTCGAATCGACTTGGTAAAGTAGACGTGGATGCTCGTTCTCCCAAAATTTGAACGAACCGTTAAACACCCTCTGCTCGGTGGAATTCGCCCGAGCAAATAAGTGGGAGACGCGAAATTACCGACCTATGTGGGACACACATCAATTGGCCCATTGTATATCGAGGGTAGGTTCATAACTTCATCCAAGTGCGCCTTCTCCTCAGCCGAAATGACATGTGCCGAATAATTCATAAACCATGGTCGGGAAAACACCCTCTCCTCGTCCGAAGTAGCTCGCGCCCACTTTTTCAAAACACGCTCTCCTTGCCCGAAATCGCTCGTGCCCACTATATTTCAAAACACGCTCTCCTCGCCCGAAATCGCTCGTGCCCACTATATTTCAAAACACGCCCTCCTCGCCCGAAATCGTTCGCGCCCACTATATTTCAAAACACGCCCTCCTCGCCCGAAATCGCTCGCGACTATTTGGGAGAAGCAAAGTTACTCTACTATCCCCGACCCTCAGTACACAGACCCAAGCCGAGAAGCCTAAAGGCAGGGGTAGAACTGTAACTCCCACCACATTTCAGATAAATGTGTCCGTAAGACATGGTTCCCCCTCCCAATTCCCCATTCATACCTCGTGGGTGCCAAATCACCTTCTCCTCAGAAGCTCCCTTCTCCCAAGCCGTGAAACCTCAGCCCCTCCTCCATGGCGCCCCCACCGTACCAAATTCACAGCCGCCCTCCTCTCTAATCCCGGAGATGCTGTCCATCTGTCGTCGTGCACTGGGCCGTGTGCCTCTTACTCCGTGCTGCCGGAGCTGCCTCGACGACGGCCGCGTGAACCATACCGGAGCCGATTCACCCCCGTTGTTGTTCACGGCGCCGGAATGGCTCCAACTTCGGATCCGTTCAGAGCCCCGGCGCTGCTTCCCCGTAGCTGTCGACCATCGCGACATCTCTGCTTCCCTATCGTCGGTAGCCACCGCAACTGCGCCGGCCTCACCGACTCGGCAGATGGAGCTGCCTACTTCACCGGGCCGCCAGATAGGTCGCACCCTCATCTCAAATCACTTTATTTAGGCATCAGTTGTCTGAATTTTTATTCTGGGCCAATCGATTCCCAATGGGAAGCAACACCCCTCGAGGCGGCGGAGCTCCTAGGCTGTCGGTTGGCTGGTGTCTAACGTAAGGGTGCGGGGGCGCAAGTTCGCCGTGGAAGCAGCGCTTAGATGGCTATCTTAGATTTGTGTGGGTTGAAGGTACTGCCGTTGCCGGATCTGGATGACGGCGAGTCTTTGTGGATTGGCCCGGGGACGGCGCAACCACGACAGTGCGGTGGGGCGGGGAGCGGGGTTTTGGTCGGATCCACGGATAGCGAAGGCAGGCTGCTCTGCCGGTGGTCGCTGGCTCTTCGAGGAAGATTCCAAACAGTGTCAGCCGAGAGGCACAAGACGACCATCAGGCCATCCGTCGTAGATCGAAAAGTACCAAAATAAAATAAAATCGTGTGACCCCAATTTAGTCTTCGGTCCACAGACGTGTGACCACTCTCGTACCTTGCTGTTGATCTCTTAGGGTATTTCTTCATATCAGAGAGATGTGTCATTCTTAACATTATGTGTTTTCTGCATCTTCAGCCACACCGTCTTTCGACTCACTGCAACTGCTCCAACAAGGGAAGCATACACCAGAAGGGAGCTATAGTCCCCTCTCAACAGTTCCCTACATCGAATGCGCGTGCCCAACATGGACAACCACAACAACTGCAGGGCCATCGACAAGTCAGCACATGATGCTCACTCATATGGATGGCGGCTAGATAGGCTGTACCCTCATCTTACTTGTGTGCAACATTTATGGCTTTGTTATTCATCTAAGCATGGAAAATAGATTATCACATTTCACTGTATATTCATGCTGATCTCTTATGGGTCTTGTTCAGGAGTTAACGATGTTCCATAGTTCAGCTAAGAGACTTGTTCTTTAGATAACGCTGTTCCATAGTTATCATCCATCAGCCAATGTTATCCCACACGCTGGTGATTATAGTATTATACCACTTCTAGTATTACCTATGTTGTTCTTTAATACTTTTGTGTGCCATCTAGTTAATCTCGAGTACAAACAATACATATTCTGTAGCTTTCATCTGTGTTCTCCCTTTAGTTTTTGAGACCTGTTGTTGCTAGTTAACCCTAGTCCTACTATTTATGTCATCTCCTACAGGCACTCTTACATAAATCTAAATACTAGTTGTCTTCCATGCATGTCAGATATAATTGCACACACTGATTTATCTACAAGAACCTCACGGAGTAATGTAACGGCCAATGAACTTGACGTCAATGATACCCAATATGATGGAACATGTAAAGGCAGTTCTTCACAAGACTTGCAGAAAGATGATGAATCCTATTCACCCCACAAGGTCCTTGCTCTAACTTGGCCCTTGATATGGGTACAGCATGCATATAATGTCCTGGAGTGCATCTACTTTGTTGCAATGCCTTGTGCTTAGACTACTAATCATGCATGTAAATATGGCATGCCTTCCTATTTTTCAATACCTATTCCATTCATGATAACATGTTTTCAAATTCAAGTACTGTCATTCTACTCTATCGCAATGCCATCTGCTTAGTTTGGACATCATGCTTCTGAATATCTTATGCATTGTTATTCATCAGTATGTACTTCATCTGTCTACCATACCATGTTCTTTTTTTTACATTGAAGTGATGTTCTAGTGGTCTCCTGCAATGCCATCTTAGCTTCCCAATCATACACGCATATGTTTCCTTAGTGTTTTTCTATATGTATTCCTCTAGCATACAGTTTTACATTCAAGTAGTGTTTTTTTACACTATTGTCCTGTCGTATCCCTAGCTCTTACATCATACTTCCTCCGTCTGGATTACATGTCGCAGAAATGGATAAAACTGGATGTATCTAGAACTGAAATATGCCTGGACCCATCCATTTATTTCCGGATGGAGGGAATACATGTCAATATGTCATGCTTTTCTATTCTTCAGTGCCTATTCCATCTCTGCTGTAGCATGTTTTATAATTGAAGCACCATTCTTGTATATAAGGCATGCAAGGGGAAGACGACTATGTTAGAATCTGAAGGGTTACAAACCAGGTCTTTACAAAAGATCCAAATGCCAGGAGATAATAAACCAACTCCAGTTTTCATATATACTGCTCCAGCATAGAGAAACCCAACTCGCACTGATAATAAGCAGATTCCAGTGGCAAAAGAACTAGTCCGCTCTAGTCCAGCAAAAATATGTCAACTCCATTCTAAGAAACGTGTGCGTATCCTCGCATCATGAAATTTTATAGCATTCTGATCATATTTTCTACATGTTTCTTACCCATCTCTCTTTTAGAAAATAAGGTTAAACGATAGAAGATTTCCTCCATTGGGATTGTATTCGAGGAAAGTATCTTGCGGGAATTCTCTATGCTCCAACGCTGATGTAAGTACCTGTTGTATATCAGTATATTTTTACATCAGCATGTACTTTGTTAATCGGCGTGAATCCAACCTTTATATGATCTAAAATTAGTTGTAGCAAAATGTTAAAGGCGAAAATGTTGATTTTTGTAAGGAAAACTGCCTGGTAGTTTTGCATACTGAGATGCATGAGTGTACTATCGCATATCATGCACATTACTGAATTGTAATGCTGCTCTGGTTGCCCATTCATTCATTGTGTCAATGTTGCTTTTGTATTGCCTTACCTGGCTGATGATAGATGTGCCATATTGTGTTAATTTGGTATAGGTTGGTGTGGTATGGTTGCCCAAACGTTCGTTGTGTCAATGTTGCTTTCCTATTATCTGACCTGGCCAATGATAGCAATGCTAGTGTGTTAATTTGGTGCAGGCTGTTGAAGATAAGACAAAATCTAAAAACAGCAAGGCAACCCCATTGTTTCTTTCCAATAAATCTAGGCCAGGTAATATGGCAATAACTCTTTATTAATCTGTCCGGTTCCCCTCCTAATTTATGTTATGATGCAGTGGTCGAGACACTCTCCACTATCAATAATACAAGCCTGCCAAAATCGCCATCTGAATCTGTTCAGTTTCCTCTGTCTCGAATGCAACGGAAAAAATGTATGTTTGTAAACCAATTAATGGCTAAAGCAATGATTGAACTGGTGGAGGAATTAGAGATGCACATTCATGCGCAACAACAACTGAACAATGTTTTCAGAGACAGTATAGCAAAGCAGCAAGAACTTGCCACATGCTTATGGGTGTCATCCGCGCTCAGGTTGCAGATTGTGACATTGTAGATCGTTAGGTTCTATTCATTTATTTGCACTGGCATCAATCTTTGATTGCCCAGTGGATGTAATTTTCCTGTAATATATGATGGATGTGCAACGTTTTTCCCTGTATGTCGTACCTTTGCTTGATCGGTCTTGGTCCTGTGCATAATTGGTCGTCGTAATGGGCTCAAATTATCTAATTGGGCCTAAATACATGTACAAACTTTAGTGGGCCCATTAAGTTAATGGGCCGTTACCAGGCCGAAAGTTAATGGTCGGCCCTCTTACCTCCCGGGTCGTTAACAGGCTGACATCAAAGCAGGCAATAGGTGGGCCCATTTGATTTCACAGGCTGTTAATAGGCCGATATTAAGTTCGGGCTACATATGGCTCAACTATACTGTGGGCCTTTAGCAGGCCGAAAGTGACACGGGCTCGTACTGGACCATGAAGAGCATGGGCCGCTAAGAGGCCGAAAGTCAGGTCATACTGTAAATGACCCAACTGTGTTGTGGACCTTTAGCAGGCCAAAAGAGAAACCATGCTGGTATTGGACCATGAAGAGCATGGGTCGTTAAAAGGCCAAAACTCAGGTCCGACGGCAAATGGCCCAACTCACTTATGGTCGTCAACAGGCTGAAAGACACATCGGGCCGGAAATTGGCCCAACACTTAAATGGGTCGCCAAAAGGCCGAAAGATGTACATCCTGAAAATTGGCCCATCCGTTGAATGGGCCGTTAACAGGCTAAAACCACATCGGGCCGATATTGAGCCCAAATATATAGCAGGCTATTAACGGGCTTGAACTGATAATGGGTTGCAATGGTGTCAAATCATTAACGGGCCGTTGGTGGGCCGAATCGGCACATCTCGTATGGGTCATGGGCTTAAATGGACCTAACACAAGTAGGCCTTATATGGGCCGGCCTGCTAATTCTTACTGGGCCGGCCTTCTTCACTGTTGGGCCGTGCCACGTGTTGATCTATCATAGGCACCTCCTATCCGATGAGTGGATGACATCTGTCCCAACAGTGAGCCGACACATGGTTCGTCCGGCCAATGAGAATTTTACACGTGGAAAATCCCCATTGGTCCGGGTTGTTAACGGGTTATCGGATCCAAACCAGAACCTGATAGCTTAACGGTGACCCGTTACGGTGGATGCCACGTGTCGGTTACACTTGACGAAAGCACTTCTATGACGCGTGATTTATCGTCATGGAAGTGGACACTTCCGTGATGATAATTTTGGTAATGTCATGGAACACTTCTATGACAACACAGGTATGACTATCTTGATTCTGTCATAAAATCGTCATGGACGTACATGCATGAAAAAAAACATGACCTACTGTGACAAACACGTATCATCACGGAAGTGTATTTTTTTGTAGTAATTGCAAGAAAAAACAATCTAGTTGGCCAAACCAAACCGATAGTTTGAAGAGAAATACAAAGATATCAAATCATGCATATAAGAATTTAGAGAAAATTCAAATAATATTCATAGATAAACTGATCATAAATCCACAATTCATCGGATCTCGACAAACACACAGCAAAAGAAGATTACATCGGATAGATCTCTAAGAAAATCGAGGAGAACATGGTATTGAGGATCAAAGAGAGAGAGAGAAGCCATCTAGCTACTAGCTATGGACTCGTAGGTCTGTGGTAAACTACTCACACTTCATCAGAAGGGCAATAGAGTTGATGTAGAAGCCCTTCGTGATCGAATCCCCCTCTGGTAGGGTGCCGAAAAAGGTCCCTAGATGGGATCTCACGGGTACAGAAGGTTACGACAGCGGAAAAGTATTTTGGTGGACACTTCTGGTCATCTGGGAATATTTCTGAATTTATAGGCCAAAGATTAGGGTTGGAGGAGTCCCATGGGGCCCACAAGCCAGGGGCGCCCCCTAGGGCGCGCCCTGAGGGCTTGTGGAGCCCTCGGGACTCTTCTGCCTTCCTCTCCAAGTCCTACGTGTGTCTTCTGGTCCAAGAAAAATCATTGTAAAGTTTTATTCCGTTTGGACTCCGTTCGATATTCCTTTTTGGTAAAACTCAAAAACAAGGAAAAATAGAAACTGGCACTGGGCTCTGGGTCAATAAGTTAGTCATAAAAATAATATAAAATAACATATTAATGCATATAAACATCCAAAACAGATAATATAATAGCATGGAATAATAAAAAATTATAGGTACGTTGGAGACGTATCAGCGCAGTAGAGGAACATATGGCCGTCGCATCCTCGAGCTAGTGATCTCCAGTGAAATAGCCAACCTGGAGCTCGAGATCGTGCTCCAGATGTAACGTGAGTGTGTCGACCGCTTGGATGAACTCCTTCACGAGTTCAGGTAGAGCCAAGAGCTTCCATAGGCAAGGGCTGCTGGTCATGGTCTCATGGAGGCATTTTATTTTGTTGAGTCGTTTTGGATCGCTATGTATTCACAGTAATCATAATATTGCTCTATTTCAATTGTGTACTTTGTTTTCCATTCTTATATGTTCTGTTTCAATGTGTGTATATGTGCTTTCCATTCTATATATGTGGATGATAACAGCTAGATACAAATTAGTATACGAAAACAGATAAAAAATGGAATTCATAATATATATTAATTGTTCGTTCGTTCATCACAGAATGTATATAATATCATCACATATACGTGATGATACTTAACTACTAGGTACAATGCATAAAATTGAAAACGAACAATACTAAAACTAATAATTCCTCCTGGGGCAGTATTCCAGCAGCCCCTCGCCAGCAGCTCCCTGGTGCGCAGCGTTTTCCTAGTGCGGAGGTAGTACTCCGCCTCCTCCGCCTCACAATGCTTGATGTAACAATCTGCCTCTTGCTGGCGAATGAGCGCCAATGATCTTGCCATTTTGTTGGGTGCCCACCCGAGCTCCTCGTCGGTGGCACGCTGGAGCTTATCGGCCCAGCTCCACGCAGCGATGAGGCGCCTAGCGCCATTGACCTTCCTCGTGAAGTACCCGTCTTTGTACACCTCCCTCGCACGACAATGCGCCTGCCCCCAAAGCCCCACCGCCTCCTTTTTCGAGGCAGCATCACAGGTTTCACAGGCCGCCTGGTACCTGGCTTCCTCCTCCGCCATCTCCTTCTTGAACGCCACTTGCCTAGCTTTCTCAGCCGGCAGCAGCGACTTCCATAGACAAAGATTGTATTGGCCCCAAAACCACTCCAAAGTTGGCGGGTCCGGCGTAACCTCGTTCGGCAGCGCGTAGGGGTCCTTCTCGTCGTTGCTCTTCGAGTGAGTGTCCTCGGGGGGCGGCGCCTCCTCGTCGGTGCGTGGGAAGATCGGCGGTGCCATGGCAGAGATTTGAAAGAGAGAGAGAGAGAGAGAGAGAGGTGAGCAGGAGGAGGATGTAGATGAAAATGCAGGAGGCACAACATGAGCAAGGAAGTATTTATTAGCGGCCGGAATCTAGATCGACGGGAACAGTACACACGGCGGTCGCCGGAATTTATGAGTACTGTAGTTTGAATTACACATGATTCCCGCAGCAAAAGCCGTGTGTGAACTTAATAGCTGACAGTTTCCAAAATAGAACCGTGTCTGATTAATAACCCACACCAATCACCTTCCAAACATCGAGGCGCGAAATAGAGTGCCAATCGTGTGGGGCCTGGTAGTCTTGCCAGATCTTTACATTTTCTTTTTTGAACACCAGATATTTACATCATTCGATCATTTTTAAATTTTTTGGAATTTAAATGCCATGGCACTCCATGCATGTGTCCAAGCCGTGACACCAATATTTTTGAGAATTCGTTCCAATTTACTGCACATGGAATTAACTCGCACACAAGTACACAAATATATTTTTCAAACCGTTATGGTTAGCCAGTGCATGTAGATGTAGTTCAAATTTGGATTACGGTCATTAAATGGCTAAAAAATCGCTTAAATGTCTTAAAAAGGTCAAATGACCCTTGAATTTTTTTAAATTTTGACATGACAGTTGTATTAGTGCATGTTAACTTTAGAAAAAAATTGAAGGCCATAAGAAGAACCTGTCATCAATTCATCATCAAACATGCATTGTTCCCTCTCGGAACCACGAGCCTTCTAGTGAGTTGCTCCGGTTTGTGAGGGGTGTGTGTCCAAACTTTCGTCAAATAGGCCATTTTTACCACATCATCTTGGTGGCATGACATTATGTCAAGCAAGGTTTCATGTGTTTCTAATCATTTTTTATTTTTTGGAATTTAAATGGCATGGCACTCCATGCATGTGTCTAGGCCATGACACCAATATGTTTGAAAATTCCTTCCAATTTACTGCACATGGAATTAACTCGCACACAAGTACACAAATATGACTTTTCAAACAGTTTAGCTGTTGCATGTATATGTAGTTCAAATTTGGATTATGATCATTAAATGGCTAGAAAATCACTTAAATGTCTTAAAAAGGTCAAATGACCCCTGGAATTTTCTAAATTTTCACATGACAGTTGTATTAGTGCACGTTAACGATAGAAATTTTTTGAAGACCATAAGAGGAAGCTATCTCCCGTTCGTCATCAAACATGCATTGTTCCCTCTCGGAACCATGAGCATTCTAGTGAGTTGCTCCGGTTTGTGAGGGGTGTGTGTCCAAACTTTCGTCAAACATGCCAAAAAATTTACCGCATCATCTTGGTGGCATGACATTACGTCAACCAAGGTTCCATGTGTTTCTGATCATTTTTAAATTTTTTGGAATTTAAATGGCATGGCACTCCATGCATGTGTCCAGGCCATGACACCAATATGTTTGAAAATTCCTTCCAATTTACTGCACGTGGGATTTACTCGCACACAAGTACACAAATATGATTTTTCAAACCATTATGGCTAGCCGTTGAAGGTAGATGTAGTTCAAATTTGAATTACGGTCATTAAATGGCTAGAAAATTACTTAAATCCCTTTAAAAGGTCAAATGACCCGTCGAATTTTCCAAATTTTCACATGATAGTTGTATTAGTGCATGTTAAATGTACAAAAAATTTGAAGGCCATAAGAGGAAGCTATCTCCCGTTTGTCATCAAACATGCATTGTTCCCTCTCGGAACCATGAGCCTTCTAGTGAGTTGCTCCGGTTTGTGAGGGGTGTGTGTCCAAACTTTCTTCAAACATGCCAAAAAATTTACCACATCATCTTGGTGGCATGACATTACATCAAGCACGGTTTCATGTGATTCTGATCATTTTCTAATTTGTTGAAATTTAAATGGCATGGCACTCCATGCATGTGTTCAGGCCGTGACACCAATACAACAACAACAAATCTTTTGGGTTTCATATCCATAAGAGAGGTTGAGTTTTTACGTTGGCTCGCCAAGCCTATCACAACCCTCCTCCTTTACTCGGGCTTGGGACCGGCTATGTTGAGACAACATAGGCGGAGTTAGGCCGTGACACCAATATGTTTGAAATTCCTTCCAATTCATAGCACATGGAATTAACTCGTATAGAAGTACACAAATATGATTTTTAAAACCGTTATGGTTAGCCGTTGCATGTAGATGTAGTTCAAATTTGAATTACAACCACTAAATGGCTAGAAAATCACTTAAATGTCTTTAAAAAGTCAAATGACCCCTGGAATTTTCCAAATTTTCACATGACAGTTGTATTAGTGCACGTTAACTGTAGAAAAAATTTGAAGGCCATAAGAGGAAGCTATCTCCCGTTCATCATCAAACATGCATTGTTCCCTCTCGGAACCACGAGCCTTCTAGTGAGTTGCTCCGGCTTTGTGAGGGGTGTGTGTTCAAACTTTCATCAAGCATGCCAAATTTTTTACCACATCATCTTGGTGGCATGACATTACATCAAGCAAGGTTTCATGTGTTTCTGATCTTTTTTTAATTTTTGGGGATTTAAATGCCATGGCACTCCTTGCATGTCCAGGCCATGACACCAATATGTTTGAAAATTCCTTCTAATTTACTACACATGGAATTAACTCGCACACAAGTACACAAATATGATTTTTCAACCCGTTATGGTTAGCTGTTGCATGTAGATGTAGTTCAAATTTGAATTACGGTCATTAAATGGCAAGAAAATCACTTAAATGTCTTTAAAAGGTCAAATGACCCCTGGAAATTTCCAAATTTTCAGATGATAGTTGTATTAGTGCACGTTAACTGTAGAAATTTTTTGAAGGCCGTAAGAGGAAGCTATCGCCCGTTCGTCATCAAACATGCATTATTTCCCCTCGGAACCACGAGCCTTCTAGTGAGTTTCTCTCGTTTGTGAGGGGTGTGTGTCCAAACTTTCGTCAAACATGCCAAAAAAATTACCACATCATCTTGGTGGCCTGACATTACATCAAGCAAGGTTTCATGTGTTTCTTATCTTTTTTAATTTTCTAGAATTTAAATGCCATGGCACTCCATGCTTTGTGTCATAGCCGTGAGACCAATATGTTTGAAAATTCCTTCCAATTTACTGCACATGGAATTAACTCGCACACAAGTACACAAATATGACTTTTCAAACCATTATGGTTAGCTGTTTCATGTACATGTAGTTCAAATTTGAATTACGGTCATTAAATGGCTAGAAAATCACTTAAACATTTTAAAAGGTCAAATGACCCCTGAAATTTTCCAAATTTTGATATGACAGTTGTATTAGTACTACAAATTTTCTCGTACATTTAAAACATCATCTGTTGCCACTTTACTACAAATTCGTCTTTCATGGCTAATAAAAAATATCAACAACATCACACATAGTTTTTTGTAGGAACCTTTGCGATGAAAATTCGTGGGTCTATTTAAGTCTTCTTCCTTAAGCTTCACCGGCTTGTCTGCTCCAGTGTCGGCAACCCCCGAATCCGTGAATCATGATCCCCATTCCTGCAACCCCTTCTTGCAAATATGATGCTGTGGAAACGCTTCATGAGGGCCCGTACGGTGGCCGCGTCCTCCCCGAGCGCCGCTGCCTGTGCCGAGAACGCGACCACCTATGCCGAGAGTGCCGCCACATCCGCATTGAGCGCGGCCGCATCCGCCAAGAGGGCATCTGCAACAGCCGATAGGGCAGGTATAGCAGTCGAGACGGCCGTAGCATCTGCTATGATGGTGGCTGCAAACGCCGAGAGTGCTCGAGCTGTCGTCCGTACACTGATGTCGCCCTGGCCCGGGTCGAGGCCATCCACGCCAAGATCGAGGATGCACACGCCAAGATATTCCATGCCACCTTGGAATCTAGCATGCAACCCACGTCCGAAAAGGCGGCGGTGGCCATGGAGCACCTGTTGGAAATATGCCCTAGAGGCAATAATAAAATGGTTATTATTATATTTCCTTGTTCATGATAATTGTCTATTGTTCATGATAATTGTCTATTGTTCATGCTATAATTGTGTTATCCGAAAATCGTAATACATGTGTGAATACATAGACCACAGCATGTCCCTAGTGAGCCTCTAGTTAACTAGCTCGTTGATCAATAGATGGTTATGGTTTCCTGGCAATGGACATTGGATGTCGTTGATAATGGGATCACATCATTAGGAGAATGATGTGATGGAAAACACCCAATCCTAAGCATAGCACAAGATCGTGTAGTTCATCTGCTAAAGCTTTTCTAATGTCAAGTATCTTTTCCTTGGACCATGAGATTGTGCAACTCCCGGACACTGTAGGAATGCTTTGGGTGTGCCAAACGTCACAACATAACTGGGTGGCTATAAAGGTGCACTACGGGTATCTCTGAAAGTGTCTGTTGGGTTGGCACGAATTGAGACTGGGATTTGTTACTCCGTATGACGGAGAGGTATCTCTGGGCCCACTCGGTAATGCATCATCATAATGAGCTCAATGTGTCTAAGCAGTTAGTCACAGGATCATGCATTACGGAACGAGTAAAGTGACTTGCCGGTAACGAGATTGAACGAGGTATTGGGATACCGACAATCAAATCTCGGGCAAGTAACGTACCGATTGACAAAGGGAATTGTATACGGGATTGATTGAATCCTTGACATCGTGGTTCATCCGATGAGATCATCATGGAACATGTGGGATCCAACATGGGTATCCAGATCCTACTGTTGGTTATTGACCGGAGAGATGTCTCGGTCATGTCTACATGGTTCCCGAACCCATAGGGTCTACACACTTAAGGTTCGGTGACGCTAGAGTTGTTATGGGAATTAGTATGTGGTTACCGAATGTTGTTCGGAGTCCCGGATGAGATCCCGGACGTCACGAGGAGTCCCAGAATGGTCCGGAGATAAAGATTTATATATGGGAAGTCCTTATTCGGTCGCCGGAAGTGTTCGGGGGTTTATCGGTATTGTACCGGGACCACCGAAGGGGTTCCGGGGGTCCACCGGGAGGGTCCACCTACCCCGGAGGGCCCTATGGGTTGAATATGGAGGGAACCATCCCCTAAGTGGGCTGGGTGCCAAAACCCCCTAGGGCCCATGCGCCTAGGGTTTAGGGGAAACCCTAAAGGGGGCGCCCCCCTTGGCTTGGGGGGCAAGCCACCCTCCTTGGCCCCCCCTCCTCTAGATCCATCTGGAGGGGGCTGGCCCCCCTCTCCCTTGCCCCTATAAATAGAGGGGACGTGGGAGGTCTACCGCACCCTTCCCTTGGCGCAGACCTCTCCCTCCCCAACACCTCCTCCTCCGTAGTTGAGCTTGGCGAAGCCCTGCCGGAGAACCACAAGCTCCACCACCACGCCATCGTGCTGTCGGAGCTCTTCCCCAACTTCTCCTTCCCCCTTGCTGGATCAAGAAGGAGGAGACGTCCCCGGGCTATACGCGTGTTGAACGCGGAGGCACCATTGTTCGGCGCTTAGATTGGAATCTACCGCGATCTGAATCGCTGCGGTACGACTCTTTCATCCGCGTTCTTGTAACTCTTCCGTTTCGCGATCTTCAAGGGTATGAAGATACACTCCCCTCTCTCTCGTTGCTAGTCTCTCCATAGATTGATCTTGGTGATGCATAGAATTTTTTTAATTTCTGCAACGATCCCCAACAGCACCTGCTTCCTCATGAGATCGTCGAGCGGGATGTGGAGATGTAGGAGGCCGCGGAGATTGAGGAGCGCCGGGAAGAGGTAGAGAAGAGTCTATCCATCGAGGAATTAACAGTGGAGTAATAATGCGAGCTCTGGCACAGCCACTACTACGAGCACTACAACCTTGAGGGTGGCGCCAAGGACGAGCACGAGGACGCGGTCGACTTCACCAAGGGGTACGCAGAGTCCACCAACGGCGGCATGTCGCCAGGGCAAGTCATCTACGTCTCATCTCACACCGGCGATGCATAGGCCGGCGCGGCAGTGGATTTGTTAAAATTATGCGTATTTAGGCTTCATTTTTAATGCTGGTCTTTTGTTAGAGCAATGTTTATGTCAGCTGCTTTATTTAATTACTAAAATTGCTCAATTCGGTAAGTGTGGTATGTGTGTTGTACCCTCTTTTGTGTGCCCAACTTAGTAAGCGATGTTAAATTATGCAATGACGTGGATGAGGATAGTACCCAGGGAAATTTCCACCAAAATTTGAATTATCAAACTCATCCCATGCGCATAAAGTAGAAGAATTGTTTGCGATGCACACAATCGTTCAAAGTGAATGGTGTTCGGCGGCAACGCGTGCAAAGTTTCCCTCCACATTTCGAAATTTTTGTCCTACCGCCGAAATATCTACCCACGCCCCCCCTCCCCACCCCCAACCACAAGTCACGTTTCCCCTGTTTCCTCCTTCATTCATTCTGATGCTATAGCCGCTTCCTCGCTTCCTTCATCGCTCTCACTGTCTTGCATCCTACCGCCGGGGTCGCTATGGTCTTCTTCAATGACCTCTCCAGCGATTCCTCCTCCGACGACGACTCTTTCACCACCCGGGTATGCCTCTCTTATATCTCTCGGGTTATGACTTGGAATGAAGGATTTTAATCAGGCAGTCGATTTGAGTCATTTCTTCCTCTTGTAGCTCCCTATGACCATCAGTTGCAACGAATGGAGCGGGGTGGCTGAAGATCTGCCTGCTCGTTGTCACCATCAATCTCCTTGTGTGAAGTTAGTTGCATTTGAATCTATGCACAGTGGGAGGAAGTTTTCTGGCAAGTGCAGAGAAGGTCAGCCCTACTTTCGTTGTTACAATCATTTGCTAGATGTGATTCAAACACTTACATTGTGCTATGTTATTCTGGATGTTAAGACAATGTCACAGTTTGTACCTAGTATCTAAAAATGTTGCCATCTCATTAGCGATGCCATTAGAAAATTATTTGGCACCGCTTCAGTAGTTTGTGCAGTCAACTTTGGTCCGCACATCTGAGCATCCAAGCAGTAAAATACTAAATCTCTATGGCATGAAGGAACTGGGCATCGGAGCAACTAGGTGCTATGGACTCCGGTTCCCTGATTTTTTTCCCACTGCATCGGCTCACCAATGCATGGCACCGGTGCCAAATGTAGCAACGGTTGTCTTGACACCAGTTTTGGCATACATAGTGGTCGTCCTTAGTGCTATTAGTTCTATGTTACTAAATTTGTGCATGTATACACATGTTAGTCTCAATTTGATGTCAACCAAGCACTGTCGCTATGTTGTTGCAATTATATTTAGCTTCCTCATAAAATGTTTAATTTGTTATTTATAGTACATGACTAAGAACTTGTAGCATTGTTGTAGTTAATTATAGCTTCTGATGTTTCAGAATTTGGTTGTTGTCTCAGTAGCAATTAATTCATTTGCACATTGATCCTTTTGAGAAGATATGTCATAATTAACATGTTTCTTCAGTTTTTGAAAATATGTATTTGGTGATTTTCTATGTTGCTAGAAACTCATTTCCCCTACAATTGTTAGTAATCTAGTTTTAAATAATATAGGAAGAACGAAAGTGTTCTTCCCTGGAGTGGGTTGATCAAGAGTGGCCACAGTCTTTGAAGATGTGCCTAGAAAAGCTCTGGAGCATGTATGAGGAAGAGAACAGATGTAGGCTTAGAGAAAGTGTTGGCAATGCTGAAGAATATTTCAAGATGCAGGAAAAAAAGAGGAAGATGCAGAATGAGCTCATATTTTTTTGTTACACTTTGCTAAGATGATGTTGGCGAAGGAGGAGGCACTTTCCCAGTTGGTCAGTGCAAAACAGGTTCTTGCTGAACTGAAAGCAGAGGTCGATCAGACAAGCCTGGATGATCTTGATTAGGGAAATGAATATATTGTTCTAATATTGTTCTTATGAAGGTGAACTAGCTATATGATGTATTGTGCTATTTTCAGGTAGCTATCGTATTGTGATGTTAAAATAATTTATGTGCCTGAAATGAAATTGGCAAACAACTATTCGATATGAAATGTGAATTTGCATAATACTGGAATTATTAATTATAAACTAATAAACCTGCTAAATGGCTCATGGAACTTTGCAAATGGATCTAGCAGTAAAAGCGGTTGTGATGGATAGCCCAATGTCATACAGTTTTCTTCATCAAATCGTGTGTGATGTAGTTGAATAAAAGCAAACGGTTAACCAAAGCAGAGCGTGTGTGATAGGTACACCTATCACACATGAGGCTATACATAAAACTGTGTGGGGTGTATATACGAATGGAAACATTTTCCCTGGATTGACTGTGTGGGATGTACATACGAACGGAAACATACTTCTTGGATTGACTGTGTGGGATGTACATAAGAACGAAAATGTATTCCTTGGATTGACTGTGTGGAATGTACATAACAAACGGAAACGTTTGTCTGGGACTGACTATGTGGAATGTACTTACGACTGGAACCGATTGGGCCTGTATAATTGTATTTGACCGCTCGCCCATTGCACATGATCTCATTTTGCCCAGCATGTGTGACCGGAGGGCCTATGCCCGACGGTTTTTGGGTCGTGTGGGAAGGACCCCCCTATCGCCCACACTCACTTGGCTATGGTTCAAAATACCGTCGCAGAAAGGGGGTTAAAAACCGTTTGTATAGCACATCGTTGTACCAATGACTGCGTCACCACTTCGTCAAGCCAAATTCTTCGCTCGGTCACCTCGGTCTGGCCGAGGACTATGTCTTTGTCCCGCCACAAGCCCGTACCTCATCATCAACGCCGAGCACATTAACCAGCTAAGTCGGTTCCATGCTCAAATTTTATCCAATCTTTTAATTTTTGCTTGGTTCAACCAATCATTATATTTGTGTTAAACAAAAAGGTTATTTGTTAAAAACTTAGTTTGTCAAAAACATTATTTGTTAATAACACTTCTTTTACCCAAGCTAACTGGGGCTCTTAAAAATTATATGAGCCATTTAATAATAAATGTTCTCTTCTTAGTCGTTGCAAAGTCTTTTTCTACCACTCCTTTCTCGACTCGAGTGTGTGGTCAACAGCCAGATATCCTGGTTTCTCTGTAAAGCTGCTCGAGTTTAGTTTGCTAAACATGCCTAAAAGAGAAACACTCGGCCTTTAGGATAGGAGGTTGAAACCGAAGGCTGGCCCACTTGATGTCTTGAGATCGGATGTATCATGCTAAAGCACGAGGAAGCACAAACTATTTTTAAGACCAATATTCGGATTGGCACCAAAAAACTTGATTTACTTCGGACGTAAAGTTTTCGCACAAGTTTTTTGTTTTTTCGAGCTTATGGAACTTTTGAGCTATTTGTATGTTTCTCTTTCAGGAGGCGGGAATCCTCATGAACAAGGTGCCCTACGTAATAATTCAGCTCGGGAGATCTTTTCTGACCCGCAGCTCGGCATCTTTCCTGCCGACCTACACCTCGGCGTTGGTGAAACGCACATGACATCCGGACTAGTTCCCGAGGAGGTCAGTCGCACCCAACCTGAGTCTCGGGGATACTGTGTGTCTCCAGCATAACTCTCGCAGTACAATGTCAGATGCCTTTAAAGCATCGGTAATATCAACGGGGGCTGCAACTAGAGCCGAACCCACCAAAAGCCAAGGTACTCTGAGGAGTCCTTGGCAAAATGCTCTTGGATATTGATTTATATGCATCAGTTTCAAATTGTGTCTTCGGTCAATAGTTGGGTTGCCCGGATCCTGTGATTGCCTCCTATGTTCCCGCATTGTTCGGCTAGGTGTGCAAAGGGAGAACCACTGTGATTGTGCTTCCAGCTCGAATGGTTAAGCGCCTCAGTGGAGAAAGCCGAAAACCGACTCTCACAATGAGCGTAAACTGGTCAGCGATCCGATGACTATGTCAAACTATAGATCGATAGAGGTCGCCCCGTGTTAATGCCTTTCATAAAACTGGCCGAAGTGTTAATGGCTTGACCTCGGTTGACGCTGAACACTAACCGGGGGCTCGTAACTAGCCTCCCAATTTAAAGCTCATATGACTAAGTGAAAGTTAAAAAGCCTGCACATCTGATTGCCTCGTTTCCGCTAACACAACCGCCTCCAGGCACTGAGACATCGACTAAGGGTTGTCTTGTTAATACTGAAACACCCTGCGTAGCATCTACAAAGGGGTGGAAGCCGATGATGGGCCACTTTCAAATTATAAACAGTCGCAACAGAGAATTTTCCTTCCGTAATCATTGTTATAAAGCAATAAATATGCATCAATTTGACTTAAGATTTTGGCCAAGCTGGGTTACCTGGCTCCTATGCTTACCCCCCACATTCCCGATTGTTCGGCTAGGGAGTAAAGGGAGCACCTTTGTGATTGTTTCCGGGTCATCCGGATTAGTACCTCAGACTGGTTGAAGCCGAAAGCTAGCCATGTTAAGAATATAATTGGTCGGCAACAACGGAAGTGAAAATCTAGGTTCATTAAGACCATAGAGTTCGAGAACTTTCCCAAACTAAATCTTCAATATTTTCCTCCCACATTGATCGGAGGTGAGGTTCATGATCATGGTCAATATGACAACCTGGGAAAAGGGACTTATAAAGGAACTATTATTTCCAGAAGATGTTTCTTACGTTAAATAGTAATAATAGTAATATAACATCTCTCTCTGTGTGCCTTTGTTCATAAAACCACATGGACGGATTGCCTTGTTTGCCGTAAATCTTTGCCCTTATAAAGGCTTTATAAAGTAGGACAAACACTCCCTGGCTACTAGCCGAGGAGGTTGAAGCCGATGGTCGATCAACAAAGTTTTGTACAATATAGATCTGAGCATTCATGATGTAAAGTACTTGGACACATAGAACCATTACACATAAATTGTGATTACGGTCAATTTTAAAGCGACAAAGGGGGTACATTGATCCCCTGATCTAGCGTTGCCACCCGCCCAGTGGCTCGGGGGGTTACTGCATTGCCTATTCAATGCAGTGCAAAACAGTTTCTGAGGAGATTACGATCCTCAGGTTGGTCGGCCGCACCCAACCTGAGTCTTAGGAGCTATTGTGCACCACCTTTCTGTTCCTAGAGTATGATGACGAACAAGGAATCGGTCCTGAGGCCGATTTCGCAAATCGACCTGAGTCTCGGGGGCTACTGGGATTGGCGGTTTTATTTTTCCCTTCAGGTACATCTCGGGTTTTAGACCTACACACACCTTGAGGGCTACTGGCTATATGTCTCGTCAGCAAATAAATTGCACCGATCAGAACTAAACTCCACAAAAAAACATCCCAAGTCTGAGGTGGTGCACCACCTCGGAAGTGGTCCGGCATAAAGCTCAGATGCAAGTAGCTGGCTTCATAGAGGGCATTTCCGGTATTAAGCTCGGCTGAAATCCTTCAAAGTTTTCCAAGAATGTAGTAATTTATGACACCTTAGATGTAGATCTGCATTGGATCTCGGCTACGAAAGACACCTTGGATATAGTCCGGCATTGGAGCTCGAAAGAGGAAATCGTCGCATGGGAAAAACTTCAAACACGAGGTGCGGCGTGAAAAATGACAAGGCATTGTTTAAGGCCGAGGACTTAAAGGGGCTCCTCTGATGCCTGATGTGTAAACTCTTCGGATTCACCTCGGCGATCCTCAAGATCAAAGATGGGAAGATTTGTTGAACCAGTTTTCAAGACCGACGACCGAAGATGAAGAACAGTTCGGATGAATCAGGGGAGCGTCCCCAACTTGAAGACCGGTTCAGGGGGCTACTGACGGTGTCCTGGACTAGGGGCTACTCACCACGTTGTCTACCGACCAGGTGGGTCGGGCCGAGGACCCCCATGGCGGTTCACTAATGGGCTTCTTCGGGCAGCCAATGACATATACAAGGAAGATTCCACAAGACTTGGTGATTGATACGTCTCTAACGTATCTATAATTTTTGATTGTTCCATGTTATTATATTATCAACCTTGGATGTTTTATATGCATTTATATGGTATTTTATATGATTTTTGGGACTAACCTATTAACCTAGAGCCCAGTGCCAGTTTCTGTTTTTTCCTTGTTTTTGAGTATCGCCGAAAAGGAAAACCAAACGGAGTCCAATTGACCTGAAATTTCACGGAGATCATTTTTGGACTAGAAGAAGCCCGCGGAGTACCGGAGATGGGCCAGAAGAGTTCCGAGGCCACCACGAGGGTGGGGGGCATGCCCTACCACCCTGGGCGTGCCCCCCTACCTCGTGGCCGCCTCGGGGACCCCCTGACTTGTTCCCGACTCCAACACCTCTCATATATACCCAAACTTCCAGAAAGAAACCTAGATCAGGAGTTCCGCCACCGCAAGCCTCTGTAGCCACCAAAAACCAATCTAGACCCGTTTCGGCCCCTGTCGGAGGGGGGAATCCCTCTCCGGTGGCCATCTTCATCATCCCGGCGCTCTCCATGATGAGGAGGGAGTAGTTCACCCTCGGGGCTAACGGTATGTACCAGTAGCTATGTGTTTGATCTCTCTCTCGTGTTCTTGAATCGGCACGATCTTGATGTATCAAGAGCTTTGCTATTATAGTTGGATCTTATGATGTTTCTCCCCCTCTACTCTCTTGTAATGGATTGAGTTTTCCCTTTGAAGTTATCTTATCGAATTGGGTCTTTAAGGATTTGAGAACACTTGATGTATGTCTTGCATGTGCTTATCTGTGGTGACAATGGGATATCCACGTGATCCACTTGATGTATGTTTTGGTGATCAACTTGCGAGTTCCGTGACCTCATGAACTTATGCATAGGGGTTGGCACATGTTTTCGTATTGACTCTCTGGTAGAAACTTTGGGGCACTCTTTGAAGTTCTTTGTGTTGTTTAAATAGATGAATCTGAGATTGTGTGATGCATATCATATAATCATACCCACAGATACTTGAGGTGACATTGGAGTATCTAGGTGACATTAGGGTTTTGGTTGATTTGTGTCTTAAGGTGTTATTCTAGTACGAACTCTATGATAGATTGAACGGAAAGAATAGCTTCGTGTTATTTTACTATGGACTCTTGAATAGAACGATCAAAAAGGATAACTTTGAAGTAGTTTCGTACCCTACAATAATCTCTTCGTTTGTTCTCCGCTATTAGTGACTTTGGAGTGACTCTTTGTTGCATGTTGAGGGATTGTTATATGATCCAATTATGTTATTATTGTTGAGAGAACTTGCACTAGTGAAAGTATGAACCCTAGGCCTTGTTTCCTAGTATTGCAATACCGTTTTCGCTCACTTTTATCATTAGTTACCTTGCTGTTTTTATATTTTCAGATTACAAAAACCTATGTCTACCATCCATATTGCACTTGTATCACCATCTCTTCGCCGAACTAGTGCACCTATACAATTTACCATTATATTGGGTGTGTTGGGGACACAAGAGACTCTTTGTTATTTGGTTGCAGGGTTGTTTGAGAGAGACCATCTTCAACCTACGCCTCCCACGGATTGATAAACCTTAGGTCATCCACTTGAGGGAAATTTGTTATTGTCCTACAAACCACTGCACTTGGAGGCGCCACAACGTCTATAAGAAGAAGGTTGTGTAGTAGACATCAAGCTCTTTTCTGGCGCCGTTGCCGGGGAGGTTAGCGCTTGAAGGTATATCTTTAGATCTTGTAATCGAATCTTTTTGTTCCTTGTTTTATCACTAGTTTAGTTTATAAAAGAAAACTACAAAAAAATGGAATTGAGGGTACCTCATATGCTTCATATTTTTAATGACTTCCATGAAAATAAGGATTCCGATAATTGTGCCAAAGTGTTAGAAGAAGAATGCATTAGAATGTTTGGCACTAAATCTTTGTATGATGAGCATGATTGCAATGTTGTTAGTACAAACTCTTTGAATATCACTATACTAATAATGATTGCACTAGTCATGATGAAAATGTCTCTTATAAGCATGTCAATTTTTGTTGAGTGCATAGAGTATGCAAGTACACACCAAATAGGGAAGATAGATTTTGCAATAGGCATAAGTATTTAAAAACTAAATGGTTGCAAGAAAGGCTAGATGTTTGTGCTGAAAATTTAAATTTTCTTAGACATCCTTGTAACTTTGCAATGAACATGGTCATTTAAATATCCAATGAAAATTGTTTCATGATCGAATCGTGTCCAAAAATTGTGATGACTTGATTTCCCTTGCGCATCATAATGAACTTAGTTTGCTTCTGGGTTATGAAGAAATGAAATGTATAATTAAGGATATTCCAGAATTTGCCCTCGATAATGTTCTTGATTTTAATCTAGAGGAAATTTATATGTATTGTGCGGTGAATTGCATTGAAAATCCTTATATTGCCAATTACATGAAGACAAGAAAACAAATAGAAGATGAAGAGAATACTAATGAAAGGGAAGAGACTTCCCAATATCCTCCTATTATTTCTTATGATGAATAAGGTAACGAGGATGAGCCTTCTATTCAACCAATCCCATTAATAAGGAGCTCCAAAAAGAGGATTAAACCCACACATGATGTGGAGAAGAAAAAGAAAAGACGGAGAAGAAAAGTTAAAAAGGCATCCCTCTCAAATGATGTTGCTCCTACTACTCATTGTGATGATAATAGTTGCTATAATATCGGTGGTATCCATACTATTAATGATGAGAGTGATTATGCTTATGATACGAAAAGGCCCAAACTTGGGGATGCTATGTTTGATGAAAATGACATGTTTGAGAATTTATTTGCTGCAATTAATGTTTGTCCCAAGCTTGGGGATGCTATGTTTTATGAAGATGATATTTTTAACCTCCCAAGTTTTGATATGGAAATTTATTATGATTATAGCATGCCTCCTATTTGTGATGATTATATTGATGAAAGTGGGTTTGGAAGAGTGTCAACTTTAGGAAGTAATGATCCCACTATTTTGGAGGGTGTTGAATCTTATTGTCACAACTATGAAAGTGGATTTGGAGAGGTCATGACTTTATTTAGTAATGATTCCACTATCTTGGAAGAGGTTTCAATCGATTATGATGAGAACAAAGTTGCTACTTATGATAATTATTGTGATGATACTTATGCTATAAAAAGTAGTGATGGTTATATTTATAAAACTTGTCATGATTATGATTACCCTTTTTCTGAATTTTATTCTTTCAGTATGGAAACAATTTATAGTATTCGAGTTTCTTATGATACTCTCACTATTCCAAATGAGAAGAAATTTGCTTATGTGGAGAGTAATAAAAATTCTATGCTTGTAGATCATGAAAATAATGCTTTATGTGATGGTTATATTGTTGAATTCATTCATGATGCTACTGAAAATTATTATGAGGGAGGAATATATGCTTGTAGGAATAGCAATAATATCAAGTTTCCTCTCTATGTGCTTAAAATCTTGAAGTTATGATTGTTTTGCTTTCCTATGCTAGTTGATTCTTGTTCACATAAATTGTTTGCTCACAAAATCCCTATGCATAGGAAGTGGGTTAGAGTTAATGTGCTAGTCATATTCTTCACGATGCTCTCTTTATGTTTCATTCTCATCTTTTATGTGAGCATCATTGAAACATCATGCCTAGCTAGGGGCGTTAAATGATAGCGCTTGTTGGGAGGCAACCCAATTTTATTTTTGTTCTTTGCTTTTTGCTCCTGTTTAGTAATAAATAATTCATCTAGCCTCCGTTTAGATGTGGTTTTATGTTTTAATTAGTGTTTGTGCCAAGTAGAACCTTTGGGAGGACTTGGGTGAAGTCTTTGCGATCTTGCTGTAAAAAACAGAAACTTTAGCGCTCACAAGATTAGCTGCCATTTTTTACTGAAGAGTGCAATTAGGTTTATTCTTAGTGAAGATGATTAATCGACAAATTCCTCAGGTCCACCAATTTATTTCAGAATTGTTTGAGTGACAGAAGTATACGTTTGATACAGATTACTACAGACTGTTCTATTTTTTGACAGATTATGTTTTCTATGTGTTGTTTGCTTATTTTGATGAATCTATGAGTAGTATCGGAGGGTATGAACCATAGAGAAGTTGGAATACAGTAGATATTACACCAATATAAATTTATAATGAGTTCACAAAAGTACCAAAAGTGGTGATTTATTTTCTTATACTAACGGAGCTTACGAGTTTTCTGTTGAGTTTTGTGTTGTGAAGTTTTCAAGTTTTGGGTAAAGATTCCATGGATTATGGAATAAGGAGTGGCAAGAGCCTAAGATTGGGGATTCCCAAGTCACCCCAAGTTAATATTCAAGGACAACCAAAATCCTAAGCTTGGGGATGCCCCGTAAGGCATCCCCTCTTTCGTCTTCGTTCATCGGTAACCTTACTTGGAGCTATATTTTTATTCACCACATGATATGTGTTTTGCTTGGAGCATCATTTTATTTTATTTTTGCTTGCTGTTTGAATATAATACCAAGATCTGACATTCTTAAATGTTAGAGAGTCTTCACATAGTTACATAATTATTCAACTACTCATTGATCTTCACTTATATCTTTTGGAGTAGTTTGTCATTTGCTCTAGTGCTTCACTTATATCTTTTTAGAGCACGGTGGTGGTTTTATTTTATAGAAATTATTGAACTCTCATGCTTCACTTATATCATTTTGAGAGTATTTAGAACAGCATGGTAGTTTTCTTTGGTTATGAAACTAGTCCTAATATGATGGGCATCCAAGATGGGTATAATAAAAACTTTCATATAGAGTGCATTGAATACTATGAGAAGTTTGATACTTGATGATTGTTTTCATATATGAAGATGGTAATATTAGAGTCATGCTAGTTGAGTAATTGTGAATTTGAGAAATACTTGTGTTGAGGTTTGCAAGTCCCGTAGCATGCACGTATGGTAACTGTTGTGTAACAAATTTGAAACATGAGGTGTTCTTTGATTGTCTTCCTTATGAGTGGCGGTCGGGGACGAGCGATGGTCTTTTCCTACCAATCTATCCCCCTAGGAGCATGCGTGTAATGCTTGGTTTTAGATGACTTGTAGATTTTTGCAATAAGTATATGAGTTCTTTATGACTAATGTTGAGTCCATGGATTATACGCACTCTCACCCTTCCATAATTGTTAGCCTCTTCGGTACCATGCATTTCCCTTTCTCACCTCGAGAGTTGGTGCAAACTTCGCCGGTGCATCCAAACCTCGTGATATGATACGCTCTGTCACACATAAACCTCCTTATATCTTCCTCAAAACAGCCACCATACCTACCTATCATGGCATTTCCATAGCCATTCCGAGATATATTGCCATGCAACTTTCCACCGTCATGTTCATCATGACACACATCATCATTGTCATATTGCCTTGCATGATCATGTAGTTGACATCGTATTTGTGGCAAAGCCACCATGCATAATTTATCATACATGTCACTCTTGATTCATTGCCCATCCCAGTGCACCGCCGGAGGCATGCATATAGAGTCATATTTTGTTCTAGAATCGAGTTGTAATCTTTGAGTTGTAAATAAATAGAAGTGTGGTGATCATCATTAATAGAGCATTGTCCCGAAAAGAAAAAGAAAAAGAAAAATAAAAAGAAAGGCCAAATAAAAAAAATAAAAGGGGACAATGCTACTATCCTTTTTCCACACTTGTGCTTCAAAGTAGCACCATGATCTTCATGATATAGAGTCTCTTGTTTTGTCACTCTCATATACTAGTGGGAATTTTTCATTATAGAACTTGGATTGTATATTCCAACAATGGGCTTCCTCAAATGCCCTAGGTCTTCATGAGCAAGCAAGTTGGATGCACACCCACTTAGTTTTTTTTGTTGAGATTTCATGCATTTATAGCTCTAGTGCATCCGTTGCATGGAAATCCCTACTCCTTGCATTGACATCAATTGATGGGCATCTCCCTAGCCCATTGATTAGCCGCATCGATGTGAGACTTTATCCTTTTTTGTCTTATCCACACAACCCCCATCATTATATTCTATTCCACCCATAGTGCTATGTCCATGGCTCACGCTCATGTATTGCGTCAAAGTTGAAAAAAATTGAGATTACTAAAGTATGAAACAATTGCTTGGCTTGTCATCGGGGTTGTGCATGATGGGAGCATTTTTGTGTGACAAAAATGAAGCATAGCCAAACTATATGATTTTGTAGGGATAAGCTTTCTTTGGCCATGTTATTTTGAGAAGACGTGATTTCTTAGTTAGTATGCTTGAAGTATTATTATTTTTATGTCAATATTAAAATTTTGTCTTGAATCTTATGGATCTGAATATTCTTGCCACAATAAAGAATATTACATTGATAAATATGTTAGGTAGCATTCCACATCAAAAATTCTGCTTTTATCATTTACCTACTCGAGGACGAGCAGGAATTAAGCTTGGGGATGCTTGATACGTCTCCAACATATCTATAATTTTTGATTGTCCCATGCTATTATATTATCAACCTTGGATATTTTATATGCATTTATATGGTATTTTATATGATTTTTGGGACTAACCTATTAACCTAGAGCCCAATGCCAGTTTCTGTTTTTTCCTTGTTTTTGAGTATCGCAGAAAAGGAAAACCAAACGGAGTCCAATTGACCTGAAATTTCATGGAGATCATTTTTGGACCAGAAGAAGCCCACGGAGTACCGGAGATGGGCCAGAAGAGTCCCGAGGCCACCACGAGGGTGGGGGCGTGCCCTACCCCCTGGGCGTGCCCCCCTACCTCATGGCCGCCTCGGGGACCCCCCCTAACTTGTTCCCGACTCCAACACATCTTATATATACCCAAACTTCCAGAAAGAAACCTAGATCGGGAGTTCCGTCGTTGCAAGCCTCTGTAGCCACCAAAAACCAATCTAGACCCGTTCTGGCACCATGCCGGAGGGGGGGGGGGAATCCCTCTCCAGTGTCCATCTTCATCATCCCGGCGCTCTCCATGACGAGGAGGGAGTAGTTCACCCTCAAGGCTGAGGGTATGTACCAGTAGCTATGTGTTTGATCTCTCTCTCTCTCGTGTTCTTGATTCGGCACGATCTTGATGTATTGAGAGCTTTGCTATTATAGTTGGATCTTATGATGTTTCTCCCCCTCTACTCTCTTGTAATGGATTGAGTTTTCCCTTTGAAGTTATCTTATCAGATTGAGTCTTTAAGGATTTGAGAACACTTGATGTATGTCTTGCATGTGCTTATCTGTGGTGACAATGGGATATTCACGTGATCCACTTGATGTATGTTTTGGTGATCAACTTGCGAGTTCCATGACCTCGTGAACTTATGCATAGGGGTTGGCACACGTTTTCGTCTTGACTCTCCGGTAGAAACTTTGGGGCAGTCTTTGAAGTTCTTTGTGTTGGTTGAATAGATGAATCTGATATTGTGTGATACATATCGTATAATCATACCCACGTATACTTGAGGTGACATTGGAGTATCTAGGTGACATTAGGGTTTTGGCTGATTTGTGTCTTAAGGTGTTATTCTAGTACGAACTCTATGATAGATTGAACGAAAAGAATAGCTTCGTGTTATTTTACTACGGACTTTTGAATAGATCGATCAGAAAGGATAACTTTGAGGTGGTTTTGTACCCTACAATAATCTCTTTGTTTGTTCTCCGCTATTAGTGACTTTGGAGTGACTCTTTGTTGCATGTTGATGGATTGTTATATGATCCAATTATGTTATTATTATTGAGAGAACTTGCACTAGTGAAAGTATGAACTCTAGGCCTTGTTTCCTAGCATTGCAATACCGTTTTTGCTCACTTTTATCATTAGTTACCTTGCTGTTTTTATATTTTCAGATTACAAAAACCTATATCCACCATCCATATTGCACTTGTATCACCATCTCTTCACCGAACTAGTTCACCTATACAATTTACCATTGTATTGGATGTGTTGGGGACACAAGAGACTCTTTGTTATTTGGTTGCAGGGTGGTTTGAGAGAGACCATCTTCATCCTATGCCTCCCACGGATTGATAAACCTTAGGTCACCCACTTGAGGGAAATTTGTTGTTGTCCTACAAACCTCTGCACTTGGAGGCCCAACAACGTCTACAAGAAGAAGGTTGTGTAGTAGACATCAGTGATCAAGACAAGGAATCCTCTCCATCGATGTAACCGAATAGGACTCTTGTTATCCTAGGCCTTCGGTACATTATATAAGCCAAGGTCGGGCTAGTCGATAGATATATGCTAGATCATTAGAATCATACATGACATAGGATCTTGAGGTAGATCAACTTTGTACTTGTACATCATCATCAATATAAACAAGAGCGGGACGTAGGGTTTTACCTCCATCAAGAGGGCCCGAACCTGGGTAAACACTGTCTCCTTCGTCTCTTGTTACCCATCAATTAAAGATCCACAGCTCGGGACCCCCTACCCTGAGGTCTGCCCCAGTCTTGACACTGACACTTATCTTTAGTATTTACCAAATACGCATATAAAAATGTAGTTGAATTATCTATCACAGTCATGAAATATTTCTTTCCACCTTTATTTCATATCATTCATCTAACATAGATTAGAATGTATGAGCTCTAGTGGTGCCAAGTGTCTCTCCTCCGCAACCTTGTTAGGCTTGCGAGGTTACTTTGCTTGCACACACGCATGACACTGAAAGCCTTTGGCTAAGGTGAAACTCGGGATTAAATTCACCTTATCTTGATGTGTTGATATCCTGCAAGTGCAAAGTATATAGTTGTAGTCTTATCGAAGTAAGAGCATTGATCCCACAGGGAGGACAAGAATTGAACTTTGTCTCTCGTAGTGATTTAGATTACAGTGCCGACAAATTACTTGCATTGATCCCAAGCAAAGCGGAAACAAAAGTTTAAAGTATTGAGTAATTTTTGTGAACACGGAAATAAAGAGCAAGAGTAAAATAAAAGAATATGAGACGTAAGTAATGGTTATCGGAATCGATAGGACTAAGGAATTCTTAGGAGTTCGGATTCCCCACTATTATGTGTCTACACCACCTATGCGTAAGCATAATTTATAGTTTGGATTCCTAACCCGATTTATATGTTTCAACAAGTGGGCGGAGCCAAGTACAAATACTTCCATGCATGCAGCAGCCCCGTATCCCATACACCACTGCCATTCAACCCCACTCCGGTTTACCGAATGGTAATTAAAGGTTTCTCGATGGGCACATCTAATGTGATCTCTGCTTATCCCCAATTGCAATGATTCATCCGCTTCTCACCTTCATATCAATAGTAATACCCTCCTGTCCAAAGGAGCCATATGTTGGATGATCGACTTCACCCAACATCTATAAGATCATTAACATAAACATATATAGAGGATATTAAATCATATTATCATTTGATCGTAAACATACTAGGGTTCATCCATCCACGAGAACTAGGAAGACTACTCGCACATCGAGGGCATAAACATCGCGAAGTGAATCATGATGAACATGACGATAATGTCTAAATAATACAAAGGTGAATCAATGTTGACTAATATATTACAAAAAGATGGAGGTGGGATAGTGATGATGAAGACAGGTGGTGATGATGCCCTCTTGATGTGGTGATCCGGCGGCGGAGTCCCTGAATCAATTCCCCCTCCGTAATCCTTCCGCGGGCTAGGGTTCTTCATTTTGGATGAGTTTCTAGTGGTTGCCTGTGTCTGATCGTTGATCCGATTGCATAGGGGTGAAGTAGTCGATTAGGAGGTGGCGACGGCAAGTGGAACGATAAGTGGTACGGACACTTCCACTCGTACACACATTTTTCGGGGTCTTCAAGGGGGGAGGGGTTAGGTTTCTGATTACGCTCGGTTTTTCCTATGGTTTTCTAAAAAATGTTTTAAATTTTTATTTTATTTCCTTGTGTGAAAGCATAACTTATGCTTTCAAAAAAACCAAAAAGCACGGGAAGTGGAATTATGCTTCCCCAAAAGGAAAAACATAGTTATACTTCCACACACAAAAAATGCATAGCCTCCGCTTTCAAAAAAAATGTGAAAACACTACTGTGCTTTCGGTGTTTGGTTTTCTAGGTTTTGCTTTGGTTTTTTTAAGGTTTTTTTAACACGGTACAGACGCATGCGCTCATACATACGCGCATACACCCATCCCTATGAATGCACGTATGCATACTTTACTTTTATGAGCACCTTCGAGAGACTGAGTCGGCATATCATCTTAAGATTTACGAAGTCATCGTAGGCACCTCGTCGTCGACGAGAACGTCTCCTCCCACGCAAAGCGCATCACCGGAAATCCTGAAATAAATGCAGGAATAACGCGAGCACCAGGACTTGAACCACAATCCCTCTAACCATCCAACCACATGTTGGTTCGCCTTTTCTTTTTCTTTTCTTGGTTTTTTCTTTTCTTTGTTTTCTTTTTTAATTTCAGATTTTTATATTTTTTCATAATAAAAAGTTTATCAAAACCTATTAACGATCTAATTTCAAAGATCTCGACGCAAGAAATCCAACAATAAAAAATATTCATAATTTAGACACGTGTTCCCAAAGATAAAACATTTTAAAAAAAAAGTCTACAAAAAAATCTCAAATTACGACAAGCGACACATGAAATAAAATGTTTTAAAGAAAGCAAATCTAAAAGAAGGATAACTCTCCTGCGCATGCAGCCAGAGAAGGTGGGAGTGAATTTTTCAAGGGTACCCTTAATTAGTGATTTTAGAAAACAGTGAGTAGATCTATCAGCGTTTGTTTCCTTCCAACTATTTCTCATCAGTTTCATCAAACTTCTAACAACGAATAGATCACTTACTCAAAGTAATAACCAAATTAAAATATGTAGCCTACATGAGTATATCATATCACGATATCGCCAACAACATTAATATTCGATTTTCCAAGGGGGGCACCGCCCATTATACTCCTAACACATCACACAGAAGTCACCATACATTAGCACAATAACACAACATGTAATCCCAAATCTGAAGTGCACCTGCTGCTCTTATTTTGAATGCGCCTCCGACTTTGTCGGCATGGTACGAACGTTCTTGAGAAGGTCCTGAATTTTGGACAGCATCAACGCCTGAGAGGGAGCCTGAGAGGAATCAGCAGGCACGCTGCTGCTCGCCTGCGGGGGCCTATGGCCGTCCTGAAGCTTTATTTTCTCAAAAAGAAACTGCTTCTCTGCCTCCGCTTCCTCCAGGCGCCGCTTGAGGTAGAGGCTAGCGTAGTCCTGCTCAGCCCTCTCAGATTTGGCAAGCGCGATGCTCTGGAGCCTCTCAGCCTCCTGGCGAGCCTCACTTGCCTTGAGCTGGAACATCTCAGCCTCGGCCTGTTTCAACCGAACAATGCTCTCGAGCTCCTCCACCTGCTGCTTCTTCCGCAGCCTCTCGGCCTTGAACTCCTGAACTTGTCTGGCCTTCTCATCAAGCTCACGGTCACAGGCCTCCACAGCGGTGCGAGCCTTTTTGTACAGTCCCATTTTCTCTTCAGCAACAAGCTCCATCTTTCTGACAGCTTCTTGGACTACCTCTGCAATACGATTACATGCCTCCTGGGGAGTGATCAAGCGTCCCGATTCTTCATTTTCAGAGCTCTTAGGGGAATCCATCTCAAGCTCTGTGAAAACATAAGCATACCAAAATAAAGCATTTATCAGTCAGTTCATTCCTAAGCAGCCAAGCGAACTGCAAATGGTAACAACCATGTTACTAAGAGACTCGAATGACTAATCGTGACATGCAAAATGAATAAAATAGGCATGATCAGTACTGAGCTCAGACAAAGGACAAGCAGAATCCAGCCAACCAACTTTAAACACATGTACAAAGGGAGCATCTAGAGTGTATAAAACTATGTACTTGCTAGAACTTCTAAAGATTTTGGTACTATGACCTGTTGGGGATTATTGTAATTTGTAACTGTGGAAGGAAACCAAGTAGTGATGACAACTGTGTTATAAAGAGACTCAGATGACTAATTGACTTAAATGTGACATAAAAAATGAATAAAGTAGGCATAATTGACACTGAGCTCAGGCAAAACACATGTAGAGTTCAGCCAACCAATTTATACACTTGTAAAAAGCTATGTGCTTGCTAGAAATTTATACACATAGCCTTGCCTCTAGAAAGCTATGTGCTTGCTAGAAATTTGTTAAATTCCAGCGCATGGTAGGGTGGTGCCGATAGGGTGGTGCGCATGACCGGAAGTACAGAAGAGATCATGCTACGGCTAAGGGTGGTGCGCATGACCGGAAGTACAGAAGAGATCATGCTTGCACACAAAGCGTTTACCCAGGTTCAGGTCCTCATGGTAGAGGTATTGATGTATGGGTCACCTCGTAATGGTGTTCATGTCTATCAAGACTAAGGTTGAAGATGGTAAAAGTATCTCTAGCTAACCACAGCAGCGTTGGTGCATATCGCTCCATCAACTACGCCTCGCACCCACACCTTCCCTTGGCACTTGGTGCTTGTCTAGATGCAACCTCGCCTTCTCCATGGGCTTCTGCAGACGATACTGGTCATACTACACGGCCTCATCTAGCAGCAGGCGTTGGTGGCAACTCCTCTCCTAGTGCTGCTAAGTCGACTACTTCAGTTGAGCAGGAGATTATGCGACTTCGTGACCTGCTGATTGCCTCTGGCTCTCCATTTCTGGGCGCACCAACGTCAACCTCTATAGTTGAGCCCCTGACTGAGCAGGAGATTGCACAACTTCAATGCCTGCTAGCTGCATCTTCTGGTTCTGCATCAACAGGTTCAGTTGGTTCTGCTACCAACTCTTCTGGAATTGTGAGACCACCTTCTACACAGGCAGGTACATCTTTGTGGATTCTTGATGCTGGAGCATCTTTTCATATGACTCATGATTCATCCACTCTGTGCTCTATTCGACCTCTCGATTCTCCTGTTTGTGTTCTTGCTACTAATGGTACCTCCCTCCTAGTTAATGGTCGAGGTATTCTTAGCACTTTGTCTTTTCATGTTGCTCATGTTCCTCAACTTACCATGCAACTCATTTTTGGTGATCAGATTGTTGACTCATTACAGGGTCATTCTCAACTTTGGCTCATGTCTTGTTCAGGATCATCACACTGGTGTTCTCCTAGATGCTGGCCCTAGGGCTGGGCATTCGAGGTTAGACCGAACCGTTCGGTTCGGTGCTTCGGGTTATCCTAAAATTCGGTTTCCTTAATTTACTAACCGTTCGGTCCTACAAAAAATGAATGACCGAGACTTCGGTGGACCGATAATTCGGTTCGGGCCTCAGTTACAACCGAAGAGCACTGAGATATTTGTTATGGAGCAAGAAATTGGGATTCAATCCTCAAAAAAGAAAATGGAATCGGGAGTCAAAAGAAACAACGAGCAATCAGCTATTGTGGTGGGAATCCTCGGTATAACCGCCGACTTTCAAGGACTGACGGTGCTTGGCTTGCTGCCGCATGCGAACCATGACGCCATCGCCCGCCGTCATGTGGGATCCATGGGCGCTGCCGCCGTCGCCGAGTGGGCACCATGTGAGTCTTCGGCTGCCGCCGCGTGGGAGTATGGGAGTTGCCGCCGCACCGAGTCGGGGCCATGGACCATCGGAACAGCCAGCCGCCGCTGGGACTGTGCGAGGCGGGCAAATGGAGGCGGCGGCGCTGGATATGCGTGCGTGAAGCCTGTAGCTCATTTTGGGATAAGGTGCGGTACGGGGCTGTGTTGTTTCGATTGAGAAGGGCTAGAAAAGCTTCGTATGCATGGGCTATTGGGCTTTACTGACGGGCTGTGTACAATATTTCGGTCAGTTCGGTGAATTCGGTCAACCTGGTCCAATGACCGAACGTACCGAAGTAATTTCAGTTTCTTATTTTTGCCAACCAAGTAAACAACTGCAGTTTCAGTCCTCGGGTTTTTCGGCTTCGGTCCTGGGTTTTTCGGCTCCGGTCTTCGGTTCTCTGTTTTTCTGCCCACCCCTAGCTGGCCCCTAACATCCTTCACTGCCACCACCGCCAGTCTCTCCGTCTCGGTTGCCTGTCTACCAGCTCTTTTAAACAGTGGCATCATCGCCTTGGTCACTTGTGTGGCTCTCGGCTCTCATCCTTTGTTCGACGTGGTCTTCTCCAACCTGTCTCTGGCAGTGTGTCTTTAGACTGCAAGGGTTGTCGGTTTGGTGAACAGGTTCAGTTACCTTATCCTCATGAGATTGTGCCTCGGCATCCTTTCAACCTTGTTCATTCTGATGTATGGGGTCTAGCTCCTTTTGCCTCGAAAGGAGACCATCGTTACTATATTATCTTCATAGATGATTTCTCTTGACATACCTGGATATATTTTATGTCTTCTCGTAGTGAGGTTATATTTATATACAAGTGTTTTACTGCCATGGTTCACACTCAGTTCTCTACGCCTATTCATGTGTCCCGTGTTGACTCTATTGGAGAGTATATCTCCAAGACATTGCTTGGAGTCCTTGTTCTGCAGGGTACTCTTGCTCAGTTCTCTTGTCAATGGTGTAGCTGAGTGCAAGCATCGTCGCCTTCTTGATACGGCTTGTGTGTTGATGATTGCCACCTCTCTTCCGCCTCACTTTTGGAAAGTGAGGCTGACTCCACTTCCACATATCTCAGCAACATTCAACCATCCTCTACTCTGCAGGGTTGCATTCCTTTCGAGCGTCTTTTTTATCGTTCTCCAGATTATTCGGCGCTCCGTTTGTTTGGTTGTGTTCGCTATGTTCTTCTTGCCCCCCCCCCCTTAAATGCACCAAACTGACCGCTCAATCTATCGAGTGTGTCTTCTTAGGATAGGGTGATGAGCACAAGGGTTACCGTTGTTGGGATCATGTCAATCATCGAATGCGTATTTTTCGAGATGTGACTTTCATTGGGTCTTGTCCCTTCTACCAGCATCCATCTTCCTCAACCTTTTCACCCGAGGATATATCTTTCCTCACTTTTCTAGTTTGCTATGTTCTTCTTGCCCCTCCGTAAACACACCAAACTGACCGCTCAATCTATCAAGTGTCTTCTTAGGATAGAGTGATGAGCATAAGGGTTATTGTTGTTGGGATCATGTCAATAGTCGAATGCGTATTTTTCGAGAAGTGACATTCATTGGGTCTTGTCCCTTCTACCAGCATCCATCTGCCTCAACCTTTTCACTCGAGGATATATCTTTCCTCACTTTTCTTGACACGCCTATCGCTCCTGTTGAGCCCTTGTCCACCCATCTCACTGCTCATGCTTCTCCGATTGTTGCAGATCCGGTGCCACCATGTCCTATGGTTTCCTCACCTCGCATATCCTAGGATTTTGCACCACCATCCCCAATGCCTTCCCCGTCTCCATCACCTTAGTCTATCCCGGGGATTCCTCCTAGTATTGTTCCTTCTTTTCCTCATTATTATACCCGTCGTCCACGTGTTGTCGATGAGTCTACTTCTGGTGTGCCATCTTCCTTGTCTCAGCATACTTATGACTTACGTCATCGCCCGCTTCCGCCTGTTGACCGCTATGATTTTTCTGGCACTATTGTGCTTGGGCCGACTTCTTATTGTGATGTTGTTCATCATCCCGAATGGCAGCTTGCGATGGCCGAGGAGATTGCTACTCTTGAGAGCACCGACACGTGGGATCTTGTTTCTCTTCCTCCGCGTGTTCATCTCACCACTTGTAAGTTGGTCTACAAGGTTAAGACTCGGTTCGATGGTTCTCTTGACTGCTATAAAGCTCCTCTTGTGGCTCGTGGCTTTCAGCAGGAGCATGGTCGTGATTGTCGGGGGGAGGGGGGGATGACCCCGGTAGTCCCGAATCAGCGAGTCGAGCTGGCGGCTCGCCTGGCTTGGCCTGCTGCTCCAGCCGGCCAACTGCCTGAAGTCAACTGCCACGTCCCGTCAGACCTGCGCGGACGATACGGCCATGCTCTACAATGGAGCACTATCGATGAATAGCAAACACTGTACGTACGAGCATGTGTCATCTCAAATAGTATTTGTTAGGCTGCCTAGGCCATCCCTTGTCCCCTGGGCACCAGTTTATAAGGTGCACCAGGGAGCCTCCCATGGCAAGGGCTCACGCACGCTCAATTTTTCTCCTTCCCGGTCAATCTCCTCTAGCTAGAAGCAGCCAACTAGAGGCTCACAGGGAGACTTTCTCCATGGAACCCAAACAGCTCAAGGAGCAACCATGTACCACCATATACACTCCATATAAATTAGACATGCAGGAGTAGGGGTGTTACCTCCGCGCGAGGGCCCCGAACCTGGGTATATCACCGTGTGTTGTTGCCCAATCCAGTCCCGGATCTCCACCGTAGCCTTGCTCTCACCTCTCTTAGCCATCCCATGGCATCTTCCATGCAAATACCACGAGTGATTATGACTAGACTTCTGCTCATGTGGCCCATAAGACCACTTCTTGTTGTGGCCTCTGTTTGCCACCAGTATGTGTCTCAGCTTGATGTTAAGAATGCCTTTCTTAATGGTGAATTGTGTGAGGAGATTTACATGCAGGCACCACCTAGGTATTTTGTTCCTAACGGCATGGCCTGCCGTCTTCGTCACTCTCTCTATGGCCTTAAGCAAGCCCCTCATGCCTGGTTTGAGCGTTTTGCCTCTATGGTGACCGCCACTGGTTTTTTAGCAAGTGCTCATGATAATGCACTGTTTGTCCACCTTCCTACTCATGGTCGGACTCTTCTCCTTCTATATGTTGACGACATGATCATCACTGGTGATGACCCTGAGAATATTGCCTTTGTGAAGGCAAGTCTTAGTGAGCAGTTTCTTATGTTTGATCTTTGGCCCTCTTCGTTGCTTTATTGGGATTGAGGTCTCTGCTACCTTTGATGGCTTTTTTTAGTTCCCAAGAAAAGTATATCCAGGATCTCCTTGCTCGTGCTGCTCTTACTGATGAGCGCACTGCTGAGACTCCCATGGAGCTCAATGTTCACTTCTGTGCTTTTGATGGTGACCCCTTGCCTGATATGACACGTTATCGCCATCTTGTTTGGAGACTTGTCTATCCAGCTGTCACTCATCGGATACCTCCTATCATGTCCATATCTTGAGTCAGTTTGTTTTTGCTACCACTTTGGTTAGTCACCTTCTCCGTGTTCTCTCATATCTTTGTGGCACGATTTCTCACTGTCTGTTCTTTCCTCACTCCAGTTCCTTAGAGGTTCAGGCCTATTCAAATGCTACGTGGACTAGTGATCTCTCGGATCTCCGTTCACTTTCTGCTTACTGTGTTTACCTTGGTGGTTCTCTAATTGCTTGGAAGATGAAGAAATAAGTTCCAGTTCCTGTTCGAGTGCAAAGGCTGAGTTGTGAGATATGACTCTTTTGACCGCAGAGGTAACTAGGTTACGATGGTTACTTCGGGAGTTTGGTGTGTCTGTTACTACACCTACTACACTATTGTCAGACAATACATGTGCTATAAGTATTGTGTGCAACCCTATGAAGCATGAGCTCACCAAGCATATTGGTCTTGATGCTTCTTTTGTGCGCGCTGGTGTGCAGGATGACGTTATTGCTCTTTAGTATGTGCCTTTCGAGTTACAGTTTGCAGATTTGTTAACAAGTCCCAAACAAGATTGTGCACCAAACATTATGAGCATAACATAGTTGCTCGGGATGTCATAGAAAACCTTTCTTAACAAAATGCCAAAGAAAACCAAAGCCAGCACACAGTTCATTCAAAGAACTTTGGAGATATGGGTTTGCATACCATGTCACCCCCCAACAAACTCTTGGGACATGTATATAAGTTGCCATTTTTATAAGGGCACACATACAAGTAATATGAGATGGACTATAGCATAAAATATTGAAGCATTCGCATTTTAACAAATATACATATATGAATTGAGCCGTAGCTTGGTAGCGACGGTTGGCCATTGTGCACCAAACATTGTGATCATATTATAGTTGCTCTGGATGGTAAAGAAAATCTTTCTCCAATAAAATGTCAACCAAAACCGGCACACAGTTCATTGAAACCAATCGGCATAGGAAAGATAAAAATCACCAAGTTTGTTAAACCAACCAAGAACCAACAGTTACTAAACAACTTGCTGCAGCTTTCTGGCTGAGTTGACCCCACCTTACCGTTATTGAAGCAGTTAACTCCTTATGGTGGTTCAATCATAAGATATACAATAACATACAATGGAAAACTAAATAATGAAGCAAGTAACCAACAGATTCTTGAAGTACATGTCTTTGTGCAACAAAGCAACAGATGGCTGATGAATAAACATATATTTTATTGGATAATTTGAATGTCTAGATCAATTTTTGTCGTCTACCTATATGATGGTAAAACATAAGCACATGAATGAATTAGGGGTGGTGAATGGTAATAGGATTACCAAAAACAGTAGAAATAATCAAATAAGGGCTACATAGCATCAGAAAATGATGGAGCAACAGAAGTACACAAACCTCGAAGTGCATGCAGTATCATCCTAGGATTGACAGAATCAGGAGAACTATTCCTCAATCTTTCAATCAGATTCGCACATTTCCTGAACAAATTTCTTCCTTTTGGGTCTTCGCTTAGACGAAATATCTTACAAACAAACTCAAGCTCTCGTACTAAGGCATCCCTATCCCAACCAGGAGCACATTGTTGAAACACATCCTTAACCCAACCGAATAATTCTGATGTCTTCTGGCAAGCCTGGCACCTAAAAAGCATTTCGGCATGACCGGTGCCGCTCTTAATTGATTGCCCTGTCCCAATCTGGCCAACACGAATCGCACAGTCGGTGTGCGTCCAATGGGAACAGAAATCGCACCCAACCCATCGGCATGTGTTGACCTCAAAATCAAACTTGTTGCAAATCACGCACATGCAAAGGTTGCAAAACCCATTTCTGTTAGCACATACATTGCATCTGCATTCCTCAGCCGGGAGAGCACTCTGGCAAGCAATGTTCCGGCACCTCTTATACAAGAAGACCTCCACCAGGTGGCTTTGGGGAATGGTGACGCTGGGGTGCAAAAACGCCTGGATTCCAGTCTTGATTGCCACGAGGATCTCCAGTTGGACATGATGGGCCATTGAAAGCATAGTTGGTGTCAAATCACCTCTGCCCTGGACAAACTTCTGCAGATACAGAAACTCCTCAATATGATGAGAGCCCCCTGTCCCCTCCAGAATCGACCTGAGCTCATTTTTAATCTCCTCCAGGTGCTCCTCTGGCATTACCTTCATTTTCTCGACAACTAGGTCCACTCTCTCCCGCGCAATCTCCCTCAGTGACACCCTATCGATGCGGGAGCTTCCGCGAATAACCTGCAACTTGGGGATACCATTTCTGATGTCCTTTTCCATCTCCACCTTTTTCACAGCACCGCCACTACTAGCAGCAGCAGCATTGCTATGTTCCGGCTCTACAGGCCAGGTCTCCCTCGAACTTGCACTTTCGGTGGCAGAGTCATGGCCCTGGTCAGAATTGGACACAGGTTCCTGCATTTCAGGCGAGCCAACCTGTTCCGACGAGGCCAATGAGAGGGAAGTCTGCAGGCTAGGGGCCCGGGCACCATGGCGAGGCGGCAGCATCCCCTGGGGCGGAGGCTGTTGATGGAAATTCGCACCTGAAGAAGTCCCCATGACGCACAAACTGTAAGCTGCAACAACACAAAGTTCAAACACTTAATACTACATAGAAGAATGGTCTAGGATTGAAAACATAGCATCAGCATAGGACCCATTTGAGCCACTGTGCTCTACGCCTTGAGCAGCCAAGGACCAGATCCGAATTAAGCAACGACAAGGTTGATCACAGACCGAATCCAGTACTACAACGGTACCTTCCGCGCATCTCTCAGCGAAGAGACATGTGAATCACGAACAATTCGCCGATTCAGCTAACGTGGACCTAACTTCCCGCTGCGTACGGGGAGCTAGTCGAGACCTGTGAGGAGCTCGCGTAGAGCGCGAGACTGCGCAGGTCGAGTCCACAGCAAGAACCCCATCGATCGAACTAATCAGGACACCCAAACCTCGGTATGTGAGCCCATGGCCTTGCTACTGTATACGGGGACCAAACCCTAGCAGTTGGAGCCGAATCGGAAGTCGAGCTGCTCACCTCGGCGCGGCGGGGCGACGGGATCGGCGGCGCGACAGCTCTATCTAATCGGAACCCGGAACGGCGGCGGGTTCGCACCCTTCTTCGTCGCCTCTAATAATTTTTGGTTTTGTGTGCGACAAATGGAGTCCAACCCAACGAAACCAAACGAAACGGAGACGACGAGTCGAGCGAACGCACGAAGGGAAGCGAGACCGGACGTCGCCGGTGTGGGGAACGGAGGGAGACCGGCTTGACCGGTGGGCGACGCGGGGTTGGAGGTGGGATCCACGAGCAAACTGAAAGGGAAGGGCACCTGCTTGATTTTTTTTAAGGCAAAGCATAGCTTCATATGTCACGTGTGGCATGTAGTAACACTATCCACATGTTTTCTACACGAAAATTGTCATTCGAAAAAAAATTCAAAAAAAATCAACTTGTCATCTAAATAGAAAGTTGCAATACTTCACAACTAAAGTTGTCATCCTCTTGTAACTAAAGTTGCCATCAAAAAACATGTGGGCAGAATTGCTTCGTGCCACACGTGTTGGCGTTATTATTTGGGTAGCTTTATTACTTTTAGGGGTTGTTTGATTCTAGGCCTTGCATGGCCATACTTTGCCACACATTTTTGCCAAGCTTGCCAAATAAGAGTCACAAGTTGGCAAGCCTAAGGAAACCTTGCCACATTTTTTATATGTATGTCATGTGGGGCCCTAGTGTGACTTGTCTAAGGTGTGGCTTGAATCAAACACTAACCTAAGTTGGTCAAACCTGCCTAACCTCAGGTGTGGCAACATTTGGCAATCTTAGTGACAAACCAAACAACCCCTTACTAAAGGTGTCCGGGTATATCACCCGATACAGGCAGCCACTTGGCTAGTACGCCAGACTCAAACATCACATAGTGGTTCGCTGGATACACTTGACCAACACTCGCTGATATGTCTATTTTGCATTATGTTTACCTATTGTTATTTATAATATTTTTATGTATAATAATGCTTTTTGGAGTAATTCTAATGTCTTTTCTCTCATAATATGCAAGGTTCACACAAAGAGGGAGAATTCCGGCAGCTGTAAATTTGGATTTGAAAAAGCTACATCAAGCTACCTATTCTACACAACTCCAGATGAGCTGAAACTTCACGAGGAATTTTTTTGGAATAAATAAGAATTATTGGAGAGAATAATTACTAGAGAGGGCCCATCAGGTGGGTACAACCCATCTGGGGGCGCCAGGGAGCCCAGGCACGCCCTAGTGGGTTGTGCCCTCCTCGGCCCATCTTTGGTGCCCATCTTCTGGTATATAAGTCATTTTGACCTAGAAAAAATAAGAAGATGACTTTTGGGACGGAGCGCCGCCGTCTTGAGGCGGAACTTGGGTGTGAGCACTTTTTCCCTCCGGTGGAGCGATTCCCTCGGGGGAACTTCCCTCCCGGAGGAGGAAATCATCGTCATCATCATCACCAACAACCCTTTCATCTTGGGGAGGCCAATCTTCATCAACATCTTCACCAACATCATCTCCTCTCAAACCCTAGTTCATCTCTTGTGTTCAATCTTTGTACCAGAATCTCAGATTGGTACCTGTGGGTGACTAGAAGTGTTGATTACATCTTGTAGTTAATCACTATATGTTTTTTTGGTGGAAGATTATATGTTCAGATCCATTATGCTATTTAATACCCCTCTGATCATGAACATGTTTATCACTTGTGAGTAGTTATTTTTATTCTTAAGTTCATGAGAGAAATCATGTTGCAAGTAATCATGTGAACTTGATATGTGTTATATATTTTGATGATATGTATGGTGTGATGCCCTTAGTGGTGTCATGTGAACATCGACTACATGACACTGCACCATATTTGGGCTTAAGGAAATGCATTATGGAGTAGTTATTAGATGATGGGTTGCTAGAGTGACAGAAGCTTAAACCCTAGTTTATGCGCTACTTCGTAAGGGACCGATTTGGATCCAGAAGTTTAATGCTATGGTTAGATTATATCTTAATACTTTTCTCGTAGTTGCGGATGCTTGCGAGGGGGTTAATCATAAGTAGGAGGTTTGTTCAAGTAAGAACAACACCTAAGAACTGATCCACCCACATATCAAATTATCAAAGTAGTGAACACAAATCAAGCCAACATGGTGAAAGTGGCTAGATGAAATTCCCGTGTGCCCTCAAGAACACTTTGCTTATTATAAGAAACCGTTTTTGCATGTCCTTTGCCACAAGAGGATTGGGCTATCTTGCTGCATATTATTTGTCGTTACCATTATGTGCTCGTTACAAATTCTTGCTACCAAATTATCTGTTACTTACAATTTCAGCACTTGTTGGTATTACCTTACTGAAAACCACTTGTCATTTCCTTCTGCTCCTCGTTGGGTTCGACACTCTTACTTATCAAAAGGATTACGATTGATCCCCTATACTTGTGGGTCATCGAGGCTCTTTTCTGGCGCTGTTGCCGGGGAGTGAAGCGCTCTTGGTAAGTGGAAATTGGTAAGGAAAAAATTTACTACGTGCTGAAATCTATCGTCACTTGTTACTATGGAGAACAATCCTTTGAGGGGTTCGTTCGGGGTATCTTCACCTCGATCGGAACCACAATTAGTTGCCCCTCAACCCACTGCACCTACTGAAAATATTGAATATGAAATTCCTTCGGGTATGATAGAACAACTGCTAATCCTTATGCAGGTGATGGAACCGAACATCCTGACATGCACTTGATATATGTGGATGAAATTTGTGGATTGTTTAATCTTGCAGGTTTACCCGGAGATGAAGCTAAGAAGAAGGTTTTACCTTTATCCTTAAAGGGAAGGCATTGACATGGTATAGGTTATGCGATGATATTGGATCTTGGAATTGGAATCGGTTGAAATTGGAATTCCATCAAAAAAATTATCCTATGCATCTAGTTCATCGTGATCGGAATTATATATATAATTTTTGGCCTCGTGAAGGAGAAAGTATCGCTCTAGCTTGGGGGGAGGCTTAAGTCAATGTTATATTTATGCCCCAATCATGAGCTCTTGAGAGAAATTATCATTCAGAACTTCTATGCTTGGCTTTCTCGTAATGATCAATCCATGCTTGATATTTCTTGTGCCGGTTCTTTTATGAAGATGACTATTGAATTCAGGTAGGACCTCTTGGAAAGAAATAAACGCAACTCTGAAGATTAGAAACTCGACGAAGGTAAAGAGTCAGGTATTAAGCTTAAGTTTGATTGTGTTAAATCTTTTATGAATATCGATGCTTTTTAAAAGTTTAGCACTAAATATGGACTTGATTCTGAGATAGTAGCCTCTTTCTGTGAATCTTTTGCTACTCATGTTGATCTCCCTAAAGAGAAGTGGTTTAAATATCATCCCCCTATTAAAGAAGAAATTAAAGAACCGATAGTTGCTAAAGAAGAAACTATCATATACAATGTTGATCCAGTTGTTCCTACTGCTTACATCGAGAACCCACCTTTTCCTGTTAAGATAAAAGAACATGCTAAGGTTTCAACTGTGGTCCGTAGAAGTAATATCAAAGCACCTAAACCCCCTGAGCAAATCAAAGTAGAATCTAGTGTTGCTATGGTTAAGGATCTCTTGATCGATAATATTGATGGGCATGTTATTTACTTCGTTGGTGAAGTTGCTAGAATTGCCAAACCTAATGGGAAAGATAAACATAGACCCGTTGTTGGCATGCCTGTTGTCTCAGTTAAAATAGGAGATCACTGTTATCATGGTTTATGCGACATAGGTTCTAGCGTGAGTGCTATTTCTTTTACCTTATATCAAGAAATTATGAATGACATAGCACCCGCTGAAATAGAAGACATAGATGTTACTATTAAACTTGCTAATAGAGACACCATCACGCCACTTGGGATTGTTAAAGATGTTGAGGTCTTGTGTGGGAAAATAAAATACCCTACTGATTTTCTTGTTCTTGGTTCCCCACAGGATGACTTTTGTCCCATTATCTTTGGTAGACCTTTCTTGAACACCGTTAATGCTAAAATAGATTGTGAGAAACAAACTGTCGGTGCTAGCTTTAGTGATGAGTCTCATGAGTCCAATTTTTCCAAGATTAGTAGATAACCTCATAAAAAGAATTGCCTAGTAAGGATGAAATTATTGGTCTTGCTTCTATTGATATACCTCCTACTGACCCATTAGAACAATATCTGCTAGACCATGAAAATGATTTGCATATGCACGAAAGAAATGAAATAGATAGAATCTTGTTCGAACAACAACCTCTGCTTAAGCATAATTTTCCTATTGAAACTCTAGGAGGTCCTCCTCCACCTAAAGGTGATCCTGTGTTTGAATTAAAACAATTACCTGACACTTTGAAATATGCTTATCTCGATGAGAAAAATATTTATCCTATTATTATTAGTGCTAACCTTTCAGAACATGAAGAAGAAAGATTATTGATGATCTTAAGGGCATCAGTCCCACTCTATGTCAGCAAAAGATTAGTATGGAACCTTATGCTAAACCTGTTGTTGATCACCAACGTCGGTTAAATCCGAATATGAAAGAAGTGGTAAGAACGGAAATATTAAAACTTCTGGAAGCAGGTATAATCTATCCTATAGCTGATAGTAGATGGGTAAGTCATGTCCATCGTGTCCCTAAGAAAGGAGGTATTGCTGTTGTTCCTAATGATAAGAATGACCTTATTCCACAAAGGATTGTTACAGGCTATAGAATGGTAATTTCATATGAGTTGAATATATTCATAATACAATTCTACATGCAAACAAACAACTATGCAATCACCATATCATGTGTTCAAGACGATTGCCTTGAGCATGCAGAAAGATTAGGTGCACTCCAGAACTTGGAAAATTATATCTCCCCTCCATTTTCCTATTTTCAAAATAACTCAATTACCACATAAAGCCAAAATAGTGCTAAAAAGTTGTTTGGAAATTTTTGAAATAGATACAAAAATAAAGCAGATGGAATTTGAGAAATAACAGAAAAAGAATCAAGTCATTTGGAGGTCATATGATTTTCCTATGGATTTACTAAGCTGGAATAATCAAGGAAATGGACTATTTATTAGATCCAACAAAAACCAGGCCTGGGAAAAATGTTCACCCTATCTGGATAAATGGATCATGAATTTATAAGTAGGTAGAAATTTGAATCATCGAATTTGGATATGAAATGGCTGTTGTGGAATTATTTGAGATCTTCTGGAAAAGAAAATGCGAAAAGGGCAAGAATGCGCACTGGGCGGAACTTAGCCGTCTGGCGTGACTGGGCCGAGCCCAGCTGTTCGGCTGCTCGGGAAGGCTGATGATGCGAAAGGCAAATTCCTGGGATTACGCCTTCCGTGTGTGGTGCCAACATCGAGGAAACCCGTCTCCACTTACAGACGCGCAGGCGTGGTGCTCGGTCACTGACAGTGGGTCCGCCTGGCCCACTAGTCAGGTTTGACCAGTCCACCCCGCGCCTTCTCCTCTGGCCGAAACAGAGGCGGTGCTCCGACGAAGCCTACCGGCGAACGGCGGCACCGTTCGGAAAACCGAGGCCACCCATGAGGTCGAGACGGTCCCGTGGGTACCCGCCATGGTCACCGAAGTGGACAGAGTCACTAACGGCAAGCTCTCCAGCGGACGACGGCATCGGGTGGGATGGGGCTTTCGCCTACGGCGGCCCCTGACCAAAATCGAGCATGGGGATGGATTCGAGGGATGAAGGAAGAGCTTCTGGTGAAGAGAGTGGAGAGGGGGGCCCTGGTGGCGCCGGAATGATCGAGGCAGAGGCGGCAGCTGTGGTTGTCGAAGAAGAAGAAGATGACCATCTCTAATCTTTCTGCTACTACGGGAGGATCAGTGAGGGAGGGAGAGAGGTGGTGATGGACTGAGAGGGCTCAGGGAAAGCTTAAATAGGGGGAGAGCGGTGCCGCGGCTTCCAGAGGATGGACACGGCGGCGGCGGCCATTCAACGCGAACGTGTGGGCGTTGGCAAGGTAGGCGTGGCTGGTGTGTCGCTTGTGAGGCCGGTGAGCTGCGGATGAGCTCGAGCCGCTAGTATTTAAGTGAAAGGGGCTCAGACGGAGATGTGGTGAAGGCATACTCGTTGGGCGGCGGTCCTGGTCATCGTGGACGGCGCTAGGGGCCAAGCGGAGGTGTCGGCGAGGCTCGATCTGGTCGGACTGATCCAGCGGAGGATTAGGTTTAGAAGGGGAGATGGCTGAGCGGTGGCAGCAGCTCGGTGTCGACGCGTGCAAAACGCGCGCTCTGGACACGCTCTAGACGTGCACGTAGCGTGCTCGACAAAATGTCGCGGTGGTCTATGTTGCTCTAATGGAGTTGATATTTGACAGGATGATGAGTCCCAGTGTGGCAAGGGTGATGGACATGTTGGTTTGGCTAAATGACCAAGTGTCCAGTGTGGGTTAGAGAGTTACAAATTTTCTAACATGACCATAAGGTACTCGACAGAATGCTAGAGCTAGCTAGGAGACTTTGTTGGATTTGAAACTTGGCAGGATGGAGTCTCTTTAGATGATAGAGTTGATAGTGGAGTTATTTTGGCAAGATGAGAAACTTGCTAGTGCAAGTTTTAGCAGAATTCAGTTCTGGACAGAAACTTCAGAGGAGGTTTTGGTGGACTTCAAAGATGCAAATAGCGCTGATCTCCTGGAGTTAATGTTTTGGTTGGAAGGACTAGAAGATGGCAGAGTTTCAGAATTAATGGAGCTAGGAAGATTAGGGTTGTAGTTGTAACTCAAAAATGGGACAAATTTGAAAAGAGGATGTTTCTCTCAAAATTTTCAAAAGACATTCTTAGGTTTTTGCTCAAAAGTGATTTATAGGCATCATCTGACCTCTCCAAATTTTTGTGGGATTTTGAAACCATTATTTAAAATACTTGTAGTGCAACAGAAGCATTTCAATTACTAAAAATGTTTTTTTTAAAGAATTTCTTGTGGCAAATTTTATTATGAAAATATTCCCTACTGTTGTTTCTGATATAAATGATATGATTTATAGAACAAACAAGGGCCACAACATTCTACAAAAATAATCTTCTATGGAGGGAAGAGTTTTGTAAAAATAGAAAATAGAAAAAGCTATGAAATTAATAAATGACCTAGTATAATTCAAAATTTTATTTCTGGCCAAATTCTACTTAATGAAAATATGATTAATTTTTTAGGGTGTTACAACTGTGATATTGGTTGTGTCTTGCATATGATTTCTAGCATGTACTGCTTCTAATTTGTTAAAATGCCAGACAGTTTGAACTTGACAGAGTGATATTGGTTGCACCTTTCATATGGTGTCTAGCTTGCAGTGCTTCTAATTTGTTGAAATACCTTCTGCTTAGTTACCACATCATAGGTGTGAATATGTCACGCCATCCTGTTTTTCGTACATATTCCATCCTCGTGTCATGTGTTTGCCTTTCATCCGAGTAGTGTTCGTCAATATCATGCATGAATGAGTTCTGAAGAGCGAATTGTATTCCTTTTTCTTATCGGTTTGACTTCACAATGCAAAGTCAATACAGCTCAAGGAAATTAGTCCGACAGTGGATGATGGTGGTCCTTCGGAGCAACTCAAACAGAGGGTCTCTACAGATTCTACTCTGCCATCCTACCAACAAGATTCGCAAGACAACACAAGGCTGGACAGTCAACGTAGCTGTGTAGATGATGATCACATCTTCCCTACTCCACCATCACAAGTGCTTGCTCTAACTTGGTACTATTATATGTGGTTGCATGTTGCGTACGATGTCTAGCTTGTATTGCTTCTAACTTTGTTGAATTGCATCTTCTTACTTTACACATAATGCATGTGAATATGACACTTGTTCCTGTTTCTAGAACATACGTGTAGATGATGAGCACATCTCACCTAGTACACCATCACAGGTGCTTGCTCTAACTTGGAACTATTATATGTGGTTGCATGTTCCGTATGATGTCTAGTTTGTATTGCTTTTGATTTTGTTGAATTGCATCTGCGTAGATTACAACTTATACCTGCAACGATCACTTACCCATAAGACACATTTAACTTGGGAGTGTGATGTAGGTTGCATCTTGCATTGTCTTCTAGCTTGTACTGCTTCTAATTTCTTGAAATGGCACTCACGATGAGGCACTTTTTACCTGATAGAGTGATATTGGTTGCATGTTCATATGGTGCCTAGCTTTCATTTCTTCTAATTTTGTTGAAATGCCTTCTGCTTACTGTTTTTCATATATATTTCATCCTCCTATCGTACGTTTGTTTATGCAATGCTGTCTTTTTTGTATATATTCCACCCCCTATTCTGCGCTTGCCTTACATCAAAATAGTGTTCGTTTGTATCATGCATCAACCAGTTATGCAGAGCTAATTTTATTCATCTTCTTTTGGTTTTGACTTCATAAGGCAATATCAGAAAATAGGAAGGGAAAGAGTAAGTTAGGGGATGTTGGTGGTCCTTCGGACCGACGCAAACATAGACTCTCTAGATTGGCCACTGCTATTGCTAATCAGGTTGAAGTCCCAAGTCTACATGATGAGTTCATCTCCCGTACTCCACCATAGCAGGTGCTTGCTCTAAGTTGACAGTGTGATAATTGGTTTCATGTTGCATATGTTGTCTAGCCTGTATTTCTTCTATTTTGATTAAATTGCACTTGCTGAGTTTATACGTTATACATGTTCATATGACATGCCTTTCTATGTCTAGAATACACTGCATCTATCAATCATACCATGTTCTTACATCAAAGTACTGCTGTTGTGTATCCTGCATCAGTCACTCATGATTGGACGCTTTTAACATGGCGGTTTGATAGTGGTTGCATCTTGCATTGATTTCTACGTTTTACCGCTTCTAATTTTTCGAAATGCCACTTATGACAAGACACTTTTAACTAGGAAGAGTGATATTGGTTGCATCTTTCATATGGTGTCTAGCTTGCATTACTTCTATTTTCTTGAAAATCCTTTTGCTTAGTTTACACATCGTAGTTGTGAATATGTCATGCCGTCCTATTTTTCTTACATATTCCATCCTCATACGGTTGTCTTACATCAAAGTATTGCTTGTCTGTATCATGCATCAATGAGTTTTGAAGAGCGATTTTATTCTTTTGTGTTGTGGGTACGACTTGACATGGCAAAGTCAAAAAAGAGCAAGGAAAAGAATATGGTAGGGAATGGTGTTACTCGTCGGGTGAAACGGAAAAGGATCTGCCCTTGAGATTCTGCTGGTACTTATAGTGCAGTAGAAGGTCCAAGTCCACCAGCTAAATCTACAAACAAAGTATCACCTGCTCCACCAGCTGCAACATCCGCTTCAGCTGTACCAGCATCTCAACGAGTTACTTGTTCGTTTGCTCCGGAACTGGCCAGTCCTCAAGCTGCCTTCACACCTAACACTACTTCCAAAGCACTGCTGGCACAACAGGACTTGGCAAGATCAGATGAACCTCATGAGCATCAACACCAAGATGGTACCTGACCGAGTCAAGTTGTAGTTGCATGCTCCTTTATATGTACTCTCACAGTTTGATGTGCACTAACACTTTCCATATCCGTTGTTGAACTAGCACCACGGCGCAAGCGGAAACAAACATCAGGGATAATGCTTGACAGATTAGCAAAATCTAAAGGAGGAAGAATGGAGATCCATTTTGAGGCAGGTTTAAAAAGGCCACGTGATGCTACAGAGTCAGCCAAGTTAGTATTAGAGGCAACCATTGCCGTTAGGTGTCATGCACGTATCCTCCCAACGTGGATCCAGTACAGGAATGAGAAAGGCAATACCTAGTTTAACACCTTCCTTGACCATTTATCCGTTAGTAATGTTATTCATCGCAATTTGTAATATTGTCTTGCTCTGTGCCATACTTTCTAGCTTCCTCCTAATAAGACTCACATTCTTTTTTCAACAGATGAGGTTCAAGTTGGATCCGAAAGATGATGCAACTAAACAAGCATGCACTCATGTTTCTCAGTCTGCTCTGCGACAGTATCGGTACCACCTTAGAAAATCTCACTTTGAAGGCAAGCCTAACATTGAAATCACCCAAACATCTCCGGTGGAATATATTATAGATGAAGACTGGACAACCCTTGTTAAACACTAGTCTGATCCAAAGTATCAGATAGGGTATATGTATTTGATCAGACCACATATTGAACTTGTATTCATGTATGTGCCTTACAAGTGTATCTTCTTTTAGGCTAACTGTTTGAAGAACAAGACCAACCGTTCTAAAGTGAAATTCCAACAGACAACGGGATCTCATAGCTACATTGCACACTATGAGGCTCTTGTAAATAGTTGCTAGTTCCTTCTTTTTTCTGTGCCATATTATCGTATCTATATTGACTTGTTCCAAATACAAAGGAAAACCCGTGCGGACCAAAAAGAACCTGAACAAATGCAGTGCAAATCTTGAAGGATTGCCACACCAGCAAGATGAAGGGCATGAGCACACCAGTTCAGGCCGCTGTTGTAAGTCCTTACTCCTCCTACCTTTGAATTGATTGGTACTGTGATGTGTTCATTTAACTGCTTGGTTTGCAGCCAATGTTAGTTACCCTATTCACTTTTATACACAGTTGTCTTAACGTATCATTTCACCTTACATGGTTTAAAAGAGATGAAGGATATTCTTTTGGTCTTGATCTGTAATCTAGTTGTGATGTTCACGTGCGCACACAATGATACAATAGCATGCTTGTTTTATATCTGTTTGCCCATGATATGAATGATGTCATACTATGTTCATCCTACTTTAAACCATGCCTCTTTATCCTTAGATGTCAATGAATGTGAGGAAATAGACAATGCAGTAGGCATGCTACATGGACATATGTTCCGAAAGTGATTTTATTATGTAGTTGGCACTATAATACATGCTAATGTATTACACTAGTTCACCAAAATAAGTTATGTATAAACGTGAAACCTACTTTGTTTGTTTTTGTCTCATTAGTAACTTATCTTGTACACTAATCTACAAGTTCAAACTTTAAGCAAGCTATGGAACAAATGATTGAACAGCCACAACCACCTAAAGGTGATGAGGCTACCACAGGCACAATGTCACCTCTTGCTGCAGTGCGTCAGTATCTCTCCACTAACAGTGCAAAAAGCACCTTCCTGCGTAATTCTGGGTTGGTTGTCAAGGTAACCTCGTCCAAATCGCCTACTGAACAAAATCTTCTGGCTAGAAAGAGTGATATATCTATGCTCCAGACACAAGTCTAATCCCTAATGGACGTTGTGTCAGAAACAAGAATAGTGGTTGACAAATGTCATGAAGATATGAATGGTTTTGAAACCAAACTATCAGACATTTGCTTCGTTGTTCAAGAGCAATGGTGAAAAAAGGGGATGATCATGCTGCTCCATCAGATTCTATAGCCTAAAATATTAGCACTTAGGTCAAATGATCTGTGCTTCTATACATCTGATGGTGCTTTTATCTGCAAGGACTGTAAACTTTATGCCAACATGCCTTTGTTGTATGGTTGGAATTTATTTTGTTGTGATACAATATTTATGATGCTGCCAATGGTTGCAGTAATTACGACGCTATTTTTGTATAGTGTAGGTTTATCTTAGTAATGTATTCAGCCGAAAGCTTCGTAGGATCCTAACATGCCAACATTTGCCGGGCCCATTCCAATTGGGCTAAAAATGATTCTGGGCCGAAATTTACATGTAGCCCACTAAAAATATCTGGGCCTAAATCAGCATAAGCTTTTATATTTTTCTGGTAGGCCTGTGCCCATAGTGGGCCTTTAACAGGCCTAAACATAATTTGGGCCCTCAGTAAAATGGGCCGTTTACAAGTGTAAATATCTCGAGCCCATAAAAACATGGGCCTTTAATAGGACGAAAGTAAGATTGGGTCCTGATTGTGCCAAATGACCCATTGGTCTTAGCAGGCCGAAATGGTGGCCCATTTACAATGCAGATCGTCCATATGCCGAAATTCAGACGGGCCGTAAATGCGCCGACCTACTACACGGGCCTTTAACAGGCTGGAAATTCGGTCGGGCTTGATTAGTGTCATTTTTATATGGGCTGTTAGTAGGCCCAGTGTGACGTTGGGCCACATATGGCCCATGGATTTCGTCCGACGTTAACAGGCCAAAAGTCACAACAGGATGAAAGTGGCCCAAATCTATAGTGGGCCTCTAACAGGCCGAATGTCAGACATGGCCGAATATGACCCATATCCTTCATGGTCGTTTATGGGCCAAAAGTTTCAATGGCCTATAAATGGGCCCAAATGAAGCAGGACCTTTAACAGGCCAGAAACACACCGGGCCGTAATTCGGCCCAAATACTTAGCGGACTATTAACGGGCCAGAAGTGACCATGGGCCGCGATAATGACAAGTTTAGGACGGGCCGTTGACGGGCCGATTTGACACTAGCCGTACGGGCCTTAACTGAGAATGTTGGGCCTTTAGCTGGGCCGACCCATTATGGTCTGCAAATTCTTGTGAGCCTTTAGCTGGGCCGGCCCATTATGGTCCGCTAAATCTTGTGGGACTTTAGTTGGGCCGGCCCATTTAATCTTTATGGGCCACTTTTGGGCCGGTCCACGTGTCAACATATCATAGGCGCATCTCGCCCATTGGATGAGTGACACCTGTGCCAGCACAGAGCTGACACGTGGTTCCATCAGCCAATGAGAATTTTACACGTAGAAAATCGGCATTGGTCGTGGCTATTAGCGGGTTATCGGATCCAAAATCGGACTCGCTAGCTTAACGGTGACCCGTTACGATGGATGCCACGTGTCGGTCACCCTTGACGAAAGCACTTCTATGACGCGCGATTTATCGTCATGGAAGTGGACACTTACGTGATGATAATTTTCGTAATGTCATGGAACACTTCTACGACAGTACATGTGTGACTATCTTGATTCTGTCATAAAATTGTCATGGATGTACATGCATGACAGAAAACAGGACCTATTGTGACAAACACGTATCATCGCGGAAGTGTCTTTTTTTGTAGTGCAACCTCGCCAGCCGGAGATCTGATCCATCTGGCTATGGAAGATCGCATGCATGCGCCTATAAGAGTCGTCGCCTACCCGCGAGACATTTTCCCAGGCCGCCGTGGCGCGGTGGGACATCTCTGCTGCATTCGCGGCGCGGCGGGACATCTCTACTGCTTCCGCGATGCAGCCGGACCAGTCTGATGCATCGACGACGCGATGGGACCTCCGTGCTACTTCAGTGGCGCGGCGGGACCTCTATGCTGCTACTTCCGCGCGGCGGGACATGTCGGTTGCTTTCACGGTGAGGCGGGACATCTCTCGTGCCTCCGCTTCCATGCTCGCCTCTCCCTAGTGGTAAACTCTCTACCCAGAACTCACGCTAGCCATTTCAAACGCAAGGGAAGGATTCTGAATGACTTGTTTGTTTTTGTGGATGAGGAGTTGAGGAGGAATGTGCAGTCATCTTGGCATAGTAGTATTTATAACCGAGTACTAATACGCTCCTAAGTGGGAAACCATTTAGGTTGTGATCGGTGTGAACATTTTTGCAATTAAATATAGCGTGGTAGTAGTAATTTGGAATGTGATGAGACGCAAGCTCAAAATTTATTGACGGTTCTAGTTTCGAAGTGCGACACTATTCCCGGATGGCGTAACATGGGCACGTGTTCTCGGCCGTGGTGTAGCATATGACATGGTACTTCTTTTTCTACTACTGTGTACGTGGAATAACTGGCACCATCGGATACATATCTTACGGTTATTGGGGCGTTCGACAGGAATAGCCTCGTGGCGAGCTATAGACTAGTCTTTTTTAGACACAGTACACCTATCTCTCAGGACTTCTCGCACGCACCATCTCTAGGTCCCTAGGTCGATGCCACCCACATACACTTGTACCCTGAGTTTAGTATGTTATACAGGAAGAGAAGAGGTGCACACATGCACTCGTCCTCTCTCACACACGCATCTGTAGCTACGAATTGTAGTGTTCTCAACCATCCGATTGGCTCTATCATAGGTTTCACGTTGCTCCTTGGCCTTGAGATTGAGAAGTTTAAAACACGGAGGCTAAGCTGGAGGCGCGAGGTTTTGGTTAATGTGCAGGTCGCACACGGCACCAACACGACACGAGCTTCGTCTGCCTGGTGCGCAGTCAGGTGAGTTGTCCAAGTATAGACACAACCAGGCCCTCCTTGGTATCTGCACCTCGACTTATGCGCAGGGAAATTAGGATCGGAGGGAGTACTACTAGTAGTAGTACTACTTTGATGTGTCGCGTCAACTCGCAGAAGTATGCAACACTTCCTGAACAAACAAGCATATAAGCTGTTATACTTCTTACCCAAAGGATCTTTATATCCAACAGACACAAAATATCCGTTCGACTATTGGAAATTACTTTAACTGTTGATCTGATGTCGAAGTAATTGCTGCATTGCCACCAAAACCAACCATCTCTTAAGCTAAAGTAGACCAAGCTAACCCCTATATTAGAATATTACTAAGATAAACAGAAGGCACTGTAGAATCATTTAGGAGGTGAGCTTGTCAATCTGAAAGTGGAGGGACACCATCCTCGACAACCCAGCCTCGGCCAACAGCTTGGGCAGAACTGTGAAGAAGGTCAGCTCCTGCACGGCGACGTCGCCGGGATCCTTGCTGCTTGTCACCTCCATTTCCACCTTGACGTCGTTGGTCCTACCTTTGGGTTCCCCCGGCGGGCCGTTTTCCCACTGCTTGGCCACGTAGTGCGGCAGTGGGGACACCCCCGCTCTGATGCAGATGACCGACACGGTGATACGCGCGCCGATGTCGAGCATGCCGCTGACCAAGAAAAACGCGCGGTCGTCCTCCTCCGTGAACAGCAAGAGCCATGGCTACGACAGTGACACTTGCAGCTGGAGCACCTTGCCGTACTAGATCATGTGCACGACATGGGATGCACGATGCTGATGTGGTGGGAGAACGTCGGCGGCGGGCCTTCGTAGCCGCAGACAGGCACAGGGAATTTGTAGGGAGCGAGCGGACACACGCTCAGGTGATCGGCGAGCTTGTGGTAGGTGACTTAGAGCCCACAACCTTCGTGTGGGCACTCCACCCTCACCAAGGAGAGGATGGCGTCCACCGTAGTGTTCTGCACATCGAAGCCACCGCCGTGCTCACACTTCTGGCACTGCCGCTGGTTCCTGGGGCACTCGACGCGGCAGTCCGCGCAGGCCAGGTGCCGTCCCTTACACTGCACAAATCAATCGAACAACACATAAATGAATAAACATGCACCTTGCTCAATCAGCCGAACGAACGAGGTGTATTCAAACCTCATACACTGGAGGCTTCAAGGGGCAGAGGCACAAGGGGTAGTGGAGCAAGGTGAGGTCCATCGAGACCATAGAGAGCTCCATCGTCGGGTCCTGTTTCATCGGCATGATCTCGCCCTCCTCGTGCACAACCATCTCTCGCTTTAGGGCCGGGGCATTACAAAGATTTACCGTCACATATTCATACTACTTCAAGGTGCATTAAATCAACACATGCAAGTAGCAAAAGGAATGTCATGGCATGCATGCATGCATGCATGCGTTGTAATTAATGCATCGATAAACGCAAATTATTGAAATACATCGAGTGCAGTGCTTTGATGTGTCGCGTCAACTCGTACAACAACAAGAAGTTTGATTACAACGCCCTATCCCTCGCGGACTGAGCTCCGATGCCTTAACTACACCTGCCTTTGCTTGTATGACAGGTGGGCCACCCACCTATTGGGCCCACCTGTCATGCATGTAAAGGTAGGAGCAGTAAGTCAATGAAGCTGCGTCCCTCCCTCGCCCATGAGCATGGTGGCTGGCAGGACTAGGAGAAGCTTTCGCTACATGCTCTCCCTCCCGCACGCGATGGACATCCAACAGTTCATTCGGTGTCAGATGGCCAGAAGCATACTGTAGTACTCCACTGCAGTAGTACTCCATCATTGTTCGACTTCCCGAAGAGGCGAAGAGCCAAGCGCAGCCCGGACGCTCGTGTGGCAGTTTCATGTGTAGAGTAGTCTAGGATAGCATGTACCATGCCTCTAAGCTTAAAATCGTTGGGGTCGGCTCCATGCTATGAGGCCGTCTCGAAGCATTTTTTATTTAAATAATCTTCTGGCCCTACCTGTCATCCTGGTGATTGTAGTTTGCATGCTCATCTGGTCAAGACAGGAATATAGATTTTAATTTGTGGTGGGGTAAATGTTAGAGGTTGCAGCAAATATATTGTACACTGCGGGTCTTTTAGCCAAGTTTAGAGGCAAGCATGTGGGGCCAGTGCTATGATGTGTCGTGTCAACTCGTACAACGAGGAGAAGCTTGATTTTAGTACTACATGCCTTCTCCCTCGCCCTGCGCGCGGTAGCTCGCAGACGAGGACAGGCTTTTGCTTATACTACAACAAGCTATCCCTCCCACACGCGGTGGACGGAGATGCAGAAGTGGATTCGATACTGTAGAAGTAGTAGTAACATCATTGTTCGTCTTCGAAAGTGAGTTATATCGACTAGAGGGGGTGAATAGGTGATTTTTACAAATTCGTCACTGAGGAATTTCAGGGTGAGGAAATTCCTAAGTCATGAACGACTAGCAACAGAATAAGTACTCAGATGCAATCATAACAGTGCAGTAGCATAGTCATCATGATGAAATGAAAACAAGCACAGAGTACAAGTAGCGTAAAACACATGATAGCAGGCTGAAGACAAAGTGACTGAAGAAATAGGATTGAGGAAATTGAGAAAGTCTTCGGTCAAAGTCTTCAAATAGTAACGATCAAGTACTTCAGCATATGAATAAGTAATTGAAAGAGTTGAGGAAATAGAACCAGTAGCTCGGTGAAGACAGTGATTTGGTAGACAAGTTCCAACTAATGTGACAATTGTATGTCTGGTTGGAGCGGCTAGGTATTTAAACCTGAGGACACACAGTCCTCACCGTATTCTCCTTGAGCTAAGGTCACACAGACCTTGCCCAATCACTCGTGGTAAGTCTTCAGGTGACTTCCAAACCTTCACAGACTCGGTCACTCGGCGATCCACAATTTCCTCTTGGATGCTCTAGACCATGACGCCTAACCGTCTGGAGGATGCACGATCCTCAAAGGTAACAAGCGCCAGTTCCATGTAGGAACAATCTCTTCAGTGATGCTCAATCATTTTGGGTTTGTAGGTGTTTGGGTTTGGGTTTTCCTCACTTGATGATTTTCGCTCAAAGTCCTCGGAGGATGGGATGCTCTCAATGACAAGTGTCAGTTTCTCGCAGAGCAGCCAACCAGCTAGTGGTTGTAGGGGGCGGCTATTTATAGCCTAGGGAGCAGCCCGGCATGATTAGACATAAATGTCCTTCAATGATATGACCGTTAGGTGGGTAGATATTTTGGGACAGCTAGTGCATAGCACAACAACGGTCGGAAATTTGTCTATCAAATTCCTCAGGGCTATCATGTTCCTCACTTGTAGGCAATCCGCACTGGAGAATTCCTAACTCCTTAGTCAGAACAAATTCCTCAGAGACTAGAAGATCTTCGTCTCTATCACTGAAGAAATTGACTGAACTGTAAGAGATTTCCACTGGCTTCACTCGAAAGGATTGGGTAGGTGTAGGATTTTGAGATGAGCATCACTTGGAAACTTTTCGTTAGTTTTACCTCGACCCCTTTAACAGTACGGTGTTTCCTATGACTCAACAAAGAGAAAAATGAAACTACGAAAACAAAAGTCTTCGTGCTTCATAATCCTCGCATGAATATCAAGTCTTCATGGTCACACCAAATTCTTCACTTTCAAAGTCTTCAGAAAGCCAAAGTCTTCAGTTGAAGACATTCATTTCTAGGGGTCGACTTTCACTGTAAAAATCAAACTCCTCATAGACTTATGGACCTGTGTACACTCACAAACGCATTAGTGTCTTCAATACACCAAAATCACTAAGGGGCACTAGATGCACTTACAATATCCCTGAGGGAGTCCTGGATTAGGGGGTGTTCGGGTAGCCGGACTATACCTTCAGCCGGACTCCAGGACTATGGAGATACAAGATTGAAGACTTCGTCCCGTGTCCGGATGGGACTTTCCTTGGCGTGGAAGGCAAGCTTGGCGATGCGGATATTCAAGATCTCCTACCATTGTAACCGACTCTGTGTAACCCTAACCCTATTCGGTGTCTATATAAACCGGAGGGTTGTAGTCCGTAGGACATCAACTCCATATACAACAATCATACCATAGGCTAGCTTCTAGGGTTTAGCCTCCTTGATCTCGTGGTAGATCTACTCTTGTACTACCCATATCATCAATATTAATCAAGCAGGAGTAGGGTATTACCTCCATCGAGAGGGCCCGAACCTGGGTAAAAACATCGTGTCCCTTGTCTCCTGTTACCATCCGGCCTTGACGCACAGTTCGGGACCCCCTACCCGAGATCCACCGGTTTTGACACCGACATTGGTGCTTTCATTGAGAGTTCCTCTGTGTCGTCACCTTTAGGCCCGATGGCTCCTTTGATCATCAACAACAATGCGGTCCAGGGTGAGACTTTTCTCCCCGGACAGATCTTCGTCTTCGGCGGCTTCGCACTGCGGGCCAATTCGCTTGGCCACCTGGAGCAGATCGAAAGCTACGGCCCTGGCCATCAAGTCAGGTTCGGAAGCCTAAATTACATGGCAGACATCCGCGGAGATTTGATCTTCGACGGATTCGAGCCACAACCAAGCGCGCCGCACTGTCTCGCGGGGCATGATCTAGCTCTGTCACCGAACAGTATCCCGGAGGCCGCAAACGCACCAGCTCTGACCCTTAATTCGGAGCCAGTTGTGTCAATCGAGGATGAGCGGTTGCACGTCACCTCGGGGGCTGCGATCTCAAAGGCGATCGAGCCGAACGCCGGCCCCACACTCCGCGTGACTCACGACTCCGAGGATCCGGACTCCTCTCCGGACTCCGAACCCCCCGCGCCCCTGCCGATCGAATCCGATTGGGCGCCAATAATGGAGTTCACCGCCGCGGACATCTTTCAGCACTCGCCTTTTGGCGATATCCTGAATTCTCTCAAGTCTCTCTCTTTATCAGGAGAGCCCTGGCCGAACTGCGGTCAGCGAGGATGGGATACGGACGATGAAGAAATTCAAAGCCCACCCACCACCCACTTGGTAGCCACTGTCGACAATTTAAACGACGTGCTCAACTTCGACTCCGGAGACATCGACAGCATGGATGACGATGCAGGAGATACCGATGAACCAACGCCCATAGGGCATTGGACAGCCACCTCATCTCACGATGTGTACATGGTGGATACCCCTAAAGGAAGCGACAACGAGGAAAAAGGGGATGGAACGGGAGATCGACCCCCCGAAAAGCAATCAAAGCGTCGGCGTAAACGCCGACCCAAGCCCCGCCTCGATAAAAACCCAGCCATAGAGCAGGACGAGCCGGTAGACGACGAGCAGGCCTTAGAGCAACCGTCCGAACAGGGCAACACGGATAGAGAAACCAAACATCCCTCCTCCGGCGAAAACGACATTCCGGACGACCTCACGCCGGATAAACCCATGGAGCAGAAGAATCTCCACAAGAGGCTCGTTGCAACTGCACGCAGCCTGAAAAAGCAGAAGCGGAAGCTAAAAACAGCGGAAGATGCACTCCGGATTAGATGGAGCAAAGTAATCAATACCGCAGATAAATACGGCGACGGCCGCCGCACTAAAAGCTATCCGAAAAGAAAGCTACTGCCTGAATTCGACGAAGAGGCCCTAGAGCCCTCGCATTCAAAAAATAAGAAAGCCACACGGTCGGATAGACGACCCACAAAGTGGCAAGCGGCGCCACACTTAAATCGGCATGCGACCCACCTAAGGATTCGCATCATGGCCCAGTTAGGTCCATTTATGGGCCAAGAAAGCAAGCTCTCGTAAGCAATGCAATAAAGCCATCATCAGAATCCGGCACACCCAAATACAGGGGAGCCGCACACCCCCTATGTTTCACCGATGAGGTCCTGGACTATGAATTTCCAGAGGGATTCAAACCCGTAAACATAGAGGCATATGATGGAACAACAGACCCTGGAGTCTGGATCGAGGATTATATCCTCCACATACACATGGCTAGAGGAGATGATCTCCACGCCATAAAATATTTACCCCTTAAGCTTAAAGGGCCAGCCCGGCATTGGCTTAAAAGCCTTCCTGAAAACACAATTGGAAGTTGGGAAGAGCTCGAGGATGCTTTCCGAGCAAATTTTCAAGGGACCTATGTCCGCCCTCCGGATGCAGACGATCTTAGTCACATAACTCAACAGCCCGGAGAATCAGCTCGGCAGTTCTGGAATAGATTCCTCACTAAAAAGAATCAGATAGTCGACTGTCCGGACGCCGAAGCCTTAGCAGCTTTCAGGCATAACGTCCGAGACGAATGGCTCGCCAGACACCTCGGCCAAGAAAAGCCAAGAACAATGGCCGCACTAACAAGCCTCATGACCCGCTTTTGTGCAGGAGAGGACAGCTGGTTGGCAAGGTGCAGCCCCAGCGACCCAAGTACATCCGAAACTAGGGATGGAAACGGAAAACCGCGACGCAACAAGGACCGTCGCCGGACTAAGGAAAAAAGTCCGAAGAGCACGGCAGTCAATGCCGGATTCAAAGGTTCACGACAAAATCAGACAAAACCACCCCTCCAGGATAACAGGGACGATCCATCCAACTTAAATAAAATCCTGGACAGGATATGTCAGATACACAGTACTCCCGGGAAGCCTGCTAACCATACCCACAGAGATTGTTGGGTTTTCAAACAATCCGGCAGACTCAATGCCGAACACAAGGGGCTCGACACACCAAGCGAAGACGAGGACGAACCCCAAAAGCAGAGCACCAGGAAACAAAAGAACTTCCCACAAGAAGTAAAAACAGTGAACTTACTTCACATAACAAAACGTGCGGCGCCCATAAAGGTACGCACCACACGACCTATCCCCAAAGGGTCCCGCCACTGGTTGTCAAAACCAATCATCTTCGATCAGCTAGATTATTCTAGAAATATCAAGAATGCAGGCTGGACTGCCTTGATACTCGATCCAATAATTGGCGGACTCCGGTTTTCAAATGTCCTTATGGACGGCGGCAGTGGACTAAACCTGATATATCAGGATACAATCCATCACATGGGGATAAACCCAGCAAGAATCCGCCGCAGCAAAACCTCCTTTCAAGGGGTAACACCTGGTCCGGACACCCATTGTATGGGTTTTCTCCGGCTCGAAGTTATATTCGGCTCTGCCGATAACTTCCGCCGCGAAAAGCTGACCTTCCATATCGTCCCGTTCTCAAGTCGCTATCAAGCACTACTGGGACGCGAAGCTTTCGCCCGCTTTAACGCAATACCGCATTATGCATCTCTCACGCTTAAGATGCCCGGTCCACGAGGCATCATCTCTTTGAAGGGGAAGCACTAAAGTGCGCCTCCCCAAGCGGAGGACTGTGCGGCCGCTTTGACAGCCCCACAGTAAAATGGCCTCACCGGCCAAAAAACTTCGAAATAGGTCATTAAAGACCACGAACGCGGATAGACGAGTTCGGGACAAAATCATCATTGATGCAGGCTTAGTGGCCATATACCCCCACTAGGGGCTCCATGCATATACAATAAGAGACAATAAAGCTCAATTTTATATATTTTACTTTATACTTTGTTTATTTTAAACTTTTGTTCGGCACGACCCGTTTTCAACTCAGTTCCTCTCTTTTACAGATGAACGTCGTGCGGCGCCCGTCCAGGATACGGCACAACGGAGACACAGGCGCAGACGTGCAGTAGGGACCCGTCCTAAAGGATTCTTTTTAGATTAAGACCCTGCGTAAACCTTTTTTACTGTCTCTTGTTGCTACACATCCCCTGGTTTTTTCTGATATAACCAAGGAGGAGGCTGGCGTCTTGGCATGTGGCCACGTCAGAATTTTTGCACGTACCTGGACACTAGGGGCTTTTTTAATAAAGAGTGTTGTTTCGCCCGCACTCATAAAGACCGAACACCTTAGGGAGTGTTCGGCGTCGCGAGTTTTGGCATTATATGCATCAGCTCCGAATCATGTCTTTGGTCAAATGTTGGGTTGCCCGGCTCCTGAGTTCGGCTACCTTACGTTCCGCTCTATCGGCTAAGGTAGCACCAGGAGAACTACTGCGATTGTGCCCCGGTTCGGCCGGGCGAGCACCTCAGTAGAGAAAGCCGAAAACTGACTGTCATGATGTAGCGTGAGACTGGTCAGCCACTCGATGACCTATCGGAATCTATCGGATTCCTCCGCTTTAACGAAGGGCCGCTTCCCGGTCAGGCACATACGCGCCCCGAACTCGGGCGAGCGCAGTCGCCACCAAGGGGCTACCTAAATAGTCTCACTGTCAAGCTCCTATGGCTAAGTGAAAGTGTTAAAGCATTATAGTCCGGTTGCCTGGCCCGCTGCGCTATCACCTCCTTTGTAGGACCAAGACGTTGGGTTAAGTGTGAAAATGCGTCTTCTGCGAGCACCCCCGCACTATGTGCGTGGGGGCTGAAGCCAACGACTGCCATCTTTCAGATTTTGTATATATATATATCTTAAAACGGCCGCACAGGAGGTGTTCCCAATACTTGAAGGCACAAGTATAAAAAGGCCACTACAGTTTATCAAAATATTACTTTATAATTACATATGCTATCATAACATAGCATCTTTCGAGCACTGCGTCTCTATTACACGAGCGCCTTCAAGGACTTCCTGAAAATAGTGCTCGGAGGGTACTCGGCTTTTGTCCGAATCTCGGGACGCAACAACGGTGGTCTCCATCTCTGCCCAGTATGTCTTGACACGGGCAAGAGCCATCCTTGCGCCCTCTATGCATGCTGACCTCTTCATTGCATTAATACGCGGCACCGCGTCAAGGAATTGCTGCACCAAGCTGAAATAACTCTTCGGCTCCGATCTCCCCGGCCACAGATGACCCATGACGTACTTCATGGCGAGTCCGGACAACCTATTCAGTTCGGCCCATTGAGCCAAACGATCGTCCACTGCCAGTGGACGCTCTGGATTGTGAAACTGCGACCAGAAAAGCTTTTCCACTTCGCGATCTTTCTGATCTCGAAAGTGTTCGGTCGCATCAGCAGCACTCGCTGCCAAATCCAGATAGGTATCCTCCACACTCCACATCCGGTCCAACGGAGCAAACTTCGGATCGCAAAATTTCCTTCGCAGCATAAAGGGCTTTCCAGCCGCAATCTGTTCGGCCTGACGCAGCTCCTCCTTCGCAGCTCTCATCGCAGAGCGCGCGTCCTTGGCATTGGCAACGGCCTTCTCTAAGTCCGTCTGTTTCGCCTGGTCTTCTTTCTCAAGAAGTCTGCAACGGTCTGCAGCACTCTTTAACTTTTCGGCCATCTCGGCCATCTCTTCCTTGCTTCGGCAATGAGCAGCCTGTTCGGCTCTCAGCTCTTCAAGGGCTTTCTTGGCAGCCGCATCACTTTCTCTGGCTTGTTCTTTAGCTCGGGCAAGTTTTGCCCTAAGACTCTCCACGGCGGCCGCACCATCTGCATCAAGCACACACATCGTAAGACACTGGCATAAAACTCTTCTTACCTGATGCCGCCCGAGGAATTACATACCTTGAGCCTCATCAAGCCGCTTGTTGACAAGCGCGATGTCGGCATCTGCCACGTCCAGTTGCCGCTTTAGTTCGGCAAAATCATCAGTTCGGCTCGATTCCGGACACCCTGCCGCCTACATTCAAAGGCGACATCTTAGACCTGGGATTATGATCCTCCGCGTGCCGTCATTTCTTGACGACGCGCAGAGTCTCAGGGGCTACTATCTACACAGGGCGCATCTTATTCATGCGCAACTGACAAAAGTGTACATTTTCTAATGTACCTCAAAACCCGTCAGTAAACTTTTGACGGCCTCATGCAATCCGCTCTCTGCGGATGAGATCCTTTCAATCACCGTGCCCATCAATGCACGGTGCTCCTCCGAGATAGAAGCTCGCCCCAGCAGAATCTTTAGCTCCTCCGGCCGAGCACCAGACGGTGCCGGACTTGTCCCACGACCTCTTTCGAAGGCCGGACGCGGAGAACCTCGGGGGGCCACATAGCTATCTTCCGCCCCTGCCGGATTCGGAGAAACCCTCCGCGACGACACCTCAGGGTCGCCCGCCTCGCTAGGCGGCACGGCAGGGGGAGGCGTCCCGCTCTCCATCATCTCCGGAAGGAGATCCCCCGAAGACGAGCTCTGCTGAGAAGGGCTGAGGTCCGAGCTACAAGGTAAAAATTCGGTTAATCTTCTCAGATATAAATCAAGGATTTCCCTCATCCCTCAAAAGGAAAATCTTTCTCTACTTACGGCTCGCTGGAGGGCTGATCCCCTTGAGGGCGTAGTCCGGCCGAGGAACTCCCCGGCGTCGGACCCTCTGACGAGGATTTTTCCCCCCGCTTCGAGGCCATGGTTTCCGGGTCGTCAGAGGCGGCTCTCTTCTTCCCCTTAGGAGAGGAATTGTCGGTTCCTCCCTTCGGAGCAGCCTCCTTCGAGGAGGCCATAGTTTCCTTGTCCTCCCCCTTGCTTCCCTCCAAAGGCATTATCTCCAGCATCCTGACCAGCACGGGATCCGGCCTGGTTTCGGGAAGGGGTGCTGGACACCTGATCAGCTTTGCCTTCGCTATCCACTCCTGTTTAAAAGGACGACTCTTTTAGGGGCAAGTTTATGACAATTATACAGATAGAAGGTCCGGGCACAAGGTTTCTTACTTGAGTATCCGGGCGATTACAGCTTAGGCCTGTGTCCTCGGTTAAATCCAGACACATCTCTTGTGATCCGAAGAACAGTTTATACATCTCCGCGGGCGTTGCGCCATGAAATTCTGGAGAGCTCGTGGTCCCTCTGGATTAAACTCCCACATGCGAAGGGAGCGACGTTTGCCGGGTAATATTCGGCGAATCAGCATGACCTGTGTCACCTTGACCAGGCTGAGGTCTCCTTCCAAGAGATCCTTAATGCGGCCCCGTAACAAGGGCACGTCTTTGGGAAAACCCCAATCTAACCCTCTGTTGACCCATGACACTAGCCATGGTGGGGGACCCGAGCGAAAGGCAGGAGGCGCAACCCACTTGGTGCTCCGGGGAGCGGTGATATAAAACCACTCTCGTTGCCACAAGCCTAGCTCCTCTTGAAAAGAGCCCTCGGGCCATGGAGCATCAGCATTTTTGCTTATAACAGCGCCTCCGCACTTTGCGTGCCATCCCTTGATCATCTTCGGCTCCACTTTGAAGGTCTTGAGCCATAATCCGAAGTGAGGGGTAACACGGAGGAACGCTTCACACACGACAATAAATGAGGAGATATGGAGGATGGACTCCGGAGCTAAGTCATGGAATTCCAGCCCGTAATAAAACAGCAGTCCCCTCACAAAGGGATCCATTGGGAAGCCCAACCCCCGAAGGAAGTGAGACATGAACACCACGCTCTCACCGGGCTGGGGACTGGGAATGACCTGCCCTTGAGCAGGCAACCTATGCGAAATTTCACCGGTCAGGAACTTAGCCTCCCTCAACTTTAGTATGTCCTCCTCCGTGACGGAGGAGGGCGTCCATCGGCCTTGAAGGTCAGAACCGGACATCATTGAAGGCCTGAAGCGCCTGGAATCTGGAGCCTAGGGTGTTGGAACTCGAGGCAACGGGCGAACTCGCTTGAGATTGAAAAAAGGAGTAAGTCCTTGGTCTCTTTATAAGAGGTTGAATACCAAGAGCCCTCCCTCTAACCGTTTGGGACTCGTCTTTAATCGAGGAAACATGCTAACGGGCACGGTTGGGTTACCCACGTCCGTATTGATGAGAGTCCCGTAAAAGGGGGTACACGATCTCTGCTTTGACAAGACGTGCCAAGGAAACTGCCTCGCAAAACGTGCTGAGGTGGAAAAGTAAAAACGATTCGAGTAAAGGACTTGGCCATAGTGTGATGACGCACTGCGGAATACGTCAGCAGATTTGATTTGTGTTAATATTATTCTCTCTATGGCAATATGTGGAAACTTACTTTGCAGAGCCGGACACTACTCTTGGTGTTTACAATCTTCTATGAAGGACTTGGAGGAGGAACCCGCCTTGCAATGCCGAAGACAATCTGCGCGCCGGACTCGTCATCATTGAAGCCTGGTTCAGGGGCTACTGAGGGAGTCCTGGATTAGGGGGTGTTCGGGTAGCCGGACTATACCTTCAGCCGGACTCCAGGACTATGAAGATACAAGATTGAAGACTTCGTCCCGTGTCCGGATGGGACTTTCCTTGGTGTGGAAGGCAAGCTTGGCGATGCGGATATTCAAGATCTCCTACCATTGTAACTGACTCTGTGTAACCCTAACCCTATCCGGTGTCTATATAAACCGGAGGGTTGTAGTCCGTAGGACATCAACTCCATATACAACAATCATACCATAGGCTAGCTTCTAGGGTTTAGCCTCCTTGATCTCGTGGTAGATCTACTCTTGTACTACCCATATCATCAATATTAATCAAGCAGGAGTAGGGTATTACCTCCATCAAGAGGGCCCGAACCTGGGTAAAAACATCGTGTCCCTTGTCTCCTGTTACCATCCGGCCTTGACGCACAGTTCGGGACCCCCTACCCGAGATGGGCCGGTTTTGACACCGACACTCCCCCTTTTGGTGATAAACATATGAAGTGTAATTGCTGATGTTGAGGAATTTGAATGCAAGATATAGAAGAACTCCCCCTGAAGAAGTGTATATGTGAGGAATTTGCTTTGAATAGGAAATGCACATTGTAGAGTGGAATCATGGAGATCTCCCCCTATATCTTGTAATTCATACACGCATTTAACATATGATATGAAGAATTTGAAATGCATGATGAAATATGGTGTCTGATGTAATTCAACATGCGTGCATTAACATATATGAGGAAATAACATGCAAAAAAATAGAGCAAAAGTATCAGAACACCATCGGACTATAGTTTACAACTTGATCCAACAAATACTTTAGAAGAACGAGAGTTGTAACTTAGCAAAAAAATGCCCATATAATGTAGACCCGCTTGAAGTCTAACTCAAATTCCCCCCCCCTTTGTCATCGAATGACCAAAAGGGACGAAAAATGAGGACTACCGCCCCTGTCGAACTTCAAGAAGTGGATGGAGGAGCGCCATCGTTGTTGGGGTCGTTCATTGATGTAGGGACTACCATAGTGTCGTTTAAATCTTCAACTTCATCTGTCTCGCGCGATGAAGAATACAAGCTGGCCACCAAGTGAGGAACTTTGACCTTCTTGAATTTCTTCGAAGGCGGCTGAGACCAGTCAAAGTCCTACTTGAAGCCCATCTGCTTGAGATCTTCATCACCATAGAGGTGAGACAATAAAGCCCAAGTGCGATCAAAAACTTCATGCAAGTAGTAGTGGTTCTTCTTCATAGTGTTTTGCGTGATTGTCATGTTCTGAAAATTGAACCAAACTGACGCTTGACCCACTTGTGATTGCGATCCACCTTCTGATGAAGACCGAGGAGAAGCTCACGATTAGTCATCACTTTTGGAGCAGCGGCTTGAGGATATTGCTTTGAAGCATTTGCGGTAGTGTCATGTGTAGCAGAGTCATCATTGGTGGAATAAGATGCAGCTTTGTGAAACTGTCCATCCAATGGGCGAGTGCCTTCATCGATAACATCAGCCTTGCCCTTCTCATCAGTTGAGGAAATAGTCCTTTTGAGGACTTCAATCGGGGGCAATTAGCTGAGATGATTTTGACAATCAACCTTGTAGTTGATTGAAGACCTTGATCTGATGAATCTCATGATCCAGGGAGCGTAAGGCTTCAACTCAAATGGTGACAGAGCTACATTTGCCAAAGTCCCCATGAAGAAATCGTGGTAGTTGATAGGAATGCCATGTATGATGTTGAAAAGCAAATTCTTCATGATGCCAACAACTTCTTTATCATCAGAGTTGTGGCCCTTGATTGGACTGAGGGTTTTGGTCAATATCTTGTAGATAGTCCTTGGCACATAGAGAAATTCCTTGACGAGGAATTTGGTTCTTGGAGCTTGGCCTGGCTTCAAAGGCTTCATCAATACTTGCATCAGATGATTGGAGAGCTCAGGTTCATCATAGATGTGCCTTGCACCTTCAGTGGGCGGACTGACTGGGACGACATGAAGCAATTTAGAGGCCGGAGCTTTGTAGTGAGTAGTTTCAGTCTCCAGCACCCATGAATTGACATCTTCAACATTTCCTGTAATGTGCAGTGTGGCAAAGAATTGAAGAATGAGTTCTGCATTGCAATCGCAGATGTCGGTGCAGAGGTTGAGTAGCCTAGCATCATGAAGAACACTAAGGACTGGGTTGAAGCACGGTAGATACTCCATATCAACATGAGGAATTTGCTGATGGTCAAAGATCTTGTCCTTACCAGACAACAACGAGGAATAGAAGTTCATCTGGCTAGCAGTCCAAAAACGCTTGCATTGAAGACGAGCAGAGTCCTATGGATTGTAGTCATTGAAGAAAATGTGCTCAGCAAAGAAGTCATTAGACTTGAACTTCTGCTTCTTGGAGTGAGGATTCTGGGGCTTGGGCTGAAGATTTCCAGTTGATGTCTTCATCAGCCTCTTGAATCACGGTCTCTGGAGCCACAGGCTGAGGAATTTTAGTGGCAATTTCTTCAGCAGCCTTGGCCTCCATTTCTTTAGCAACATTTTCAGCAGCGCTAGTGGCTGGAACTTCTTCAGGAATAGACAGAAGTGAAGCTTGATGTCCTTCAGAGCCCGTATGAATTTCTTCAGTTTGGACAGGGGACTGAGGAATCTGTTGTAGAGGGGTGAACAATGGTGAATTGGGGTGATGACTTTCCCAGTAGTCATCATTCAGAATCGGTGTTGTACACCCAATGTACACATCTTCATCTTCATCATCTATTTCTTCAACGCCTGCCTCTTCAGCTGTGACTAAGGCATGGGCGATGATACCAGTGGAGTTGAAGTGATATTGTCCACTTCAATTTCTTCATCAATCTACTCTGACGTAGCAGCAGAAGGATCTTCTTCATCAGATTCACTTGGAATCACATATTCCTCACCAAAGGGAATAATCTCCTTTGATGGCATGCTTGGTATGGGAACTACAGCTATGGGATTTTCAGAAGAGCTTGTCAAAGTCTTCACTTTCTTTGGAGCTGAAGACTCTGAGGAAGCAGATGATTTCCTTTTCTTCACTGTTGCTTGCTCCGCGGCCTTGGTTTTCTTCAATTAGGATGCAGAAGGAAGGTTGGTGCTTATCTGTGCTGGAGGAGCAGAGGAAATTGGTGCAGTTTCTTCAGGCACAACTGATGCAGTTGCCCTGGCTTGTTCAGTTTCTTCAGGCGCAGTAGCACATGCTTCAAATGGCCTGGCTAGTTCTTCAGGCGCAACACTAGAGGTTGCCCTGGCAGTTTCTTCAGCGGCTGGAATTTCTTCATCGGTCCTGGTGCTCTCATTTTCTTCAGTAGCATGATTTTCATCAGCGGTGCTGGCATGTTCTTCAGTAGGCTGAGCAGATACTTCATCCTGAGGAATTTCATGTTGCATTGGGGCTGCAACATTTGAGGTGAATCCCTTGGCCAGCTTGACAAATATGACTTTGGCTCCCAGCTAGTCATCATAGTATCGGCCAAATTCATCACTAAGACCCTTGATTTCTGATTGCAAAGCTACAAGGTCATCAGGTGATAGCTTAAAAATATTTTGCTTCAGAAAGCGCTCTTTCTTGTACTGAGCTTTCTTCACCCTCCTCCCCTGTTCAAATTTCCATTTTTCCTCATCAATGAAGGTCGTCAACACATGACTTTGGCTAGGAGTGAGGTTCAGCTCTGGCAAAGGAGTGTTGGGGTCCTTATGCCATAGGTCGATGAAGTCTAGGATCAACTTGGGATCCAGCATCAATGGTACATTATTGCCTTTGGCTCTAGCGGCCCTGTGCTGTCTGTCTCTGATGATTTCAGCTAATTCCTCGTCATCAGCTTCGTCTTCACTCGACGACACTTGGAAGGCAACCTACTTCTTGTGAGGACTTGGCCTTGTGCCTCGTCCAGCAGTGGCCTTTTTCTTCAGCAAGGTGGGGCCTATTGAGGACTAAGGAGGAGCTGAAGAACTTGTAGATGCTCCTGAAGCAATTGAGATACCAGTTGTCCTTTGGCATGAGGCGAGATGCGCAGGTGCTGAGGATTTTGCAGTAGCTTAAGGTTTTGCAACAATGGGAACTAGAGCTGCTTGAGGAATATGCCGTGAGGGCTTTGATGAGCTTGACCATGAGGGCATTGCTGAGGAACTAGGCTTGTGCGCAGGCTTCTTGTGCATAGCCTTCTTAGGCTTGCTAGCAGAGGCCTCAGCAGCGGCAGCAGCAGAGTCTTCATTGAATTACCTCACTGCTTCCTTGGTCATTTTGGCCAACTTGGCTTGCCGTTTGGCCCATTCATATGGATAGTCCTCACCGCGCTTGAGGCTAGTAGGATCAGCTTCTTGGCCTGGTGCCAATGGAGGTCTTGGGCAAGGAGGGTGTAAGGTGAATTTCTTCATGTATTTTGGAGTTACATATCTGTACTCCCTCCATTCCCGTGCCCATATCCTTTCGATCCTCTGTATGCGCACCTTGCGCTGATTCTTGTTTTCCTTGCCATGTTTGGCTTCATCAGGAGTGCAATATTCCTCATAGATGTCATTTGGGATCTCAAAGGCAGTATTCACTTCTGGTCTCTTGCCTCCCTTCTGAGGTCTCTTACCATCATCCATTTTCTTTAGCTGAGGATTTTGAACAATAGAATTCTCTGAAGAGGTATGCAATTTGTCTTCGAGGAACGCTGCAAATGAGTTAAGTTGATGAGAACCTAGTGATTCAGCAGCGGACATGTGTACCTGTGAACAGAGTATATGTGCGAAGAATTTGGAGAGGTCACACGCGTTCTTAGAAGTTTTCCAAAAGAATCAAGTTTGAGGAATTTGACCAGGAGTGTCTTGAGGAATTTCAGTAAGCGGTCTTTGACTTAGTCCAGAGTTGTATAGATTGAAAATCCACACAATTGAGTAATCTTGAAGAGAAAACGTTGCTTAGAGAAACAAATGAAGAAACAGATGCATGTGTGGTGTTTAGGAGTGTGGAAATTGAGGAATAAGCACCTTTTGAAGATTTTATGGAAATCATCAGAATCAACAAGGGCAACAAAAATAGATTTTATTTACCCTTGACGAAGAACACGACGAACTGGGAATTGTAGATGGGAAGTTCGTCCGTTTAGATCTTCCATGCCCTAACTTGGTGGCGGAAGACAACTACGGTGGCGGCGGAGTGAAGATTTCCGCGGCTGGCGTGAGTACGACGGCGATGAGGTCGAGGCAGTGAAGCTCTTCCTCACTGGCAACGATGGAAGTAGTGGCGACGCTAGGTCAGAGAGCTTGAGCGAGGGGAGTAAGGTAGATCTGTAAGTGCATCTAGTGCCACCCCTAGTTGGTTTTGGAGTATTGACGACAAACCTAGTTGAGGGACTAATGTGTTTGTGAGAATTGCAGGATAACACAGGTAGAAGTCCCTCATTGATTCGGTTTTCCTACCAGAGATGACCCCTAAAAATGTATGAAGACATTGATGTCAAAGGTGGTATATGAAGATATTCACATTGAAGACTATGACAAGAGAAGACATCGCATGAAGCCTATGGAGCTCGAAGACTTAGATCTTTCGTAGTTCTTTTTCTTCTTCTTTGTCGAGTCATAGGAACCACCATACTGTTAAGTGGGGTCCAAGAGAACCATTCAGAATGACTGAAGTGATGCTTAACCAAAACCTATGTCTTCGAGTGAAGACTATGAGAGCGAATCTTGTCCAGAGTCGGACAAGTCAGCTTTGCTTGTAGCCCAAGTAAAGTTGCCGTGTGAGTTTGAAATCTGACTGTTGGAACACGTGTCAGTTCCTTAGTGACCCAGGGTCATTTCGGACAAATCAGGTCGGGTTGCCTAGTGGCTATAAATAGCCCACCCCCTACAACCAAAAATGGTTGGCTGCTCAGAGTTAGTATACGGCTTTTGTCGTTTGAGAGCAACCCACCTCGAAGCTTTTGAGAGAGAATTCCTTGCGAGGATAAAGCCCTAACCACCCAGAGCCAAAGAGAATTAGGCATCACTTAAGTCTTCTTGTCTGTGTGATCTGAAGACTTATTACACTTGAGGACTGTGAATCCTCCAGCCGGTTAGGCGTCGCGTTCTGAGCATCCAAGAGACATTGTGGATTGCCGGTGAACGAAGTCTGTGAAGGTTTGGGAGTCTACCTTGAAGACTTACCAGAGTGATTGGGCAAGGTCTGTGTGACCTTAGCTCAAGGGGAATACGGTGAGGACTGGGTGTCCTGAGCTGCGTGTTCAGGACTGGGTGTCCGGGACTGTGTGTCCTCAGGTTTAAATACCTAGCCGCCCTAACCAGACGTACAGTTGTCACAGCAACTGGAACTGGTCCAACACATCATTGTCTTCAACGAGTCACTGGTTTCATCCTTCCCTTCTCTTTACGTACTGTTACTCCTTGTGAAGTCATTGTATGATTGCACTATCTTTTATCTTCACTGAGTGACTACATGTTCTGTTTGGCTTCATAATATCTTCCTACCCGATCCTTACTACATTGCTGCTATTAGTCATTGTGCTTTCACTCTATTGAATACTTGACTATGGCTTGCCTAGTGTAGTCTACCTTCCGCTGTAGGGTAATAGGTTTATTTCTATCATTTGTCTTCATAACTTCCACGTTTTGAAGACTTTCATAAAAATCGCCTATTCACCCCCCTCTAGTCGATATAACACACTTTCAAGATCGGGGTAAATGCAGTCTGAGGAGGGTAGGGGTATTTATAGACAAGGTGAAAAACCGCTCGCCCAAGGAAATTGGACGAACGTGCCCCTGACCCTTGTCATCCTAGCGACATTTGTCACCCACACACAGTGAGGTGGAGATCGTGTGAGATCGTGGGTGAATATAATAATCTTATCGTGGGATGTGGAACGGTTTGAGCAGCAAAAAGCCGAAAATTCAGATAAGAAAATTTTAAAGTTTCATTCGCAAATTCTTCAGCTGACAAGCACATAGTGAAGATTTTGAATGGTTTTCAAATAGAACACACATGAAGAATTTGTGAACAGATTAGGTTGAGTTTAGCATAGAAGGGGAAGGGTCCGAGCACATTCACTTAGCAGAAAAGTCAACTTGAAGAATTAGCAATAAGTGAATGTTGTAGAGGACTGAAAACTCAAATATATATAGCCAATGAAGAACACAATCGAAAAGAGTGAAGACTATGAAAAGTTGAAGAATTGAACAACTAAGGAATTACATAACTGAAGAAAAACTCAACTTGAAGATTTTTAACTTTTGTTGGTGACGTGACCCACCGTATAAGAATGATGATTACAGACACCATGTACAATTGTCGTAGGGATCTGAGAATCAAATTTTTTGTTAATTTCTTCACACTTAGAGGGTTAGTCTTCATTGATTGAAGAAAAACGTTACTTCGTGTGTTGCACATCTAAGTCATCAATTTTGCATAAGTGTTAGGATGTCTGTCCTTTTCAAAGAACATTCGAAGATTCTAAGATATTTAGCTTACACCACAACTTGCTAAATCTCATCTCATCCAAGGGCTTTGTGAAGATATCGGCTAGCTGTTCTTCAGTCTTCACGTGCTCGATAGAGATGTCGCCCTTCAACACATGATCTCGAAGAAAATGATGACGAATTTGGATGTGCTTTATCTTCGAGTGCTGAACTGGGTTATGAGCAATCTTGATGGCACTCTCATTGTCATAGTAGAGTGGCACATTCTTCACACTAATGCCGAGTCATTGAGGGTTTGTGAAAGGACATGTGGTGCCCCCATGTGTGGTTTTCGTAATTGATGACATTCTCTATGGACTAATGGTTGCATTGAGTTATATTTGAAGGATTTGTCCATAGGCTTTTCTTGAAGTCCATGTGTTGGTTTCAAGGAGTTTATGAGTTGACCAAGGTGCTATTAAGGAATTATCCAAAGATTGGTCATGTGAGTGTTGAGCTTATTGCAAGCATGTCTTGAAGAAGAAGAAGAGTGTGTCATTCATGTCTACCTTCAAGACATCATCCAAATGAAAAGAGTTGGAAAGATTCAAGATTGATCAAGACTAAGTCAAGAGTGAATTATCCAAAGACATCATCCAAGGAGTTTATGAGTTGACCAAGGTGCTATTAAGGAATTATCCAAAGATTGATCATGTGAGTGTTGAGCTTATTGCAAGCATGTCTTGAATAAGAAGAGTGTGTGATCATTCATGTCTACCTTCAAGACATCATCCAAATGAAGAGAGTTGGAAAGATTCAAGGATCAAGACTATGTCAAGAGTGAATCAAGACACAAAGCGTACAAGATGTACCGAGGGATCAAGTGATCCCATGGTATGGTAAGCATTATCCATTACGCTTTGTGTACTAACCCATGGTATTCGTGAGAGTTCTTTGTGGGGTTAGGTTGCAGTGTGCAAGTTCAAGCGGAGCATCACGAAGAGATCATCCTTGAAGTTTGCCATCCATTGTGGTGTCAATGGACTTGTGAAGATGTGCCAAAGAGCGGCTCACCCATAGTAGAGTATGGGGGAGCAAACATCTAGTCTTCATCAAGCCAACACAATCAAGAAAGGTGGTCCAACTTGAGGGAGTCAAAATCATCATCATCTAGCTCAAGTGGACTATGTGCAAGGCAAAGGTTTCCCTTGATAGGTTCTCTATTTTACCGGTCTCATGGTGGTAGTTTGAAGACCAGGTCATAGGATCGATTGCCGTACTATCAAGGGGGGCTCTCAAGTGAGTAGCTTGATCTTATCGTTCGTAGAGAGCTCAAACCATTGCATGCTTGCATCATCTTTCTTGGTTCTTGTTTTTTTTCTCCTTGTGAGATTTGGATCTTATGGTCATCTTCTTGACAAGCTCGAGTTCATCAAAAACTGAGTTCACATGCTTCTTCTATTGCATTTTCGGTGTTGGAGGTTTTACCAGTCTTATTCGAGGAAGGGCTCTCACCATTTTCTTATGGGCATTTTCTTATTTCCTTATTATTGTTATTTCTATCAAGTTTGTGTTAGCCCTTGTCGCTAGCTTTCCAACAAACTTGGTTTCGTTCAATTCAGAGTCCGTCTGCAGAAGTTGTGTCAGTTTTGGTGCCCTTAAAAAGGCTGCTGCGGTACTACCACTCATGTGAGCGGTACTACCGCTTGGAGGGGATGTAATTTTTTACTACCGCTCTTGGGAGCGGTACTACCGCTTGGAGCAGTACTACCGTGGCTATTTCTATGCCTACTTCTGCTCCGGACCAAAAACTCGTCATAAGTCTAGCGGTGGTAGGCACGGATGTATTTTTTACTACCGCTCACAAGTAGTAGTACCGCTACCCTTTGAGGTAGTACCGCTACCCCTAGCGGTAGTACCATGAGGGTCGAGCGGTAGTGCCACTCTGTGCGGGCTATGAGCATAACGGTTGGATTTCCCCCCTCCTATAAAAGGGGGTCTTCTTCCCCAATGAACCTTATCCTTTGAGCTTGTGTTCTCCCCACATTATTGACCTTCTTCGAGCTTGCTTTCTCTCAATCCCTCCAATGATTCTTGCTAGTTCTTGAGGGAAAAGAGAGAGGAGATCTAGATCTACGTTTCCACCAATCACTTTCTCCTCTATGTGAAGGGAACCCATTGGATCTACATCTTGGAGTTCTTCGTGTTCTCTTCTTCGTTCTTCCTCTCATTTGGGAGAGAAGTACTTGGGCACTCCGTGTGCCCTTGCCATTGCATTTGGTGCATCGGTTTGAGTTCTCCATGGTGATACGTGGAAGTTACAAGTTGAGAAGCTTGTTACTCTTGGGTGCTTGGTACCCTTGAGCTTGTTCCTCTTGGGTGCTTGGGCGCCCTAGACGGTTGGTGGTGTGCGGAGCTCAATCATAGTGGTGTAAAGCTCCGGGCAAGCGTCGGGGTCTCCAATTAGGTTGTGGAGATGCCCCGAGCAATTTGACGGGTACCGGTGACCGCCCCCAAGGGTTGCCAAAGTGTACAGGTTCGGCGACCGCCCCAAGGGTTGCCATTTGTACGGGTTCGGTGACTGCCCTCGAGGGTCCCTTGGTGGAATCACGACATCTTGCATTGTGCGAGGGCATGAGGAGATTACGATGGCCCTAGTGGCTTCTTGGGGACCATTGTGCCTCCTCACCGCTCCAAACAGAGATTAGCACCTGCAAGGGTGTGAACTTCGGTATACATCGTCGTCTCCGTGTGCCTCAGTTATCCCTTACCCGAGCCCTTTACTTATGCACTTTACTTTGTGATAGCCATGTTGTTCTTTTTCATATATATTGCTATCACATAGTTGCTTATCTTTCTTAGTATAAGTTGTTGGTGCACATAGGTGAGCCTAGTTGTTTTAGGCTTTGTGCTTGACAAATTAACCGCTAGGTTTATTCCGCATTTGTTCAAGACTAAACCGTAATTATTTTAAAGCGCCTATTCACCCCCTCTAGGTGACATCCACGATCTTTCAGTTTGCTTCATCCATAGCAATTGAGCACAACACGAACCAGCAGCAATGTACTCAGCTTCAACAGTAGAGAGTGATACACAGTTCTGGTTCTTCGAGGACCAACATACTAAGGATCGTCCAAGGAAATGGCATGTGCCTGATGTTGACTTGCGGTCCACACGATCACCAGCATAGTCAGAGTCAGAATATCCAATGAGATCAAAAGCCGAGCCCTTGGGATACCATAATCAAAGTGTTGGAGTGTGAGCTAGATATCGAAGAATATGCTTCACAAACTTATGGTTTGATTCCTGCAGTGTAGCTTGAAAATGGGCACACATGCAAACACTAAGCATAATATCTGCCTAGATGCACATATATACAATAAAGAGCCAATCATGGAGCGGTATACCTTTTGATCAAAGTCAATACCATTTTCATCAGTGCATAGATGGCCATTTGTGGGCCTAGGGATTTTGACGCCTTTGCAATCTTGCATGCCGAATTTCCTCAACACATCCTTGAGGTATTTCTCCTGAGATATGAAGATGCCGTTGCACTGTTGACGAACTTGAAGACCTAAGAATAATTTCAAATCTCCCATCATAGACATTTGATACTCCTCACTCATCATATAGGCAAATTTGTCAGTGTAACGTTGGTTAGTACAACCAAAGATAATATCATCAACATAGATTTGGCACACGAATAATTCAGCATCATAGGTTTTGGTGAAAAGAGTTGGGTCAAGTGAACCGGGTTTGAAGCCTTTCTTCATGAGGAATTCCGTCAAAGTATCATACCACGCCCGAGGGACCTGTTTGAGGCCATAGACGGCCTTATTGAGTCTGAAGACTTTGTCAGGATGCTTTGGATCTTCAAAACCTGGGGGTTGAGCAACATATAATTCTTCCTCAAGCTTACCATTGAGGAATGCACTTTTCGCATCCATTTGATATAAGATGATATTATGATGGTTAGCATAAGCAAGACAAATATGAATAACCTCAAGTCTAGAAACATGTGCAGAAGTTTCATCGAAATCAATTCCTTCAACCTGTGTGTAGCCTTTAGCTACAAGCCGTGCCTTATTCCTCACCACAAGGCCATTTTCATCTTGCTTGTTGTGGTAGATCCATTTGGTGCCGATGATATTGTGCTTGCGTGGGTCTGGTCGCTTGACAAGTTCCCAAACATTGTTGAGCTCGAATTGATGTAATTCCTCTTGCATTGCTTGAATCCACTCAGACTCCAGAAATGCCTGTAACGCCCTCGATGCGGCAATATCTCCCACATGTCGAAGCACGACTTAGAGGCATAACCGCATTGAAAGCAATGTCGCAAGTGAGGCAATCTTCACACAACCCATGTAATATAATAAGGGAAAGAGATACATAGTTGGCTTACAATCGCCACTTCACACAATTACATGAATAAAACATTACATCATCCAGATACAATCAAGGTCCGACTATGGAACGAAAATAAAAGAAGAACCCCAAATGCGACAAAGGTCCCCGATCGACCCCAACTGGGATCCACTACTGATCAACTAGAATGAAACAACATAAAGGACAAGATCTTCATAGAGCTCCTCCTTGAGCTTGGTTGCATCATCTGCAAGGACTTATCGGCACCTGCAAGCTGGTTTTGGAAGTATCTGTGATCCACAGGGACTCAGCAATCTCGCACCCTCGCGATCAAGACTATTTAAGCTTATGAGTAAGGTAAAAGTAAGAGGTGGAGCTGCAGCAAGCGACTAGCATATATGGTGGCTAACATACGCAAATGAGAGCGAGAAGAGAAGGCAAAGCACGGTCGATGAAACTATGATCAAGAAGTGATCCTAAACAACCTACGTCAAACATAACTCCAACACCGTGTTCACTTCCCGGACTCCGCCGGAAAGAGACCATCACGGTAACACACGATGTTGATTCATTTTAATTAAGTTAAGGTTCAAGTTATCTACAACCAGACATTAACAAATTCCCATCTGCCCATAACCGCGGGCACGGCTTTCGAAAGTTCAAATCCCTGCAGGGGTGTCCCAACTTAGCCCATGACAAGCTCTCACGGTCAACGAAGGAATAGACCTCCTCCCGAGATGTTCTGATTAGACTCGGTATCCCAGTACAACAAGACATTTCGACAGGGTAAAACTAAACCAGCAACACCGCCCGAATGTGCCGAGAAATCCCGATAGGAGCTGCACATATCTCTTTCTCAGGGCACACTCAGATTGTCCTAGGTACGGGTAGGCCAGCCCAGAGTTGCCCCTGGTGGTCACCGGCAGCTGACAGGTTGGACCAACACTCAGAGGAGCACTGGCCCGGGGGGGGGGGGTAAAATAATGATGACCCATGAGTCCGCAAAACCCAAGGGAAAAAAGGCTAGGTGGCGAATGGTAAAACCAATGTTGGGCATTGCTGGAAGAGCTTTACTTAAGGCGATCTGTCAAGGGGTTCCCATTATAGCCCAACCACGTAAGGTACGCAAAAACCGGGAACATAACACCGATATGACGGAAACTAGGGCAGCAAGAGTGGAACAAAACACCAGGCATAAGGCCGAGCCTTCCACCCTTTACCAAGTATATAGATGCATTAATTAAATAAGATATATTGTGATATCCCAACAAGTAAACATGTTCCAACAAGGAACAACATCTCCATGTTCCAACAATGAACAAACTTCAATCTTCACCTGCAACTAACAACGCTATAAGAGGGGTTGAGAAAAGCGGTAACATAGCCAAACAACGGTTTGCTAGGACAAGGTGGGTTAGAGGCTTGGTTCAACAATATGGGAGGCATGATAAGCAAGTGGTAGGTATCGTAGCATAGGCATAGCAAAAGAGCGAGCAACTAAGCAAGCAAAGATAGAAGTGATTTCGAGGGTATGGTCATCTTGCCTGAAATCCCGCAAGGAAGAAGAATGAGTCCATGAAGAAGACAAACGGACGTAGTCGAACGTGTCCTCACAAACACGACGTTATCGGAACCAACCCGAAGAAGCAACACCGGAAAGAAGCAAACAACATAGTAAACAACCAACACATGAACATGGTATGATATGCGGGATGCGGTATGCGATGCATATGCATGATTGGACAAGGAATGCATGAACCTGGCCTCAACTTGGAAATCCAAGTGTGCAACTGGAAAGGTGAGATGAAATTGCTTGAAAACGATATAAAGAACACCGGAATCGAAGTTACGGTTTGGAAATGGCAAGCGATTCAAATATGACACCGGTCTGCGATTTACAACAAGTGGCCATCTAAATGCAATGAAATGAACATGCTACAACACCCAAACATGGCAACAAAATACCTGGCAGGGATGCATTCATGATGCTTAACAAAAGTATAGCACTGAGCTACGGCCAATTCATCCATTAACATGCTCAAACAAGCATGGCAAAAATGCATATGGTAAATAGATCTCAGACTTAGTGAAATTAACACTTGTCTGGAATTTCAGATCAGGTAGCCCTCTTCGGAGCAACAAAACTACACGCTACAGGACCTGAACATGGCAAAGTAAAGCATGGAATGGAGCTACTCAAAGATCTTAACAAAAGTCCCTTAGTGACCTTGAGCCAAAACGGATCAGAAAATACAATTGCAAGCATGTGAACATAGCAAAAACATAATCAGTTTTCAGACTTAGTGAAAACTGGCACATGCTGAAATATAACTCAAGTAGGCATGTTTACGAGCTCGATGCACTCACTAAGGTGTAAGTCATGGCAAAACAAGCATACATCCATCAAGAAGGCATAAAATTCAAGCTAGAAATGGCAAGAACAAAAGCATAGCATGCACGGATCAACTACAACATCATCGGCAAAATTGCAAACAAGTTGACAATCTGCCTGGATTCACAAAGTAGCAAAAGTAGAGCTCGATTGACTCAAGCTAGGGTGCTCCATAATTGCAAACAAAGACATGGATGGATAGAGCACTACAATATTAACAAAACATCCTTACTGATCATCCTCAAAAGAGGCACGGATCACTAGGAAACAACATGAACATATGGCATCATGAGATAAGCAGCTCAAGGACTTAGTGGAATTGCAAAGTCCCTGAAAACAGAATTAGCAAGTGCACCACTTTGCAAGCTTGCACTAGTCACCACACACATCACAAAAATACATGGGTTGCACCTATGGAAAGATGACAAAACCCTTAACAAAACATATGTAGAGCATCAGGGCATATCATGCACACATTAATCATGGCAAAAATGACAAAAAACTAAATGGAGCAGCAGATCTGACAATTAACTCAAGTAGCCCTCTTCTAACAGCATTTCGGGCATCAAGATAAACTCAAATGAAAATGATGCAATGGAAATGAAATGATGTACTCTCTGAGATGAACATTTTGATATGCTATATGCATGAATCGGAGCTACGGGTGCAAAGTTACGGAGCTACGAACAGAGGCACTTGGATCTGAGAATTTCCAGGACTTAGAAGAAATTTACCCCGCGGAAAAAGTCATCGGCGGACGGGGATATCCAGGACGGGGCGGTGCGGGGACGGGCGAGGGTGTTTGGATCGGGGACCGGTGGATCTGGTCCCGATCCGGATCGGATCCGGCCGGAGTTTACTCCGGCGAGCTCCGTGAGCTCTGGCGAGGGACGACAGTGGCGAGGCGGGCGCCGGCGGAGGTGGTTCGGCCAGCGGCGGAGCTCGGCGAGCCCGGGCGCGAGGCACGAAGCCCGATGGCGGCGGTTGCGCGCGATGGCGGCGAGCTGCATGGCGGCGAGGCGGCCGGCGGCGATGGCCGGTCGCGGCGGGGCGGCGCCCGCGGTTGAAGGCGGCGGGGCGACCGGGCTGGGCGGTGGAGATCCCGGGCGGCGGCGGCCCGATCTGGCCCGGGGTGGGCCTGATCTGGGCTCCCTCGGGCCCGACGGCAGGGAGGAGAGAGAAGGGCGGCGCGCTGACGTGGCGGCGGCGGATTCGTCGGGGGCGGCGGTCGGACATGTCCGGGTGGTAGATTTTTGTCCGGTGCGCGAGGTAGGGGAAGGCTAGGGTTAGACCGCGAATTTCGGGAGGGTTGCACATATATATATAGGTAGAGGGAGCTAGGAGAGTCCAAATGAGGTGTGGTTTTCGGCCACGCGATCGTGATCGAACGCTCTAGATGATGGAGCAGGTTTAGGTGGGTTTTGTGCCAACTTGGAAGGGTGTTGGGCTGCAATACACACGAGGCCTTTTCGGTCCCTCGGTTAACTGTTGGAGTATCAAACGAAGTCCAAATGATACGAAACTTGACAAGCGGTCTACCGGTAGTAAACCAAGGCCACTTGGCAAGTCTCGGTCCAATCCGGAAATGTTTAATCCCCACACATGAAAGAAAGGTAGAAATGACCACCGGAGGAGAACGGAGCACCGGAATGCAAAACGGACAACGGGGAAAATGCTCAGATGCATGAGACGAACACGTATGCAAATGAAATGCACATGATGACATGATATGCAATGCATGACACGCAAGCAATGACAGTGCAAAAACAACGAATAACTGCACGACACCTGGCACATTGGTCTCGGGGCGTTACAACACTCCACCACTACGAGAGGATCTCGTCCCGAGATCTAGAATGGCACCGGGGAAACAACGGAAGAGAAGAGAGGAGAGGTAAAACTAAGTTGCTCCTTTGACCAATGAGTGAAACCAAAGAACCTTGCAAAAGTTAAACAAATTGAAAGAAAGAATACAACGGAGACGAACGAAGTTGAAAACACTCCGTTAGAAAAGAGAGACAAGGAAGAACAACTTCGAGCAGCACTCCGGTTGAGAAGTTATGCAAGACTTGATAAGGTGAAAAGAACTTGAGCAAAAGGGCACAACACTCCGGTTTAATGGATAGGCATGGAAAGAACATGATCTTTGACAAAACGAGATGATGGGTTGAAAATATGAACATCACAATGCCTCCAGAACAAAAGTAAGAATGGAATGGAGTGAACGAAGGGAAACAAGGTCTTGAGAGAGCATGCTTACAACAAATGCTAGAACGGGGTTGTTGAAAAAAAACACCAATGAAAAGAATAATGTTGATATGGTCTTATGGAATACATCTCAAATTATGAGGTGACAACTTGCCACTCACAGGAAAGAATTGTATTGATATGAACAAGGAGATGAGAAACTTATTTCACCGGGAGGATAAATGAAGAACTTGGGTCATTTATAAGCACCATTAAAGCAACAATCCTTAGGGAAGGCTTTAGGTGAAATATACCCCAAGATAACTCCAATGAAGAGATAGATGGATTTAAAATACCTCATTCTAAACAATGTGTGAATCATGAAGCATGAACTCAAATTATCAAAATGACATAATACCACCTCCAAAGATACGGAAGAAAGAATTGCACTCCGGATTACAATATGAAGAAAGCTTGAGCTCCTCTGAAAAGAATGTTGATGAACGCTTCGAGAAGGAATTAAATCCTTTATGAACCATCATGTAGAAACTTCATGAGAACTCCGGTAATAAAAGAAATGATCAATTGAAATGGAGGATGAAAAGAATAAGGTTGACTCCTTGCAATGATTTAGATGAATCTCCGTGGTGATGTAATTTCGAGAGCTAGGAACTCTGGGAAAAGAAAGATGAGCTATTAAACCCAAGAATTTTGATGAACCTCCGGAATAAGGAATTAAATCACTTGGACGAAACAAGAGTAAGAATTACATTATGCTTATCCTTCACCAATTTAAATTGATGACAATCAACGGATTTGGCTTATTACTTATTCTCGTAGAAAAGGATTTGATATGATAATGAAGGAATAGAAATCTTGAACGAACCACCGTAAGAATTAAAAATAACGATTAAAACATGAAGACACAACGGGAAGAATTAGCAATTAAACGAAGATGCTTGAGAGAATTTAGATACATGAGAACGAAGAGATCACTTGAACGAAACACTGGTAAGATTTAGAGAACCATAGCTGAAAGCTGAGAATGAATAAATTCTGAGATGATGGACTCCGGAGAAACAAACTGAAAAGATTCTTGAATTGCTCTGGATGGGTGAAAAGAATTCTCACGATCAAAACAATTAAGAGAGGATGGCCTCGAACTAGAACCACGAATCTTGAAGAGAATGGAGCAAGATTGAGAGAAAAATCTTCTTCGGTCTTCAAATGATGAGGAAGACGACGAGAAACACCACCGTGAATTGTTGAGAAACTCCGGAATAAAGAAGAATAGGCAAGTTGAACCAATGATGAAAAGAATTTGACAGATCTTGGAGAAAAACATTTGACTGATGATAAATCATGCTTACGTCAAACTTTAGAATAGAATTTGAGAAGCTCCAGAAAAATTAGAAGAGTCAGGTAAGATCCTGGGAAGAGACCTGTGGGTTAGGGCCCACTCAAAAGAAAACACCGTTGAAATGATTTGAAGGAGAGATTGCACCGGTTGAGTTAAATAGCTTGAATGAGATAAACATCCTCAAAATAGGATTAACAGATCTTGAATGACAAGACGATCCTTCTGAGATATCTTGAGCACTTCGGAACAAATGAATAACGAGAAATGAATGGTTATGAGGTGCACCGGCACGAGAAAAGCATTTGAAATACAGAAAAGAATATGATCTACACTGAAAGCTTGAATTGGATCCACCGGAGAAGAAAATATCGAAGAGTACAACACTTGAAGCTCCATTAGTATCTTCATGAGAATCACCGGATAAGAATATTGAAGGAAGAAGAATGGAGAGACTTCCATAATAAAATGGATACTTGATAAAGAAATCCGAGTCCTCGAAGAAAAAGGGTGGGTGGGTGGGAAGACAAAGGCAACTTGGGATGGAAGAAAACGACACCGTTGAGAAAGCTGAGATTGGATCTTGCGGATGTTGAAGTGTTCGGATCCACTAGAAGAGAGACACACCGGTTGAAAAGGATTGGCAAGACAATCTCGATTATCCAGAAGGATTAGTATTCACATCGGAGTATGAAAACACCGTTTGGGGAAGGTATGGAATTAGCATTTGACTTCGAAGCAACTCGAATACCACAACTCAAAACAAAGGATTGGCTTGCAGAATAAGCCAGAACAAACATATGATAGAGATTTCGTCCGAAGTTTTCGTGGTGGGGCCTACACGGGCTCGATCGTACAGCACCATCATGTACAAGGCAGTGCACATGACATACGAAGCGTCCCCGAGTCGGCATAGCCAAGGACTCTTTAAGACACAACGAGACCACTGTAAAACCGACCGTGAATAGGCGGACCACTAGACGTCGAACCCCAATTTCATATCATACATCTGTCGGAAAGATATCCTAAGAGCTACTTGGTTTCCCACCTATGAAACTCCCGAAACTTTCCGGTTATGCAATCAGGTGTTGGGGATACAGGGGAAGCATAATATCTCACCCAAATCTAGCAAATCCTACATCCAGCTGTATCCATCCTTCAACACATAACCAAGAAACCTTCGAAAACCATCTACCCCAACCTTCGAAAAGCATCCGTTATACAAGTTATGGCGATACTCCCGAACTCCCGCCCCAGTACTAGGTGGCGTCGAGGTTATCTCACCAACGAACTGCATAAAAGAGATTTTCGATGTCGGCATACTAAACTCAGGTATTCCAGAATTGCAACGATAAAATTATGACGACAACACCTCAGAGCTCAACTCCCGGGAAACTTCCACAAAACCCCTGACAGGAGGCACCAAGACAATGTTCTCGTCATAAAACCATCGAAACGATTCCAAGATACCCGCGTGATCCTAAATTTTTTTAGTGAAATTTGAGAAGAGAATAGTCAAAACTCTACGTCAGGATGCCTTACCAGAGCGATGAGGAGACTGGGAAGTAAAAAGAATTCCTAAACTCTCCGATATATAATTCCTAATTGACTCAAAACATTTTTCTAGACACAACTCGGCCGCTAAAAACGATCAAGCAAGGCTCCTAAGGTCGGGGAAGGCTCTGATACCAACTTGTAACGCCCTCGATGCGGCTATATCTCCCACGTGTCGAAGCACGACTTAGAGGCATAACCGCATTGAAAGCAATGCCGCAAGTGAGGTAATCTTCACACAACCCATGTAATATAATAAGGGAAAGAGATACATAGTTGGCTTACAATCGCCACTTCACACAATTACATGAATAAAACATTACATGATCCAGATACAATCAAGGTCCGACTATGGAACCAAAATAAAAGAAGAACCCCAAATGCGACAAAGGTCCCCGATCGACCCCAACTGGGCTCCACTACTGATCAACTAGAACGAAACAACATAAAGGACAAGATCTCCATAGAGCTCCTCCTTGAGCTTGGTTGCGTCATCTGCAAGGACTTATCGGCACCTGCAAGCTGGTTTTGGAAGTATCTGTGAGCCACAGGGACTCAGCAATCTCGCACCCTCGCGATCAAGACTATTTAAGCTTATGGGTAAGGTAAAAGTAAGAGGTGGAGCTGCAGCAAGCGACTAGCATATATGGTGGCTAACATACGCAAATGAGAGCGAGAAGAGAAGGCAAAGCACGGTCGATGAAACTATGATCAAGAAGTGATCCTAAGCAACCTACGTCAAACATAACTCCAACACCGTGTTCACTTCCCGGACTCCGCCGGAAAGAGACCATCACGGTAACACACGCTGTTGATTCATTTTAATTAAGTTAAGGTTCAAGTTATCTACAACCGGACATTAACAAATTCCCATCTGCCCATAACCGCGGTTACGACTTTCGAAAGTTCAAATCCCTACAGGGGTGTCCCAACTTAGCCCATGACAAGCTCTCACGGTCAACGAAGGAATAGACCTCCTCCCGAGATGTTCCGATCAGACTCGGTATCCCGGTACAACAAGACATTTCGACAGGGTAAAACTAAACCAGCAACACCGCCCGAATGTGCCGACAAATCCCGATAGGATCTGCACATATCTCTTTCTCAGGGCACACTCAGATTGTCCTAGGTACGGGTAGGCCAGCCCAGAGTTGCCCCTGGTGGTCACCGGCAGCTGACAGGTTGGACCAACACTCAGAGGAGCACTGGCCCGAGGGGGGGGGGTAAAATAATGATGACCCTTGAGTCCGCGAGACCCAAGGGAAAACAGGCTAGGTGGCGAATGATAAAACCAATGTTGGGCATTGCTGGAAGAGCTTTACTGAAGGCGAACTGTCAAGGGGTTCCCATTATAGCCCAACCGCGTAAGGTATGCAAAAACCAGGAACATAACACCGATATGATGGAAACTAGGGCGGCAAGAGTGGAACAAAACACCAGGCATAAGGCCGAGCCTTCCACCCTTTACCAAGTATATAGATGCATTAATTAAATAAGATATATTGTGATATCCCAACAAGTAAACATGTTCCAACAAGGAACAACATCTCCATGTTCCAACAAGGAACAAACTTCAATCTTCACCTGCAACTAACAACGCTATAAGAGGGGCTGAGCAAAGCGGTAACATAGCCAAACAACGGTTTGCTAGGACAAGGTGGGTTAGAGGCTTGGTTCAACAATATGGGAGGCATGATAAGCAAGTGGTAGGTATCATAGCATAGGCATAGCAAAAGAGCGAGCAACTAAGCAAGCAAAGATAGAAGTGATTTCGAGGGTATGGTCATCTTGCCTGAAATCCCGCAAGGAAGAAGAACGAGTCCATGAAGAAGACAAACAGACATAGTCGAATGGGTCCTCACAAACATGACATTATCGGAACCAACCCGAAGAAGCAACACCGGAAAGAAGCAAACAACATAGTAAACAACCAACACATGAACATGGTATGATATGCGGGATGCGGTATGTGATGCATATGCATGATTGGACAAGGAATGCATGAACCTGGCCTCAACTTGGAAATCCAAGTGTGCAACTGGAAAGGTGAGATGAAATTGCTTGAAAACGATATAAAGAACACCGGAATCGGAGTTACGGTTTGGAAATGGCAAGCGATTCAAATATGACACCGGTCTGCGATTTACAGCAAGTGGCCATCTAAATGCAATGAGATGAACATGCTACAGCACCCAAACATGGCAACAAAATACATGGCAGGGATGCATTCATGATGCTTAACAAAAGTCTAGCATTAAGCTACGGCCAATTCATCCATTAACTGGTTCAAACAAGCATGGCAAAAATGCATATGGTAAACAGATCTCAGACTTAGTGAAATTAACACTTGTCTGCAATTTCAGATCAGGTAGCCCTCTTCGGAGCAACAAAACTACAGGCTACAGGACCTGAACATGGCAAAGTAAAGCATGGAATGGAGCTACTCAAAGAGCTTAACAAAAGTCCCTTAGTGACCTTGAGCCAAAACGGATCAGAAAATACAATTGCAAGCATGTGAACATAGCAAAAACATAATCAGTTTTCAGACTTCGTGAAAACTGGCACATGCTGAAATATAACTCAAGTAGGCATGTTTACGAGCTCGATGCACTCACTACGGTGTAAGTCATTGCAAGACGAGCATACATCCATCAAGAAGGCATAAAATGCAAGCTAGAAATGGCAAGAATAAAAGCATAGCATGCACGGATCAACTACAACATCATCGGCAAAATTGCAAACAAGTTGACAATCTGCCCGGATTCACAAAGTAGCAAAAGTAGAGCTCGATTGACTCAAGCTAGGGTGCTCCGTAATTGCAAACAAAGACATGGATGGATAGAGAACTACAAGGTTAACAAAACATCCTTACTGATCATCCTCAAAAGAGGCACGGATCACTAGGAAACAACATGAACATATGGCCATATGAGATAAACAGCTCAAGGACTTAGTGGAAATGCTAAGTCCCTGAAATCCGAATTACCAAGTGCACCACTTTGCAAGCTCGTGCTAGTCACCACACACATCACAAAAATACATGGGTTGCACCTCTGGAAAGATGGCAAAACCCTTAACAAAACATATGTAGAGCTCATGGGCATATCATGCACACAATCATCATGGCAAAAATGACAAATATCTAAAACGGAGCAGCAAATCTGACAATTATCTCAAGTAGCCCTCTTCTAACAGCATTTCGGGCATCAAGATGAACTCAAATGAAAATGATGCAATGGAATGAAATGATTTACTCTCTGAGATGAACATTTTGATATGCTATATGCATGAATCGGAGCTATGGGTGCAAAGTTACGGAGCTACGAACAGAGGCACTTGGATCGGAGAATTTCCAGGACTTGGAAGAAATTTACCCCGCGGAAAAAGTCAACGGCGGATGGGGATATCCAGGACGGGGCGGTGCGGGGACGGGTGAGGGCGTTTGGATCGGGGACCGGTGGATCTGGTCCCGATCCAGATCGGATCCGGCCGGAGTTTACTCCGGTGAGCTCCGTGAGCTCCGGCGAGGGACGGCAGTGGCGAGGCGGGCGCCGACGGAGGTGGTTCGGCCAGCGGCGGAGCTCGGCGAGCCCGGGCGCGAGGCGCGGAGACCGATGGCGGCGGTTGCGCGCGGTGGCGACGAGCTGCATGGCGGCGAGGCGGCCGGCGGCGATGGCCGGTCGCGGGCGGGGCGGCGCCCGCGGTTGAAGGCGGCGGGGAGGAGAGAGAAGGGCGGCGCGCTGACGTGGCGGCGGCGGATTCATCGGGGGCGGCGGTCGGACATGTCCGGGTGGTGGATGTTTGTCCGGTGCGCGAGGTATGGGAAGGCTATGGTTAGACCGCGAATTTCGGGAGGGTTGCACATATATATAGGTAGAGGGAGCTAGGAGAGTCCAAATGAGGTGCGGTTTTCGGCCACGCGATCATGATCGAACGCTCTTGATGATGGAGCAGGTTTAGGTGGGTTTTGGGCCAACTTGGAAGGGTGTTGGGCTGCAATACACACGAGGCCTTTTCGGTCCCTCGGTTAACCGTTGGAGTATCAAACAAAGTCCAAATGATACGAAACTTGACAGGCGGTCTACCGGTAGTAAACCAAGGACGCTTGGCAAGTCTCGGTCCAATCCAGAAATGTTTAATCCCCACACATGAAAGAAAGGTAGAAATGACCACCGGAGGAGAACAGAGCGCCGGAATGCAAAACGGACAACAGGGAAAATGCTCAGATGCATGAGACGAACACGTATGCAAATGAAATGCACATGATGACATGATATGCAATGCATGACACGCAAGCAATGACAGCGCAACAACAACGAATAACTGCATGACACCTGGCACATCGGTCTCGGGGCGTTACAATGCCTCATCTACTTTGGTGGGCTCTGTGATAGAGACAAAAGCAAAGTGCCCACAAAAGTTAGACAAATGTGAAGCCTTTGAGCATGTGAGAGGACCTAGTGCTTTGATGTCGTCGATGATTCTCTCAATCTACACTTCATTTGAGACGCGAGGATGAGTGGGTTGACGACGTTGAGTGGTCTCAACATTTTCTTCAGAGCCATTTTCCTCAGGTGCACCAACATGATGTTCTTCATGTTCTGGAATGACTTCTTCGGCAGATTCTTCGGTGGGAATGACATCCTCAGTAGCCTTGAACTTAATGGATTCCTCAGGTGACATTTCATCTAGCACAGGAGGTAGGTGTTCTCTTTGCGAGCCATTAGTTTCATCGAACCACACATCTACAATTTCAACAACCTTGTGGTGATAGGTGTTGAAGACTCTGTAGGTGTGCGAGTCCTTTCCGTAATCAAGCATAAAACCTTCATGCGCTTTCAGTGCAAATTTAGAATTGTGATGAGGATCTATAATCCAATATTTAGCACCGAAGACTTTTAAATAACTCACATTGGGTTTCTTGTCAGTGAGGAGTTCATATGAGGTCGTTTTGAAGAATTTGTGAAGATATACCATGTTGATGATGTGGCGCGCAGTATCAATTGCCTCAGGCCAGAAGCGAGGAGGCGTCTTGTATTCATCAAGCATAGTGCAAGCTATCTCAACTAGAGTCCTGTGCTTGCGCTCCACGACGCCATTCTGCTAAGGAGTATAAGGATCAGATAACTCGTGAGTAATACCAAGTTCATCAAGATAGTCATCAAGACTAGTGTTCTTGAACTCGGTCCCATTGTCACTTCTGATGTGCTTGATCTTTACACCAAAGTTGGTTGAAGCCCTCGAGGAAAATCGTTTGAAGACTTCCTGCACTTCAATTTTGTAAGTGATGATATGCACCCATGTGTAACAAGAATAGTCATCAACAATGACAAAGCCATATAAAGATGTAGCATTAGTGAATGTTGCATAATGAGTAGGGACAAAGAGATCCATGTGAAGCAATTCAAATGGACGAGTGGTTGTCATGATGGTCTTTGAGGGATGCTTGGCCTTGGTCATCTTTCCAGCTTCACAAGCTCCACACAGGTGACCCTTCAGGAATTTGACACCCTCGATGCCAATGACATGCTTCTTCTTCGCGAGTGTGTGCAAGTTCCTCATGCCAGCATGACCAAGTCGTTGATGCCATAACCAACCCTCTGAAGCTTTTGCCAGTAGACACGTGGCAGGTTGTGGTCCTGTAGAGAAATCAACAATATACAAGTCTCCTCTCCTAAAGCCTTCTAAGACTTTTGGAATTGTCAGCTTCCATGATCACAACACAACGATACTTGCCAAAGACAACAACCATATCAAGATCACAAAGCATTGAGACAGACATGAGGTAGAATCCCAAGGACTCGACAAGCATGACTTTGTCCATGTGTCAATCCTTTGAGATTGCAACCCTGCCTAGACCCAATACCTTGCTTTTGCCTTTGTCAGCGTAGGTGATATGCTTCAGATGCGACGGAGATAAAGAAGTGTCCATCAATAGGTTCTTGTCACCGGTCATGTGATTTGTACATCCACTGTCGAGGACCCACTCGGTGGCTTTGGGTTGATCATCCTGCAGATGAGTTAGTGCATCTTACAAACTCATATACTTCATAAGTGAAGAATATGACATCAAATTCACCAGATCAATTTCATCAAACAATTCAGCAGATATAGCAGTATGAGGACATGAGAAATGAAAATTCATTTACTCATGATTAGCTTGCATCCTTTCAAGCATATTCAGGTCTCCGGCAAATTTTTCAGTCGTCTTAAGTTCGTCTGGAGACCTGACCCTGCATAAGAGATTAGTTCTTTTTCTTCACCACCCACATCTGGAGGGGTGGGAAAGAGTTCATTCTGCGAGCTCCATAAGATAAAGGTGGCATAGAAGCCAATCCAGTTCGTTTCACAGAAGAGGGGTTAGAGTCAGCATATGAATAAGCGGAGAAATTTTTCGAGGACTTATGAACATAATGATTTGAAGAATAATGCACATATTCATAACCCTTAGATCTTCCCTGCAAAACAGAACTATTAGCATGATGATGTTCATATGAGGATCTGGATCCATATGAGGAATTTGGTCCATGTGAGGATTTGGATCCATATGAAGACTTTGGTCCATATGAAGAATTTGATCTGGGGTTCCTATTCTTCACAGGTGGTGTCATGATGACATTCACCTGAAGACTTTCAAGGCACCTTTTGGGAACCCAGATTTTCTTCATAGGGGGGTCGCCTGCAGTTAGTGCCAACATATCTAGCAAATACTTCACCATTCTGATTTTTGAACAGTTTATAATTGGAGTCAAATGACTGATCAGAAGAATATGAAGATTCACATGTAAAGCCAGATAAAGTGGATGGATGTACGGGAGGTCCCTTTGCAGCAACCCATGAGGTTTTGGGATACTGCTCAGGTTTCCAGTAGGTCCCATCAACATTGAGTTTCCTCTCAAAGGCAATACCCTCTTTCCTAGGGTTCCTGTTGAGGATCTGCCTTTTAAGCACATCACAAAGAGCCTGATGCCCTTTGAGGCTTTTGTACATGCCTGTCACATAAAATTCCTTCAGCCCTGCATGGTCAGTGATACTAGTAGCATCCCTAGACGAGGAATTTGTGATAGGAGAGACAATTGAAGAATTTGCAGCAGTAGAAGCATTTGAACTTTCAGGTGAAGAATTAGCAGATTCATGTTCAATGCATTTCAAACATGGTAGATTGAATTCAACTTGAGCGACACTGATCTATTGAGCAAGCAATGAATCATGTTCCTTCTGAAGATCTTCATAACTCACCCTTAGCTGCTCAAGATCTTGCTTTCTTTGAAGAAATTCATAAGAAAGCTTCCCATGACCAGATAAGAGAGTGTTATGATGAATTTGAAGGTTATAAAACTTAGTCTGGAGTCTCTGGAGATTATCAGTCAGAGTTTGAGTTCGTTCTTGAGGGTACACGGGAATTTCATCTAGTCAATTTCATCATGTTGGTTCGATTTGTGATCACTACCTTGATAATTTGATATGTGGGTGGACCGGTGCTTAGGTGCTGTCCTTACTTGAACAAACCTCCTACTTATGATTAACCCTCTCGCAAGCATCCGCAACTATGAGAAAAGTATTAAGAATAAATTCTAACCATAGCATTGAACTTTTGGATCCAATCGGTCCCTTACAGAATAGCGCATAAACTGGGGTTTATGTTTCTGTCACTCTCGCAACCCATCATCCAATTGCTACTCCACAATGCATTCCCTTAGGCCCAAATATGGTGAAGTGTCATGTAGTCGATGTTCACATGACACCACTAAGGGAATAACAACATACATACTATCAAAATATCGAACACATATCAAGTTCGCATGATTACTTGCAACATGATTTCTCCCGTGACCTCAAGAACACAAGTAACTACTCACAAATGATAAACATTCTCAAGACCAAAGTGGTATTAAATAGCATATTGGATCTAAACATATAATCTTCCAACAAATAAACCATATAGTAATCAACTACAAGATGTAATCAACACTACTAGTCACCCACAAGAACCAATCTATAGTTCCGGTAACAAGATTGAACACAAGAGATGAACTAGGGTTTGAGATGAGATGGTGCTGTTGAAGATGTTGATGGAGATTACCCTCCCCAAGATGGGAGAGTTGTTGGTGATGACGATGACGATGATTTCCCCCTCCGGGAGGGAAGTTCCCCCGGCGGAATCGCTATGCTAGAGGGCAAAAGTGCTCCTGCCCAAGTTCCGCCTCGAGGCGGTGGCGCTCCATCCCGAAAGTCCTCCCCTTATTTTTTCTAGGTCAAAATGACTTATATACCAGAAGATGGGCACCGGAGGTGGGCGAGGAGAGCACAACCCACCAGGGCGCGCCTGGGCTCCCTAGCGCGCCCAGGTGGGTTGTGCCCACCTGGTGGGCCCCCCTCTGGTACTTATTGGATCCAATACTCCTCATATATTCCATAAAAAATCTTCGTGAAGTTTCAGCTCATTTGGAGTTGTGCAGAATAGGTAGCCTGACATAGCTTTTTTAGGTCTAGATTTCCAGCTGTCGGAATTCTTCCTCTTGGTGTATACCTTGCATATTATGAGAGAAAGGCATTATAGTTACTCCAAAAAGCTTTATTATGGATAAAAACATCATAAATAACAGTAAGAAAACATGATGCAAAATGGACGTATCAGCTCCCCCAAGCTTAGACCTCGCTTGTCCTCAAGCGAAAACCAAAATCGAAAAACATGTCCACATGCTTTGAGAGAGAGGTGTCGATAAACACAAAATACGGGCATAGAAGCATCATGTTGATTATCATAACAACAATAAAATTAAACATATGACTCTTATCATAGAACTTTTATCATATACTTCTCATGAATAAGTAGCAGTTCATCACACAATCAATGTATAAAGCAAAAACTCTATTAAAAACCAACAAACTATGTTCTCAGACAACTTTGCAACTACAATTCATCATTTTTTCAAGAAGGGTCACGTATCAGAACCTTTGGGCAAGTCGACATACTCAACCATCATATAGTCTTCTATGATTGCTAACACTCACCGCGTACACATGAGCAAAACCTTTCAACCGAATACATAGAAAGATAGGGGCTTATGGTTTCGCCTCCCAACGTACTCACCTCAAGGGTGATGTCAACAATAATAACTCATGCCACCCATATTCAACTGGACATATGTGCCTAGATCTTTCCTGACCACATGATGCTTGCCAAAGGACAAAAATAAAAGGAGTAGAGAGAAAAACTTTGAATCTTGCATAAAAGTAAAAGATAGGCCCTTCGTAGAGGGAAGCAGAGGTTGCCATGCGCTTATTTGTCTGTATGCTCAACCCCTTAGTGCAAAATAACATCATGTTACATTGCCCCTTGTGATAGTGACCTTTATTATGCAGTCTGTTGCTTTTATTCTTCACCATCACAAGTTCGTGCAACACTCAGTTTTCTCTTACATTAAATGATCTCACACTTTTAGAAGCAATTCTTATTGCCTTTTTGCACCGATGACAACTTACTTGAGGGATCTTGCTCAATCCCTAGGTAGGTATGGTGGACACTTGAAAAATATTTGGGTTTAAGGGTTTTTGTATGCACAAGTAGTATCTCTACTTAGTGCGACATTTTTGGCTAGCAAAGATAGGGGGCAAGCACCACATGTTGAAGGATCTATGACAATATGACTTCTATGTGAATATAAATAAACATAAATCATTAAGTTGTCTTGTCCAACGTCAATAATTTTGGCATATAATATTTTGATGAGGACTCACAAGCACAAAATATTTCTAGGATAGTATATTTATATGTGAATCTTCTCTTCCCTGATTAATTCTTTCATGAGTAGCATCATTGACTAATGCTATGCTTGTCAATGTCTAATAAAATTTTATACTTATACTTTTCCTTATGTGGTGCCATCACCTACCATAGGATTAGCATATAATCTTTTCTTTATTTATTTCCTTTCTCTTTTTCTTTCTTTCTTTATTTTCTTTTATTTGCAATATAAAAGTGAAGAAAGCAAAACTCAAACTAAACTTTCATTATATAACTTGCACACGATTACAAGGATAGATCACTAATCAAACTCTCAAAGAAGAAAAGGATCCAACTAACTTTTATTCATCTAAAGCAAAAGATCGAACTAAAATAAGTAAAAGTACTAAGATAGTGGGATGATACGATACTGGGGCACCTCCCCCAAACTTGGTGGAAGCCAAGTGGAGTGTTGCTACCTCTTGAGCACTGTGTTGGATTTCCTTGAAGAGGAAAGTATGATGCAGCAAAGTAGCGTAAGTATTTCCCTCAGTTTTTGAGAACCAAGGTATCAATCTAGTAGGAGGCTATGCGCGAGTCCCTCGTACCTGCACAAAACAAATAACTCCTCACAACCAACGCGATAAGGGGTTGTCAATCCCTTCACGGTCAGTTACGAGAGTGAGATCTGATAGATATGATAGAATCATATTTTTGGTATTTTTGTGATAAAGATGCAAAGTAAAATAAAAGCAAAGTAAAAAGCAAAGGAAATAACTAAGTATTGGAAGATTAATATGATGAAGATAGACCCGGGGGCCATAGGTTTCACTAGTGGCTTCTCTCAAGTGCATAAGTATTTTATGGTGGGTGAACGAATTACTGTTGAGCAATTGACAGAATTGAGCATAGTAATGAGAATATCTAGGTATGATCATGTATATAGGCATCATGTCTGAGACAAGTAGACCGACTCCTGCCTGCATCTACTAGTATTACTCCACTCATCGGTTGCTATCCAGCATGCATCTAGAGTATTAAGTTCATGAAAACAGAGTAACGCCTTAAGCAAGATGACATGATGTAGAGGGATAAATTCATGCAATATGATAAAAAACCATCTTGTTATCCTCAATGGCAACAATACAATACGTGCCTTGCTGCCCCTACTGTCACTGGGAAAGGACACCGCAAGATTGAACCCAAAGCTAAGCACTTCTCCCATTGCAAGAAAGATCAATCTAGTAGGCCAAACCAAACTGATAATTCGAAGAGACTTGCAAAGATAACCAATCGTAGATAAAAGAATTCAGAGAAGATTCAAATATTGTTCATAGATAATCTTGATCATAAACCCATAATTCATCAGTCTCAACAAACACACCACAAAAAGAAGATTACATCGAATAGATCTCCACAAGAGAGGGGGAGAACATTGTATTGAGATCCAAAAAGAGAGAAGCCATCTAGCTAATAACTATGGACCCGAAGGTCTGAGGTAAACTACTCAAACTTCATCGGAGAGGCTATGGTGTTGATGTAGAAGCCCTCCGTGATGGATGCCCCCTCCGGCGGGGCTCCGGAACAGGCCCCAAGATGGGATCTCATGGATACAGAAGGTTGCGGCAGTGGAATTAGGTTTTTGGCTCCGTATCTGATCGTTTGGGGGTACATAGGTATATATAGGAGGAAGGAGTACGTCGGTGGAGCAACAGGGGGCCCACGAGGGTGGAGGGCGTGCCTGGGGGGGGGGGGGTAGGCGTGCCCCCTACCTTGTGGCCTCCCTATTGGTTGCTTGACGTGGGGTCCAAGTCTCCTGGGTCTTGTTCGTTCCAAAAATCACGTTCCCGAAGGTTTCATTCCGTTTGGACTCCGTTTGATATTCCTTTTCTTCGAAACCCTAAAATAGGCAAAAAAAACAACAATTCTGGGCCGGGCCTCCGGTTAATAGGTTAGTCCCAAAAATAATATAAAAGTGGATAATAAAGCCCAATAATGTCCACAACAGTAGATAATATAGCATGGATCAATCAAAAATTATAGATACGTTGGAGACGTATCAAGCATCCCCAATCTTAATTCCTGCTCGTCCTCGAGTAGGTAAATGATAAAAAAGATAATTTTTGATGCGGAGTGCTACTTGGCATAATTTCAATGTAATTCTTCTTAATAGTGGTATGAATATTCAGATTCGAAAGATTCAAGATAAAATTTCATATTGACATAAAAGATAATAATACTTCAAGCATACTAACTAAGCAATCATGTCTTCTCAAAATAACATGGCCAAAGAAAGTTCATCCCTACAAAATCATATAGTTGAGTCATGCTCCATTTTCGTCACACATGAATGCTCTCATCATGCACAACCCCGATGACAAGCCAAGCAATTGTTTCATACTTTAGTAATCTCAAACCTATAAACTTTCACGGAATATATGAGCGCGAGCCATGGACATAACACTATGGGTGGAATAGAATATGATGATGGGGGTTATGTGGAGAAGACAAAAAAGGAGAAAGTCTCACATCAACGAGGCTAATCAATGGGCTATGGAGATGCCCATCGATTGATGTTAATGCAAGGAGTAGGGATTGTCATGCAACAGATGCACTAGAGCTATAAATGTATGAAAGCTCAACAAAAGAAACTAAGTGGGTGTGCATCCAACTTGCTTGCTCACGAAGACCTAGGGCACTTGAGGAGGCCCATTGTTGGAATATACAAGCCAAGTTCTATAATGAAAAATCCCCACTAGTATATGAAAGTGAAAAAACAAAAGACTCTCTATCATGAAGATTATGGTGCTACTTTGAAGCACAAGCGTGGAAAAGGATAGTAGCATTGTCCCTTCTCTCTTTTTCTCTCTCTTTTTTTGGGCCTTCTCTTTTTATGGCCTTTCTCTTTTTTTAATTCCTCAATTGGGATAATGCTCTAGAAAATGATGATTGAGCGACTCCTGGATTAGGGGGTGTCCAGATAGTCGGACTATAACCTTTGGTCGGACTGTTGGACTATGAAGATACAAGACTGAAGACTTCGTCCCGTGTCCGGATGGGACTTCCCTTGGCGTGGAAGGCAAGCTTGGCAATACGGATATGAAGATCTCCTCCCATTGTAACCGACTCTGTGTAACCCTAGCCCTCTTCGATGTCTATATAAACCGGAGGGTTTTAGTCCATAGGACGAACAACAATCATACCATAGGCTAGCTTCTAGGGTTTAGCCTCTTTGATCTCGTGGTAGATCTACTCTTGTACTACCCATATCATCAATATTAATCAAGCAGGAGTAGGGTTTTACCTCCATCAAGAGGGCCCGAACCTGGGTAAAAACATTGTGTCCCTTGTCTCCTGTTACCATCCGCCTAGACGCACAGTTCGGGACCCCCTACCCGAGATCCGCCGGTTTTGACACCGACATTGGTGCTTTCATTGAGAGTTCCACTGTGCCGTCGCCATCAGGAAGGATGCCTCATCCCGTCTTTAAAGACGGCACTGTTGCTAAGGGAGCTTTGACTGTCGGCCAAACTCTTCGGCTAGGTGGTTTTCTTATGACCGCCTATTTGGTCGCTGCGCCGACGATGACTTCTCGGGTCATCAAAAGCAATCTTCACGTCAACTCGGAACTCGCCGAGCAGTTAGATCCAATGGAGCTCTCTTCCCTAAACGAGCTCTTGGATCGCATCGCCGCCCTGGGAGTCGCTACAGACTACGATCAGATTGGGCCTAAACCCGATCTGAGAGAGATCAACTCTCCCCAGGTCACCCATCACGTTGCAGTGGTGGAGGAACAATGCGGCGACCCTTCATCTATCTTAAGGACTAGCTATGTCCGGATTCCCGATCCCTCCAAGCCGGATACCCGCGGAGGGGAGGATGTCACTCAAGACCTGAACCTAGAGTCAGGCAGCGGGCTAGATTCAGTGGAAAACATCCAAGAATCCAAACTTCCGAGTTCGGAAACTCCTTGGCCCCTGAGTCTCAGATTGGGTGAGGTTTCGGATTCAATTCCACCCACCCACCCAAACATAAGCAATCTATCCCAAATTAGGCAAGAGCCCGAAGAAACAGTACACCACTACTGGGCCAGATTCCTCCTGGTCATGAACAGGATAAAGGACTGCCGGGAGGAAGATGCAATTTCACTCTTCTGCAATAATTGCACGGACAAGGGAATCCTCAACGCCATAAGTCGCCGTGAAATTACACGCTTTGCCGACTTGGCGTACATAGTACGAAAGTACTATGCGATGGAAAGCGCCTGGAAAACCGAAATAAAATTTTGGGACAATCCAGCCCCGAATACAAACCCAGTCCGAAATAAAAGGGCGCATTATTGCCAGACACCCGGGTTAAACACCAAAAAGCAAAAACCCTCTACAGGGCATGGAACCGTACTAGAGGGATGGCTCAATGACCCTGTAAAATTCACAGTGCAGAGGGCGCCACACCAACTCATAGCCTTAGAGCATGTTGGATACTCCGGCAGGTGGCCAAAAGTGGCAAAGATCTTCTAACCCCAGAAGCCACAGAGCACGAGCCCATGGATGCCGGTACGGTATTAACAGTCTTCGAGACTTTCGCATCAAATAGTATGCGAAAACGAACACTCCACAGCCTTGCCGAAGTCTACCATGTGGCAACAATAAACCCATGGAGTGACACGGCTATTACTTTTAATACCAGTGACGAACCTAAATTCCGAACAGCCCGAGAACCAGCCGCATTGGTCCTTAGTCCAATAGTGGATGGCTTTCGACTCACCAAGGTACTCATGGACGGTGGCAGCGGATTGAACCTCATTTATGAGGGAACCCTTCGAAAAATGGAAATAGACTAGAACCGCATTGAGCGAAGCAGCACAACCTTTAGAGGAATAATCCCCAGTCGGGAAGCACGCTGTACAGGAAAAATCACACTAGATGTGGTGTTTGGCACGCCGGATAATTACAGGCCGAAGAGGTCACGTTCCAAGTGGTCCCGTTCAGTAGCGATACCACGCTCTATTAGGGCGGGAGGCATTTACAATCTTCCAAGCCATACCCCATTACGGGTACATGAAGCTCAAAATGCCCGGGCCCAACGGAATCATCACTCTTGCTAGTGATCCGGACATAGCACTCCGCGCCGAAAATAAGACAGCCGCACTGGCCCTCGAGGCACTATCCGAAGCCCTAGCGGCCGAGGAACTGACTGCGCTGCGCTCCATGGTGAACAGGGACGACGTGATACTCGATAAAAGATCCAAGTCCACCTCCTTTAAACCGGCGGACGAAATAGTCAAATTCCAAGTCCATCCAACGGACCCTACAAAAACAGCTTCCATCTGGGCACAATTAAACCCTGATGTAGACGCCGCACTACGAGAGTTCCTACGCGAGAACTGGGACATTTTTGCCTGACACCCTTCAGACATGCCAGGAATCCCATGCAAGCTGGCCGAGCACATCCTAAATATCCTAAAAAGATTCAAGCCAGTCAAGCAGGCTCTTCGGTGCTTCTCCGAACCTAAGAGACAAGCCATGGGAGAGGAACTAGCCAAGCTATTGGAGGCCGGATTCATCAGAGACATAAAACATCCGGACTGGCTAGCAAACCTGGTGATGGTACCAAAGAAGGACAAATCCTGGCGCTTGTGCGTCGATTTTAAGGACTTCAACAAGGCTTGCCCAAAGGATCCCTTCCCCCTCCCCCGCATCGATCAAATTATCGATGCTACCGCAGGACACGATTCATTGTGTTTCACCGACGCATACTCCGGCTACCATCAAATTAAGATGGCAGAGCTAGACCAAGCTGCAACGGCATTCATCACACATACGGCCCATTCTGCTTCAACACAATGCCCTTCGGGCTCAAAAACGCCGGCGCAACATATCAGCGCATGATTCAGACATGTTTGGCAAACCAGATCGGCAAAACAGTGGAGGCATACGTAGATGACGTGGTCGTCAAAACCAAGCATGTCGAATCTCTAGTAGACGACTTGAGGCTCACATTCGATAACCTCCGAACATACGACATCAAGCTCAACCCGGAAAAATGCGTTTTCGGCGTACCAGCCGGAAAGCTCTTGGGCTTCATTGTATCCGGTAGAGGAATTGAAGCAAATCCAGCCAAGATCCGAGCTTTGTCACAATTGGACATCCCAAAGGACCTCAAACAAATACAAAAATTGACTGGATGCGTGGTGGCTCTAAGCCGCTTTATCTCCCGCTTGGGAGAAAAGGCATTACCCCTTTATCACCTCCTCCGGCGCATCGAACACTTCGAGTGGACGGATGCCGCCACGGCCGGACTCGATGAAATAAAAGCCATATTGGCAACAAACCCAGTCCTGGCCGCGCCAAACATTGGCGAACCAATGCTATTATACATTGCGGCAACTCATCAAGTTGTAAGCGCAGTGCTTGTCATCGAACGAGAGACGGATGGACACAAATTCCCCCTTCAAAAGCCGGTTTACTATGTGTCCACTGTCCTTACTCCATGCAAGTCACGGTACCCGCATTATCAAAAGATAGCGTACATGGTATTTATGGCATCCCGGAAGCTGCGCCACTACTTTCAAGAGTGTTCGATAACGGTAGCCTCGGAAGTACCAGTTAATGATATTATAAACAACCGCGATGCGATGGGCCGGATTGCCAAATGGGCCATTGAGCTCCTCCCGTTCAACATAACTTACAAGCCACGGCGAGCTATTAAGTCGCAAGTTTTGGCCGACTTCGTCGCCGAATGGACGGAAGCCGAACTCCCTAAAGAGTACGGCACATATTCCAACTAGATCATGCACTTCGACGGCTCCAAAATGTTGGCTGGTCTGGGGGCTGGCATCATTTTGACGTCCCCAACAGGAGACACAGTTCGATACGTACTCCAGATAATGTATACGGACTCCAACAACGCAGCCGAATATGAGGCCCTTCTACATGGTCTCCGGATGGCAGTATCCATGGGCATTCAACACCTAGAGGTGCGCGGGGATTCGAACCTCGCGATATCCCAAATAAATGGAGACTTTGATGCCAAGGATCCGAAAATGGCAGCTTATCGCAACACCGTCCTAAAAATGTCAGCTCGGTTCGAGGGGCTCGAATTTCACCATATAGCCCGGGAAAACAATCAGGCAGCAGATGTCCTGGCAAGTCGCAACGCAAAATGCGATGCCGTCCCCCACAACATCTTCTTGGAGAGGCTGTTCAAACCATCCGTAGTATGGGAAGGGGAACCCGGAGATAATAGCCCGGACCCAATCGCACTGCCCGACACCGAACATTCTGACATAATTGGAGGCTCTGCTAATGAAATAACATCTTCAGCCCACATAATAATGGCAGTCATCGCCTCGTGGACAGAACCATTCCTAGCCTACCTAACTAGGCAGGAACTTCCTGAGGACCAAAACGAGGCACGCTGCATAGTGCAGCGATCGAAAGCCTATAAAGTCCATGAGGGAGAGCTTTATAAGAAAAGCACCACCGGAGTCCTTCAAAGGTGCATCTCCGAAGAGGAAGGGCAGAATCTTCTGGCGGAAATTCATGCCGGACTCGGCGGTCACCACGCTGTAGCTCGGGCCCTTGTAAGCAAGGCCTTCCATACAGGCTTTTATTGGCCGACGGCCCGGGCAGACGCTCAGGACTTAGTCCAACGTTGTTTTGGTTGCCAGCTTTTTGCAAACCAAAGCCATATGCCACCCACCGCCCTCCATACTATCCCCATCACTTGGCCCTTCGCGGTCTGGGGGCTTGACATGGTTGGACCCCTCAAAGGAGGAACCCACAAGCAAAAATACTTACTGGTCATGGTGGATAAGTTCACCAAATGGATAGAAGCCAAGCCTGTTAAGACGGCCAAATCCGGACCGGTGATAGACTTCATATCCGGGGTCGTACACCGTTACGGCGTCCCTCACAGCATCATCACTGATAACGGCATGAACTTTACGGCCGACGAGGTAAAACTCTGGTGCAAAAACATGGGCATCAAGCTCGATTATGCTTCAGTCTATCACCCACAAACTAATGGTCAGGTCAAGCGAGCAAATAGTCTTATCATGAGTGGCATCAAACCCAGATGAGTGCGGTCCCTCAAGGAATCTAACACGCATTGGGTAGAGGAGCTCGAATCCGTACTCTGGGGGCTGCGGGCCACGCCGAATCGCACTACCGGATACACACCATTCTTTATGGTATACGGCGCAGAGGCGGTTCTGCCCTGCGACATAATTCATGACTCACCTCGAGTGCGCATGTACGAAGAAAGAGAAGCCGAGCTCGATCGGCAGGATAGTTTGGACGCCTTGGAGGAGGAGCGTGATGTGGCAAAAGCCCGTTCCGCATTCTATCAACAACAGGCTCGTAGATACCAAAGCAGAGAAGTACGGGCCAAAACCTACAATGTTGGAGAGTTAGTTCTACACCTGCCGGATAAGAAAAAGGACAAACTCAAGCCCAAATGGGAAGGTCCCTTCATCATTGACCAAGTCCTGACTGGTGGAGCGTACTATCTGCGGGATGCATCAGATAATCGACTCGAGCCGAACCCATGGAACGCAGCCCGACTCCGAAGATTCTACGCCTAACGCCGGACTCTGTGTTCGTCTCCTTCCTTTGCCCATTTTTTATACACTATCTGTCTTATATTTATCTCCTTCTCCCTTTCTTTTCTCTCACAGCCTTTAGGGGCCCATTCGTGCCTTGTTTGCACGCAACTGACGCGCTATCCGCGCTCATTATACCCGGGGGCTTCTTTAGCAGAAGCTTATTCATACGGGCTTTATGCCCAACACATGTGTTATCCTTCCGCATGTACCCTTTATTCACCATTATATGCATCGATATGACTTAAGTTTTGGCCAAGCTGGGTTGCCTGGTTCTTGTATTTATGCCCTACGTTCCCGTTAATTCGGCTAGGGCATAAGGGGAGCACCTCTGCGATTGCTACTGCCAGGTCAGCCGGATGTGTACCTCAGACTGGGTGAAGCCGAAAGCTAGCGTTCTTAAGGGAATATTCGTTCGGTGAACTAAAGATGATTTTTCACTTATTTACTTATCCGCCCCCAGATGTTTTTTCTGCGTCTCTTCTCGCAGTCCGGACATGCACTTTAGGGCATGCCTCCCAGGGAAAGGAACCCCTAATGGAACTATTCTCCTTGGAAGATGTTTCTTACTAACCAGGTAATATAACATAACTAGTTGGGCACTTGTCTGTTCAAGCACTAATGACCCCTACGCCTGGTCTCCATGGATGCCCCGGTTCTTACATAACCGAGAGGGTAGTCGGATACACTCGGGACCGTCGGGTCCCGAGGTTGAAGCGAAAAGGTCCGCCACGACAAACGATCTAGAATCCGGCTAGAAGGCATTATACATGTCACTTTAAATTACATAGTCAACTTGACTGGTTGAATTCCTCTTCAATACCATCCAATAGGCTGTCTAGTCTACTGTCCTGTTGGGAATACTTTGCGGCCAATTCTACTTGGCCGTACACTAAGCTCACAGGGATCTCCTTCCCATCGGGCCCCACAGGTCCGACCTCGGCCATGTGGTTTGGGTCAGCCTTCGTGTACCGCGTCTTCACCATGGCCCAGGCTTCCCTGGCGCCCTGACGGCAAGCCGATATCTTCCATAATTGGAAGCGCCGCCGCACTCCCTTCAGCTTCTCTACAAGCTCTCCAAGGCCTTTGGGCATGGAGACGGATGGCCACAAGGCCTGGGCGATGCCTTGCATCACCTGCCGAACTCGTTCGTGCAGTTGTGAGAGCTCGGGAAGAAGGTCACCTGTAGAACTGGGCATTTTCTCTGCAGGACGACCTGTTAGCACACCTACAGACATAACTCTGTCAGCCAACTTCCTCGCCGAACTCTTTTTCAAAGTTCGTTCAAGCACTTACTAAATATGCCACGTCGAAGCCACCGGTTCTCCTTAACGGAGTCCGACAATTGGGCACGAACATCCTTTAGTTCCACGCCCAGCTTGGTGTTGGCATCTAGGAGATCATTCTTCTCCTGCCTCACCCTCGTAAGCACGCTCTCACCGGCCTTTAGCTGGCGTAGGAGCTGTTGCTTATCCGGATTTAATCCAGCGTCATCTGCAATTTTACCGTCAGATCTGCATATACGCCGCACTTTATATGATACTTATCATTTGAAGGATATATTACCAGAGGGGGTCTCTTTGGGCTCCCCTGCTGCGGCTAGTGCGGCCTGAAGTTGGGCTTTGCACCCTTCCAGTTCCTGGGATAGTTGGGTATTCTTTTCTGTAAGAACCTACATAACAAATGATCCTTAAATCAGTTATTCTAACTGTTTCAAGTCTCAGGGGCTACTGATATATATATAATCACCAAATTTTCTCACCCGTATGTCTTTTACATACTGCTCCGTGGCTCTGGCTAGACCATTTTGAGCGGCACGGAGGTACGCATCTCCCGAGTTGAAGGCATCCAATGGCTCTTGGGAGAAACAAGCGTCACGAAGAACAGTCCGGCGATGCCTATGGTTCATGGCACTTTCCACCTCGGAATTGGTGGCGGACAGTCTATCCGCATCCTCTGTCGGAGGAGCGCCCAGCGCACGCCTCGTATTCGTTCCCGCCTCCGAATCCTGCCTTGGAGCCTGGCTGGTGGAGGCGCGATTAGTAGCCTCTCCGGATATAGTCCGGCGAGCGCTCTTTTTCCTAAAAAGAAGGCATGGGCGTTAGTATGCCTTTGATAATAATGTCTTGGAATAAAGACAGCGTGCCATACCGCTGCGCCGGTGTCTCAATCCGGACTGCGCGTCTTTTCAGCCTGCCTGGCCTCGTGGCCCCTTGTTGGCTAGTCGCCGCAGGCTCGGCCTTCCACCTTGAGGACCTCCCCTGCAAAACACGGTTGTTATACAGTAATCAAAAACACGCAAGGACGGATCCCTTTTCAAAGTACTGGGACTTCGGTCTCAGTTACCTATGAGGCTGGAAGTAGCCCAGGGTAATCGGCCGTAATGGCCACCAAGGCGTTGTCATTGCTCAATTGGTAAAATACCCCATCGATCAGCTTCACAGATATGTCCGAATCCTCTTGGGAGGACGGGTCAAGGGACCGTTCCGGGTCCTCGGGTTATGGAGGAGGGCTGTTTATCTCCCTTACAGCCTGGCGCAGCTCCTGCGTTAAAATCGCTAGACTGAATACTTAACTATGGGAATATGAACCGGATGGGCGAGAAAAAGTGTCCGCTTACCCAGCTCGGAGGATTGTACATAGAAAATCCGCCCTACGGGTTGACGCGGAGGAATTCCTCCTCTTCTCCCTTGTACAAAGTGGATAAGATCTTTATTAGATCAGCAACCGATTTTGGCCCTTTACGGCCGTAGCGGGTGGCGTCATCCTCCCCGTTGAAATCCCACATGGGGTGGCCTCTATACTGAAGCGGCTGCACCCCCCGCATGATACATGTGGCCATGACCTCGATCATGGTCAATCTGGATCAAGCTAACAAACTTATCCGTCTCATCGGGTAAAGAACGTCCCTGTCATCTTCCTCCTAGGGGCTCCATGGATGCCAGCTCCGGCGCTTCTTCAAAGGGGCGTTGTCGAACTCAGGGAGGCCGATTCGAATAGGGTCCGGGAGGGGGACGTCTTCTATATAAAACCATTCTGAAGGCTAGTCTTCGGACGTCTTCTTTGGGGTTCCAGATAGATATCCGGTCCCGGCAATACGCCACACTCCGGCTCCGCCCACTTGATATATTGACCCCTCCTGAGAATGGGGCACAAGGAAGAACAGCTTCTTCCACAGCGCGAAATGAGCCTCATAGCCCAAAAACAGCTTGCAAAGGGCTACGAAGCCCGCGATATGCAATATGGAGGCAGGTGTAAGGTTGTGCAACTGGAGGCCGTAGAACTCCAGGAGCCCCCGGAGAAACAGATGAATTGGAAATCCGAGCCCTCTTACCAAATGAGGGACAAGGCATACCCGCTCTCCCTTGGAGGGATTGGGAAGGCTCTCCGCTTGCTCTCCGCCATTATAGGTGGCGAGCCCGACTCGAACCGGGACCATGTATGCTGGGGGAAGAAATCCCTTAGTCTAAAGCATCACTAATTTGCCGTGCGGGACGGAACATCTCTCCCAATCTCCAGGCTTGGGGCTAGGGGAGCGAGAGGAGGAGCTCCGTTGACCGGCCATGATGGAATGGATCTCTGTTGGATGCGCTCCAATGAAGGCTCGCCAAGGGAGGATGGTGTGATTTGGATCTGAATCCTCGTCTCTTTAATAGGCATCTCGTTCGCACAGCTAGGGGGGGTAAATGTAAAAACACCCAGGCTCTTCACATTCGCTCGGCACGTGGAAAGTGACCATTATTGGGCGTGGACGCCAAGGAGCGCAACATTCACAAGAAGCCGGACACTATTTAAATAGGTACACGAAATTTGGAGAGGAACCCGACTTGCAATGCCGAAGACAATCTGCGCGCCGGACTCATCGTCATTGAAGCCTGGTTCGGGGGCTACTGAGGGAGTCCTGGATTAGGGGGTGTCCAGATAGCCGTACTATAACCTTTGGCCGGACTGTTGGACTATGAAGATACAAGACTGAAGACTTCGTCCCGTGTCCAGATGGGACTTTCCTTGGCGTGGAAGACAAGCTTGGCAATACGGATATGAAGATCTCCTCCCATTGTAACTGACTCTGTGTAACCCTAGCCCTCTCCGGTGTCTATATAAACCGGAGGGTTTTAGTCCATAGGACGAAGAACAATCATACCATAGGCTAGCTTCTAGGGTTTAGCCTCTTTGATCTCGTGGTAGATCTACTCTTGTACTACCCATATCATCAATATTAATCAAGCAGGAGTAGGGTTTTACCTCCATCGAGAGGGCCCGAACCCGGGTAAAAACATTGTGTCCCTTGTCTCCTATTACCATCCGCCTAAACACACAGTTCGGGACCCCCTACCCGAGATCCGCCGGTTTTGACACCGACAATGATCATCACACTTCTATTTATTTACAACTCAATGATTACAACTCGATGCTAGAACAAAAGATGACTCTATATGAATGCCTCCGGCGGTGTACTGGGATATGCAATGAACCAAGAGTGACATGTATGAAAGAATTATGAACGGTGGCTTTGCCACAAATACTATGTCAACTACATGATCATGCTAAGCAATATGACAATGATGAATGTGTCATGATAAACGGAATGGTGGAAAGTTGCATGGCAATATATCTCGGAATGGCTATGGAAATGCCATAATAGGTAGGTATGGTGGCTGTTTTGAGGAAGATATAAGGAGGTTTATGTGTCAAAGAGCGTATCATATCACGGGGTTTGGATGCACCAGCGAAGTTTACACCAACTCTCAATGTGAGAAAGGGCAATGCATGGTACCAAAGTGGCTAGCAATGATGGAAGGGTGAGAGTGCGTATAATCCATGGACTCAACATTAGTCATAAAGAACTCACATACTTATTGCAAAAATCTACAAGTCATCAAAAACCAAGCACTACGCGCATGCTCCTAGGTGGGTAGATTGGTAGGAAAAGACCATCGCTCGTCCCCGACCGCCACTCATAAGGAGGACAATCAAAGAACACCTCATGTTTCAAATTTGTTACATAACATTTACCATACGTGCATGCTATGGGACTTGCAAACTTCAACACAAGCATTTCTCAAATTCACAACTACTCAACTTGCACGACTTTGATATTATTACCTCCATATCTCAAAACAATCATCAAGCATCAAACTTCTCTTAGTATTCAAAACACTCATAAGATTTTTTTACTAATGTTGAATACCTAGCATATTAGGATTATTTAAGCAAATTACCATGCTATTTAAGACTCTCAAAATAATCTAAGTGAAGCATGAGAGATCAATAGTTTCTATAAAACAAATCCACCACCATGCTCTAAAAGATATAAGTTGTCGGATTTCGGGTTCCGGCAGACCCTTAAGGTTTGAACACTGGGGTGCGCGCGGAGATTACGCCTTCTACCTTTCCGTCTTGCAAAGATCTAGACTACTGAAAGAACTGCACAAGAGACACAAGGTTTATACTGGTTCGGGCCACCGTTGTGGTGTAATACCCTACTCCAGTGTGTGGTGGGTGGATTGCCTCTTGGGGCTGATGATGATGAGCAATACAAAGAAGAACAACCTCGCGAGGGTCTGTTCTTGGATGGGGCGATGCACTGCTGGGAGGAGTTCAGCCACCTTTCTCTTTCTCTCTCTCTCACTCACTGCCTTACTCTTATTCGCCCCCCGTCCTCGAGCTAGTCTCAGCCGTCGCTGGTATGCTAGGTCGCGATGTCGTGGTCAAGGCCAGAGGGTGAGGCCTGGAGAGCCAGTAGGAGCCCTGAGTCGGGATGCTCAGGCACCCCCCTTTAACGTGCAAGTGGTTCGCACGGACGAGAGTGAAAGGAACGCCGCGAGGGCCTTGCCCGGCGCAACTCCCTTAGGGGATCCTGTAAACTCATCATAGAAGGAAGAAAAGGTTGCCATGACAACTATCAGTCTGCCGTTAGTTGCTTCCGAGGGGAGGTGAGGCACTGGAGGCTTGATGAGGTGGCTCCATGCGGGGCTGCCGTGGCCAGAGCTCAGCCATTCAGGTTTGTCGGTGTTGCAGGGACGGACCCATGCGCAAGCGTCGCGCCGTTGTGGGAGCAATTCCGTCGGTTGGCGTCAGTTGAGTAGGCAACTAGATCAAACACGTTAGCCGCGAAGGAGGGGATTCATTCAAACGGATGCTGGGAAGGTAGACATCGCTGGGTCGGGCCTGAGCGACTTGGGGATGATGCAGCCCGAGGGGCGCCCCCATCAAAGCAGGCTAATGACAGGAAATAAAAGGGATACATACCGCAGGGACGGACCCACACGGCCTGGGGACGATGCAGCCCCGGGAGGGCGCTCCCAGCTGGAAATGAAACTTGTAAGCTGTCACCTGCGGGTGTCGAGGGCGAAGGGGTGTTGGTGCAGCAGACTCGGTAGGCTGCGGAAGCCGATCCTCATGAGCCCCTAGGCCCAGGGGCCTCGGGAGGCTCCGGAGGCACTGGTAGCTCTTCGCGAATCATCTCCATCTCCACCAAGGCTGCGGAACGCCTGTCTTCTTGAGCCTCCATGATGCCCCTCGTGAGGCGCTGGCACGTAGCAACCGCGCTCGGCAAGCCGTAAGGCATGCGAACGTAGCTATGGGGCGGGCCCCCGCAGCGCCCCACTCGCGAGGGCCAGAGGCGCCCCATCGTCGTGGCTTGGTTGAGCCCTGGTACGTCGATGCAGACGCGCAGCCTACCATCCCCGCCTGGATGGGGAGCCACAGCCAGTAGATGGTGGCAGCCTCTCATGATTCTTGATTCCTGTAGTTCTTGAATGGCCTTGTCGACGAACTCCTGCGGGTCTGACCTTCCTTGCCCTGCTCCTTCTTGAGGGAAACGTGCTTCGTAACACGCCTCCATGTGGTGCCCAAGCGCCTCCCTCGTGACCTTGGCCAGGTCGGTGGCCCTCCAGGGGAGAGCCCCCGAGCCCTGCCTGAGGAGGGCGTCGGGCGCGCTTTCCTATGTGATGGAAGGAGGTTCCCCTAGGCAGATGCGGGCCCTGAGGGGCCCGCCTCCCGAGGGGCCAGTCCGGATGATGTCTTCTTCTTCTTGGGGGTGGTCTCGGGAAGCCTCCTGCTTCCGCGATCCGGGTCTTCCAGTGTCGCGGCCTGAAAGGCTCGCTCCAGGGAACACACTGCATCCTTCTCTTCACAGGGCACCGTGATGACCCCGCCACTTCCTGGCATCTTGAGGACGTTGTAGCCATGGCGAGTCACGGCCATGAACTTGGCCAGCACTGGGTACCCGAGGATGGCGTTGTACGGCAGGCAGATGTGGGCGACGTCGAAGTCGATGAGCTCGGTGCGGTAGTTGTCACGTGCTCCGAAGGTGACAGGGAGGCGGACCTGCCCAATCGGGACCGTGGAGCCGTCGGTGACTCCGGAGAAGGGCTTGGTTGGCTGAAGCTGGTCGTAAGGCACTTGGAGATTGTTGAACGTTTCCACGGACAGGACGTTGAACCCTGCCCCACCATCAATGAGGGTCCTAGTGACCAGTACATTGCTGATGACTGGGGAGCAAAGCATCGGGAGGACTCCGGCTGTGGCTGCACACTTGAGTTGATCCGCTGAGCTGAATGTGATGGAGCAGGCCGACCACTTGAGAGGGCGCATTGATTCAAGCCTGGGGAGGACTGCATTCACTTCGCGGGCAAACTGCTTGAAGATGCATTGTGAGGCTGGGGCTTGAGCTCCGCCCAGGATGCAGGCGATTGCGCGTGGCTCCTGGAAGCCCCCAGCCCCTTCGTCTCAATGGCGGTCCTCATTTCTCCTTGGCTGAGGCGGCAGTGGAGGGAGGCCTGCGTTGCCCTGTGGGCGATCCTCACGAGGATGATCCCTCCAGTCCCCCTCGCGAGGCAGGTCTCGCCAGCGATCCTCGCGAGGTTGATCGCGCCACCCTTGGCACGGGCCGCGGTCTTCCCAGCGTCCTGCGTTTCTTCCTCCTCCTCGGCCGTAGCCCCGATCGGCGCGTTCGGGACGACGGCCGATCCTTCCTTCTCGCACGGCGCGGAGTTCTTGGCATTCGTTGGTGTTGTGGGTGTGGAGGTCGTGGTACACACAGTACCGGCCGCCCCTGGAGGACTCGGGCAGATCTTTGCCCCGCTTGGTGTCTGGTTCTGCGGCGAGCACGGCAGCCCCCTTGCGCTTCATGTCCTTGGCCTTGGGCTTCTTCTCTTCTGGGTCTACGGCAGGCAGCTCGAGGAGGGAGAGGCGTCCCTCCTCAGCCCTGGCGCACTTGGTCGCCAAGTTGAACAGCTCCAGGGAGGTGCACAGGTCTTCATGCATCGCCAGCTCCTCCTTCATCTTGACGTTGCGCACACCATCGGAGAAGGCCGAGATGATGGCCTCCTCGGACACCTTGGGGATCTTGAGGCGCGCGCTGTTGAAGCGCTGGATGTACTTTTGCAGGGTCTCTCCGGGTTGTTGCTTGATGCGGCGCATGTCGCTCACGGCGGGTGGCCGGTCGCGAGTACCTTGGAAGTTGGCGATGAAGCGGGTGCACATCTGGTCCCAGGAAGAGATCGTGCCTAGAGCCAGATTCAGGAGCCAGGTGCGAGCTCCTTCCTTGAGCGCCATGGGAAACCAGTTCGCCATGACCTTCTCGTCCCCGCTGGCAGCTTCGATGCCCAGCTCATAGAGCTGGAGGAACTCGGCAGGGTCAGTCGTGCCAACGTAACGAGGAGGCAGGTCTGGCTTGAACTTGCCAGGCCACGCGACGCTACGCAGCTCGGTGGTGTAGGCACGGCAGCCTGCGGTGGCCACGAAAGGCTTCAGCTAGTGGAGAGCTCGGTCTTGAGGGTCCCCATGCGCTGCAACTAGGAGCAGCGCGGGGTCTTGGCGTGCCGGAGCCGGAGCAGGGTTGCAGCGTGCCGGAGCAGGGAGCGCCCGGGCAGCTCCTTGCGGGTGAGGGACTTCTTGGCAGCTCCATTCTTGCTGCGCTGGCACCTGACGGAGCGGGTTCCGCCCAGGGGCCACGCGCCTTGGAGCCATGGCATCTTCTTGGAGAGGAGGCGGCTGGTACGCCTCCAGAGCTTCGTTGCCCGCGTGGGGCGGGGTGTGACGCAGCGGAACGGACGGCGCGGGAGAGCCCCCTGCGGCGCGGACAAGCTCGGCGACGCGGTCGAGCCACTCTTCGTAGACGTCGTCGACAAGACGGTAGCACAAGAGCTCGTTTGCCGCGAGGAGCGCAGCTCGAACCTCCAAGGGGGCGCGGAGCGCGCGGGACGAAGAACCAGCTGGTGCGAGCGATGGAGTAGCGGTGCGGCCGTCTTGCCGCATGGATGGATGCTGAGACGACGCTTGCTGCTCGCCCCCCGCCGGGCCGGTGGCGGCGTTGATGGCGGGCGACGGGGAACGACGAGGACGTCCGCCGACGGGCGCCGTCTGTGCGACACGGGAAGCGATGGCGGCCCGGCGCTCGGCGCGGGCCCGACGAGCGTCGGACATGGATGCGACGGTAGGAGGAGAACTGGGCGATGGAAGACGAATTCCGGCGCACCCCTACCTGGCGCGCCAAATGTTGGATTTCGGGTTCCGGCAGACCCTTAAGGTTCGAACACTAGGGTGCGCGCAGAGATTACACCTTCTACCTCTCCGTCTCGCAAAGATCTAGACTACTGAAAGAACTGCACAAGAGACACAAGGTTTATACTGGTTCGGGCCACCGTTGTGGTGTAATACCCTACTCCAGTGTGTGGTGGGTGGATTTCCTCTTGGGGATGATGATGATGAGGAATACAAAGAAGAACAGCCTCGCGAGGGTCTGTTCTTGGATGGGGCGATGAACTGCTGGGAGGAGTTCAGCCACCTTTCTCTTTCTCTCTCTCTCTCTCACTCACTTCCTTACTCTTATTCGCCCCCCTTGCTATGTGGGTGGCTGGTTCTATTTATAGAGGCCCTGGTCCTCTTCCCAAATATCGAGCGGGAAGGGAGCCAACAATGGCGGGCTAATTTGAAGGGGGACAACAAGTATCAACTATCCTGACAAAAGCAGTCTTCGCCTGTGCAAAGCTCTGGTGATGATGCCGTCTTGGGCTCCACGGTGACCTCCGTCTCATAGTCCTCCTGGTCTTGGTCTCGTTGCACCGAAATGGCAACCTTTGCCTGATGCCTCAGTACTCCGTGGCTGCGCTTGCCCCCTTTGCACCAAAGAGGAAAGGAGGACGCTGCGCGGGCTGGCACCCGCCTGGCGCCCCGAGTCGTCATGGCTTGCGTCATGGGCACCTTGCGAGGTACCCCGCCTTGATTTCTCCGCCTCCTCGTGAGCCAGCCTGACGAGGCCGCGCTTGAGGAAGTTCCACGTCGTCCGCCCCGCGAGGCTTGGCCCCTCGCGAGGGTCTTGAGTCTTGTGTCGATGAAGATGGGCCGTGCCAGGCCCCCTTTGAGCCACACCGCAGGCCGCAGGCAGGCAAGTCTGGGGACCCCCGTTCCCAGAACACCGACATAAGTGAAGTACTAGAGCAAAACTATATAACTCAAAAGATATAAGTGAAACACATAGAGTATTCTAACAAATTCCAAATCATGTATGGCTCTCTCAAAAGGTGTGTACAGCAAGTATGATTGTGGTAAAATAAAAAGCAAAGACTCAAATCATACAAGATGCTCCAAGCAAAACACATATCATGTGGTGAATAAAAATATAGCTCCAAGTAAAGTTACTAATAGAAGTAGACAAAAGAGGGGATGCCTTCCGGGGCATCCCCAAGCTTTGGCTTTTAGGTGTCCTTAGATTATCTTGGGGGTGCCATGGGCATCCCCAATCTTAGGCTCTTTCCACTCCTTGTTCCATAATCCATCAAATCTTTACCCAAAACTTGAAAACTTCACAACACAAAACTTAAAGTAGAAAATCTCGTGAGCTCCGTTAGCGAAAGAAAACAAAAGACCACTTCAAGGTACTGTAATTAACTCATTATTTATTTATATTGGTGTTAAACCTACTGTATTCCAACTTCTCTATGGTTTATAAACTATTTTACTAGCCATAGATTCATCAAAATAAGCAAACAACACATGAAAAACAGAATCTGTCAAAAACAGAACAATTTGTAGTAATCAGTAGATAGCGCAAGATCTGGAACCCCAAAAATTCTACAATAAATTGCTGGAAGTGAGGAATGTATCTATTAATCATATTCAAAAAGAGTTAACTAATTATCACTTTCCAAATAAAAATGGCAGCAGTTCTCGTGAGCGCTAAAGTTTCTGTTTTTTACAGCAAGATATCAAGACTTTCCCCAAGTCTTCCCAACGGTTCTACTTGGCACAAACACTAATTAAACACAAAAAACACAACCAAAACAGAGGCTAGATAAATTATTTATTAGTAAACAGGAGCAAAAAGCAAGGAATAAAAATAAAATTGGGTTGCCTCCCAACAAGCGCTATCGTTTAACGCCCCTAGCTAGGCATAAAAAGCAAGGATAGATCTAGGTATTGCCATCTTTGGTAGACAATCCATAAGTGGCTCTCATAATAGATTCATAAGGTAATTTAATTTTCTTTCTAGGAAAGTGTTCCATGCCTTTCCTTAACGGAAATTGTAATCTAATATTTCCTTCCTTCAAATCAATAATTGCACCAATCGTTCTAAGGAAAGGTCTACCAAGGATAATAGGACATGAAGGATTGCAATCTATTTCAAGAATGATAAAATCTACGGGAACATAATTCCTATTTGCAACAATAAGAACATCATTAATTCTTCCCATAGGTTTCTTAATAGTGGAATCCGCAAGGTGCAAGTTTAGAGAGCAATCATCAAAATCACGGAAACCTAACAAATCACACAAAGTCTTTGGAATCGTGGAAACACTAGCACCCAAATCACACAAAGCATAGCATTCATGATCTTTAATATTAATTTTAATAGTTGGTTCCCCCTCATCATAAAGTTTTCTAGGTATAGAAACTTCCAACTCAAGTTTTTCTTCATAAGATTGCATCAAGGCATCAACGATATGTTTAGTAAACGCTTTATTTTGACTATAAGCATGAGGAGAATTTAGCACAGATTGCAACAAGGAAATACAATCAATCAAAGAGCAATTTTCATAATTAAATTCCTTGAAATCTAAAATAGTGGGTTTAGCAACATCTAGGGTTTTAATTTCTTCACTCCCACTTTCATCAAATTTAGCATCAAGATCTAAAAACTCCGAATTTTTGGAACGCCTTCTAGGTAAAGGTGGATCATATTCAGTCCCATCATTATCAAGATTAATATTGCAAAACAAAGATTTAATAGGGGACACATCAATAACTTTTAGATCTTCATCTTTATTTTCATAGGAACTAGAAGAACACGCTCTTATAAAGGCATCTTTCTTAGCACGCATCCCAGTGGTTCTTTCTTTGCACTCATCAATGGAAATTCTCGTGGCTTTTAGAGACTCATTGATATCATGATTAGGAGGAATAGATCTAAGTTTCAAAGAATCAACATCAAGAGAAATTCTATCAACGTTCCTAGCCAACTCATCAATCTTAAGCAATCTTTCTTCAATCAAAGCATTGAAATTCTTTTGCAAAGTAATAAATTCTTTAATATTCAATTCAAAATCAAAGGGCATCTTATTATAATTTCCATAAGAATTGTTGTAGGAATTACCATAATTATTAGAGGGATTACTAGGATAAGGCCTAGGATTAAAATTTCCTCTATACGCGTTGTTACCAAAATTGTTCCTACCAACAAAATTCACATCCATAGATTCATTATTATTCTCAATCAAAGTAGACAAGGGCATATCATTAAGATCAGAAGAAACACTCTTACTAGCAAATAATTTCATAAGTTCATCCATCTTTCCACTCAAAACATTAATTTTTTCTATCACATGCACCTTTTTATTAGTAGATCTTTCAGTATGCCATTGAGAATAATTAACCATAATATTATCTAGGAGTTTAGTAGCTTATCCTAAAGTGATTTCCATAAAAGTGCCCCCCGGGGCCGAATCTAAAAGATTTCTAGAAGAAAAATTCAATCCGGCATAATTTTTTTGTATAATCACCCACAAATTCAAACCATGAGTAGGGCAATTGCGTATCATTAATTTCATCCTCTCCCAAGCTTGTGCAACATGTTCATGATCAAGTTGCTTAAAATTCATAATATCATTTCTAAGGGAGATGATCTTAGAGGGAGGAAAATACTTAGAGATAAAAGCATCTTTGCACTTGTTCCAAGAATCAATACTATTTTTAGGCAAAGACGAAAACCAAGCTTTAGCACGATCTCTAAGCGAAAAAGGAAATAGCTTCAATTTAACAATATCATTATCCACATCTTTCTTCTTTTGCATATCACACAAATCAACGAAGCTATTTAGATGGGTAGCGGCATCTTCACTAGGAAGGCCGGAAAACGGATCTTTCATGACAAGATTCAGCAAAGCGGCATTAATTTCACAAGATTCAGCATCGGTAAGAGGAGCAATCGGAGTGCTAATAAAATCATTGTTGTTGGTATTGGTAAAGTCACATAATTTAGTGTTATCTTGAGCCATTGTGACAAGCAAACAATCCAACACACAAGCAAACAAAAAGCAAGCAGGCAAAAAGGGACAAATAGAGAAAGAGAGGGAGGATAGAGAGAGAGAGAGAGGGCAAATAAAACGGAAAGGGTGAAGTGGGGGAGAGGAAAATGAGAGGCAAATGGCAAATAATGTAATGCGGGAGATAAGGGTTGTGATGGGTACTTGGTATGTTGACTTTTGCGTAGACCTCCCCGGCAACGGCGCCAGAAATCTTCTTGCTACCTCTTGAGCACTGCGTTGGGTTTCCTTGAAGAGGAAAGGCTGATGCAGCAAAGTAGCGTAAGTATTTCCCTCCGTTTTTGAGAAGCAAGGTATCAATCTAGTAGGAGGCTATGCGCGAGTCCCTCGTACCTGCACAAAACAAATAACTCCTCGCAACCAATGCGATAAGGGGTTGTCAATCCCTTCACGGTCACTTACAAGAGTGAGATCTGATAGATGTGGTAGAATAATATTTTTGGTATTTTTGTGATAAAGATGCAAAGTAAAATAAAAGCAAAGGAAATAACTAAGTATTGGAAGATTAATATGATGAAGATAGACCCCGGGGCCATAGGTTTCACTAGTGGCTTCTCTCAAGTGCATACGTATTTTACGGTGGGTTAACGAATTACTGTTGAGCAATTGATAGAATTGAGCATAGTTATGAGAATATCTAGGTATGATCATGTATATAGGCATCACGTCCGAGACAAGTAGATCGACTCCTGCCTGCATCTACTACTATTACTCCACTCATCGACCGCTATCCAGCATGCATCTAGAGTATTAAGTTCATGAAAACAGAGTAACGCCTTAAGCAAGATGACATGATGTAGAGGGATAAATTCATGCAATATGATAAAACCCCATCTTGTTATCCTCGATGGCAACAATACAATACGTGCCTTGCTGCCCCTATTGTCACTGGGAAAGGACACCGCAAGATTGAACCCAAAGCTAAGCACTTCTCCCATTGCAAGAAAGATCAATCTAGTAGGACAAACCAAACTGATAATTCAAAGAGACTTGCAAAGATAACCAATCGTAGATAAAAGAATTCAGAGAAGATTCAAATATTGTTCATAGATAATCTTGATCATAAACCCATAATTCATCAGTCTCAACAAACACACCGCAAAAAGAAGATTACATCGAATAGATCTCCACAAGAGAGGGGGAGAACATTGTATTAAGATCCAAAAAGAGAGAAGAAGCCATCTAGCTAATAACTATGGACCCGAAGGTCTGAGGTAAACTACTCACACTTCATCGGAGAGGCTATGGTGTTGATGTAGAAGCCGTTCGTGATCGATGCCCCCTCCGGCGGAGCTCCGGAACAGGCCCCAAGATGGGATCTCGTGGATATAGAAGATTGCGGCGGTGGAATTAGGTTTTTGGCTCCGTATCTGATTGTTTGGGGGTACGTAGGTATATATAGGAGGAAGGAGTACGTCGGTGGAGCAACAAGGGGCCCACGAGGGTGGAGGGCACGCCTGGGGGGGGGGGGTAGGCGCGCCCCTACCTCGTGGCCTCCCTGTTGGTTGCTTGACGTAGGGTCCAAGTCTCCTGGGTCTTGTTCGTTCCAAAAATCACGTTCCCAAAGGTTTCATTCTGTTTGGACTGCATTTGATATTCCTTTTCTTCGAAACCCTAAAATAGGCAAAAAACATCAATTCTGGGCTGGGCCTCTGGTTAATAGGTTAGTCCCAAAAATAATATAAAAGTGGATAATAAAGCCCAATAATGTCCAAAACAGTAGAAATATAGCATGGAGCAATCAAAAATTATAGATACGTTGGAGACGTATCACGTGCCCATACCCGATACTCAATTCTCCTTTGGTGATGAAGAAGATGATGATGGTGATGAAGCGATCCTGTCTTTAAGGATCAAGAGATTCTCCAATCGACGGATGACACTCCAGAGATGGACGATATGCTCTTGATGCAGAATATTTTCGCGAGCGAGATACTTATTTTGTATGCGAACTATTTCAATGACACGAAAAGCTTCAATCTCAGCAGGAGTAAGGTGGGTACGGTAGGGCTTAAGGATATATTATTCCTCCTCCTCGGCCAGCAATGCTTGTGCTGCCACCGGGGATGGATCTATGGTAGCTTTCTTGCCCTTGTCTCCTTTGACGGTGTCCTAGGCTCCTCCCGCTTCATCTTGATCTTCATCAACCAAGCATCTTCTACCATGTTGTTGGAGGAGCTGGAAGACATGATGCCTGGCTTGATAAATCTGACGGGAAACAACAAGAAAAGAAAATAGAGGATTTCTTCATGATATAGTGATCAACAGGTTCAGGAAGTATATATAGATTTTTTATCTTGGAGGACAAGCATATAGTAGGAAAACGGAGTCCAGAAGGTGTCCCAGGTGGGCACAACCCACCTGGGCACGCCAGGCAAGCCTGGCGCGCCCTAGTGTCTTGTGCCCACCAGGGGACACTTCCTAGAAGTTTCTTTATTTCCATTTTTTTTAAATATTCCAAAACTGATAAAAAATATTTTTGCGGATTTTTTGGAGTCCGTTTACTTACCGTATCACGTACCTCCTTATTTTCACGATTCTGGAGTGTTCCGGAAGGACTCTTTTATGTGTTCTTCTGGTATCAAAGTTTGGATAACATTACTTTCAACATTAATATGCGTACCTAAGATATAATGCTTTATTCTTTGCCCATTGACAACCTTCGGGTTAGTACCTTCGGAATTATTTATTTTGATGGCTCCAGACTGGTAAACCTCCTCGATAACATAGGGGCCTTCCCATTTTGAGAGGAGTTTTCCTGCAAAGAATCTGAAACGAGAGTTGTACAAAAGAACATATTCTTCGACGTTAAACTCACGCTTTTGGATTCTTTTGTCATGCCATCTTTTTACCTTTTCTTTGAATAATTTTGCATTTTCATAAGCTTGGGTTCTCCACTCGTCTAATGAGCTAATATCAAATAACCTCTATTCACCAGCAAGTTTGAATCATAGTTGAGTTCTTTGACTGCCCAAAATGCTTTATGTTCTAACTCAAGAGGCAAATGACAAGCTTTTCCATAAACCATTTTATAAGGAGACATACCGTGGGGCTATCGCATGATGGTTTCGAGTTCTTGAAGGGCAGCTTCGAAGGGCTCAAGGGATACGCTGTGGGTCGGATGACGAAGAGTCATCGTGACAAGCTCTACATTGACGACGCGGGATGGGGTCCCGAGGCCGGTTCAGTTGAATATGGGTACCGAGTCCCCTTTGGCAGAATTCATGTCTTCATCGGCAAGATCGGCGAACCGGGCCCTGAGCCGGACACCTGCACCGACATCATCAGGACGGCTCAGCGTGCAAGCCCTACCCCGGTTCAGCTCGCACCAAGGCATGTGTTCGTAGGTGTCATCCATGGAGCGGAATATGAGGATGGACCGGTATCTGATGGGGAAGCCGTTGTCCGTTTCGATGACGAGTCTTTAACCGGAGAAACCGAGTCGCTGTATCAGCTGCAGGACGGCCGGATTAGTGGGAGTTTCGATGGCAACAGTATTCCGGACCCCCTCGATCTGCCAAGCCGGGTCACAGTCTTCATGGCCGGTACACAACCAGCGCAACACTCTTCTACCGCTGCGACGATGTTCTCTGGTTCAGCAACAGCAATGCTAACAGGATCAGGGGGCTCTACACCGCCTCCCGCTCAGGTTTTTTCTGATTTATTCGACGCTTTGGCAATATTGATGGCCGCGGAGGTGGACGCGGCAACCCGAGATCAGCACAATGCGGAGATTGCAAAGGTGAAGGATCAGATAACTCAGGCTAAAGCGGACCTGACAGTAGAGAACGCTAGGATGGCTATAGAACATGCCGAGTTGGAAGCTCAGGCCTACCGGCTTAGGTTGGACCAGAATGCCTCAGATGAGGTCATGAGAAGGAGATAACAGTCGCACCTCCCGCCGGGTTATGAGCCAAGAAATCTTTTCAACACGCTAGGAGCCGGAACCAGTAGCCAGCCAGTGGTAAACTGGACGGAGGCGCCGGGAACAGGAGCGCCGGTTCAGCCGCGCACGATGAACTCGCCTTGTTAGAACAACGTTGTGCCGCAATATGTTCCGACGCCCCCGGGGCATTACTCCAACCCGTTGGATAACATTGTGGTCGCCGCTTCACGATTGGCAGCCCTCCCAACTGACGACGAGTCACCAGTGGCGATTGAGACACGACGGGCCAGAGAGCTCCTTCAAACAGCTTTAAACCAGCAGCAGGCTTATTCGCATAGTCACGAGAGGATTCATTCCACCCCCTGTCCGAGTCGGAGCTACAGCAGGCACGTTGAGGATGAACCGGCCGTGTCAAGCAGTGCACACCACCGTAACTCGCCGCAAGGACACAACCCGGTAGGTGGTGGTGCTAATGCGCAGGATGTGGTGGATCATGGCCGTTCACGTCGAGAAGCCGAGTTAGCGGCTCTGCACACCGCTCGTCAACCTACTCCGGTTCGCCCTACCACCTCGGTGGAGCCCGACGTAGTCTTCAGTTCTTTAGGGGTGCCGTGTCTTACCCCTGCTTTGCGTAATGTACGACTGCCCAAGGATTTTAAAGGCCCTCGTAAGGTGCCCAATTACACCACCGATTTACAACCAGAGTCATGGGTGGAGAGTTATGAGATGGCAATGGAGATGCTGGACGTGGATGAAGCGGTGTGTGCTAAATATTTCACCATGATGTTGGATGGGATAGCTCGAACCTGGTTAAAGAGCTTACCAGCTAACTCTATCGTGTCATGGGCTGAGCTAAAGCACTGGTTTATCCAGAATTTCAAAGATACATGTAAGCATCCTATGTCAATTGTGGACCTAGCCGCTTGTGTTCAATAGGAGGGGGAGTCTACTATGCATTGGGTGAAGCGAGTCTCAGCTATTTTGCATTCATTAGACCGCATTAATGCAAATACATCAGTTTTGACGTTGGAGGGCAACTGCCGGTTTATGCCATTAAAATTGAAGCTAGGGAGGCTCAAGCGTCACTACAATGACATGTCAACTCTTATGGCTTCTTTGGTGAAATATGCCGATTCAGATAGTACCAAAGACCCTGAGTCTGAGGATGACAAACCGGGGAAAGGGAAAAAGAACGGCAGTACCAAGGGGCAGCAACACAATCCGGTAGGTCATGGGAATAATGGGAAAGCGCAAGGCAAACAATAGTTTGGACTTTGTGGCTAACACCAATGCTCAGGACAACGGTCAGCGTCGTAAGGGTAAACATCGTCAGAGGGGCGGAGGGTCAGGCCCCAATCTGGAGCGCCTATTAAATCAGCCTTGTCCAAAGCACAGATCGAAGGAAAGGCCAGCTTCACATCTTTGGAAGGATTGTTTCATTATGCGGGAGTTTAAGAATTCCAATATGTTTCAATATGACAACGGCCCGCCTGACGGTTTAGGAGGCGGTTTTCATGGGACGGGTTACGGAGGTGGCAGCTCCGGTTCAGGATTCCAAGGCAATCAAACCAGACATGGCCATCAAGGGAACCAGGGCAATCAAGGAGGCTGTAACCATCAGGGGAATCAGCAGCAGTAACAATCCGGTTATCAGAGCAATCCGAAGCAGTTGAATAGTGGGCAGTATCATGTCTTTGCCACTAGCCTGTGTAAATGCGATCATAAGCTTCACAAGAGGGCAGTAAACTCTGTTGAACCGGCGGTGCCTCAGTATCTGCGCTGGTCTGAGCAGCCCATTTTATGGAGTAGAGAGGATCACCCACCCCGGGTTGATAATCCGAGTCATCTGGCCTTAGTGGTGGCACCTCAGGTTGGGGGGTATAAGTTCACCAAGGTGCTTATGGACGGGGGAAGCAGTATCAATATTCCTTACTATGATACCTTTCGCCATATGGGGTTGACAGATAAGAATCTTAAACCATCGAACACCGTTTTCCATGGTGTGGTGCCCGGTAAGTCTGCGTATCCAGTGGGCAAGATAGCCCTAGAGGTGGCCTTTGGAGATGATCATGATTGAAGGTCAGAAACATTGACTTTTGAGGTGGTGAAAATCAAGAGTCCGTATCACGCCCTGTTTGGGCGACCGGCTTATGCCAAGTTCATGGCGAGGCCGTGTTATGTTTATCTGCAGCTTAAGATGCCAGGTCATAAGGGGACCATCACAGTACATGGGAGCACGAAGATTGCTTTGGAATGTGAGGAAGGTGATGCGGCTTACGCTGAGTCAGTTTGTGCCACAGAAGAGCTGAAGTTTTATAAAGACAAGGTTGATCCGGCAGACATGACTTCTTTGAAAAAGCCAACTACGGAGCATGATCCGGCGTTGAAGTTTAAATTGGCCACAGACACTAAGATGGTTGATTTTGTTCCTGGTGATTCATCCAAGTAGTTCAGCATCAGCGCTAACCTGGATCCCAAATAGGAAAGCGCGCTCATCGAGTTCATCCGTGAGAACCGGGACATCTTTGCATGGAAGCCTTCTGACATGCCAGGTGTACCGAGGGAACTCGCTGAGCACACACTTAATATAGATCCTAAGTTTAAACCGGTCAGGCAGTTTCTCCGCCGCTTCAACGAAGAAAGGCGTAAGGCTATTGGTGAGGAGGTAGCTCGACTATTGGCCGCAGGGTTTATCATGGAGGTTTTTCACCCTGAATGGTTAGCTAATCCGGTGCTGGTTCTTAAGAAAAACGACGCTTGGCGTATGTGTGTGGACTACATAGATTTGAACAAAGCTTGTCCAGCAGTTCCCTTTGCCCTCCCTCACATTGATCAAATTATTGATGCTACGGTGGGTTGTGACCGTTTCTGTTTTCTGGATGCTTACTCTGGTTATCATCAGATCAAAATGGCAGTTAAGGACCAGGAGAAGACATCTTTTTTAACTCCCTTTTGAGCCTTCTACTATGTCTCCATGCCCCACTACAAAAAAATACACTTCCGTGATGATACATGTTTGTCACAGTAGGTCGCATTTTTTGTCATGCATGTACATCCATGACAAATTTATGACAGAATCAAGATAGTCATACCTGTGCTGTCGTAGAAGTGTTCCATGACATTACCAAAATTATCATCACGGAAGTGTCCACTTCCATGACGATAAATCGCGCGTCACAGAAGTGCTTTCGTCAAGGGTGACCGACACGTGGCATCCACCGTAACAGAACGCCGTTAAGCTATCTGGTCGGGTTTTGGATTCGATAACCCGTTAACAGCCCCGACCAATGGGGAATTTCCACGTGTAAAATCATCATTGGCTGGAGGAAACACGTGTTGGCTCATTGTCGGGACATATGTCATCCACTCATTGGACAAAAGGCGCCTATGATACGTTGACACGTGGCATGGCCCAACAGAGGCCCATTCCTGTGAAAAGGCCGGCCCCTTTGACTTGGTAAAAAGGTGGCGGGCCGGCCCATGGAAAGCCTGTTAACGGCCTGCTCGCATATAGCCCATTTACAGCCTGCTAACCCAAGGCCCGTTACACCCTATCCGAATTAGGCCCAGTAGCGTCATCTGGGCCATCCAATATGATTCCAGCCCGTTTTCACTTCTGGCCCATGTATGGCCCATGACGTCTTTTGGCCCATATGAGGCCCTATGTAACTCTTGGCCTATTAACGGCCCATGTTGAAACTGGCCCGTAATGAACAGTGTATCACTTTACACCCATTAATGGCCCATGGTGAAACTGGCCCGTAATGAACAATGTATCACTTTATACCCATTAACGGCCTGTTATTCCGTTGGGCCGTCTCCAGCCCATGTTATCTTTCGGCCTTCTCAGAGCCCATTTATTCTTGGGCTCATTTCCAGCATTCGTTTACTTACGGCCTGTTACTGTCATTTTCCGCTTGTGGGCCAAATTCAGCCCGTGGTTACAGTCGGCCCGTTTGTGGTCCGTTAATACGTTGGGCCGTTTTCATAGCGTCATCAAATACGGCCTTACGATGGCCCGTTATGGTCGGCCCATGAACGGATGATTCCAACTCTAGCCCGTTTACGGCCAAAATGCGGTCTGTTTGGCCCATGTTTGGCCAATCGATCATACGACCCGTATAAGGCCCATTGATGATACGGCCCGTAGAAGGCCCATTGATGATACGTCCCGTAGAAGGCCCATTGTTTCTACGGCCTGTAGAAGGCTCACTCTTTCTACGGCCCGTAGGTGGCCCACTGTTTATACGGCCCATAGAAGGCCCACTGTTTCTACGACTCATAGGAGGCCCAGTGTTACTACAGTAAATATTAGCCCATGGTTATTGTGGCCTAGTTTTAAAAAATAGGTCATTGCAGCCACTAGCAAACCGCAGAAAAAGAACTGCACTGACTACAAGCAAACAAATAAACAAGACAACAAGGAAATAAATAAGCAAGCAACTTACACTAGGCTATCATGACTATTACACATATTACATCCACTGGGCATCAAAGTTCGCCACCAGTGCAAATATAGGGAACACAGCAGCATATAAACACCGCAGCAGAACAAGTCCAGAACTGAAACCACTTCAGAAGACCTCAAGAAACAATATCCTGGGTACCCATAATGCTGGCAAGATGCTTAGCAAGCTTATTAACTTTCTCTTGTTTGGCGCTTAAGTCCTCTAGCGTTTGCTGTTGCACCAGAAAGTATGCATCTGAATTCTGCAGGGACTTCCTCAGTCCTTCGGCTTCCCGTCACATAACATCTGATCGATGTCTTTCAACTTGAAGTTGAGAGTCAAGAAGCCGAACTGATTCAGGCAATGAGTTCGAAGAGCTGGTGCCAGTAGTGGTAGCCAGTAACTCGAACACTACATCAAGACAAGACTTTGGGGTTGTCTCAGTGTCTTCAATATAGTTTTTATCAGCTTTCTTGGAGACCAACAGGGATGTCTCACTATCTTGAACCTTATCTGCATTACTTCCTTTACCATTGCATAACAGGTACTCTTCTCCAATATTTTATCCGCGTTCTAAAAGAGAAACAAACAAACACATCTCAGGTTTACAATGTAGTATATGAAACTCATTTTTGGTAAACCAGTTCAGTAGTAAGGTGGACATGATAATAGCATGAAAGAAACATATATCTATGTAGTATGGTCACTTTATGGTCTATATCATTCTAGTTTTTGTTGCCAAATCAAGATAGATACAGTTCGAATCATATCTATTTAAGACAAAGCAGCATAGACAGAATATAAGTGTGGGAAACTACACATCAATAACAACACTTGTAATGTGCATGGCATGAGAACATAACTGTTTATTCAATTGAAACTGAAATCAACATAGAGCAACTTACAACAGCAAACAGCCAAACACGTTGAAGAAACAGGTTTAAAACATACCTGTTACGCCATTGGAGTTTCAATTGCATCCTTCAAATTTGAAATTAGTTGGTATCAGTAAATATAGTGATGCAAGAGCAAAGTAGTATGAACCATAGCTACAGAACCTGACCTGAGAACAATTCTTCTTCTGCTTTAAGCGTTGACTTCTGGTTCGGAGTGGTGGCCCTCGTGATTTGGGCACTGCAGTTGCCTTACTAACTGCTCGTGTTTGGGTGCTCTGTGGTGGAGACGGTGCTGTTTCAACGGGAACTGGGTGTCTATCTGCTGGGGTTGGGGTTAGAAGGGGTGTAGCTGGTTCTCTGTCCAACTGGGTAGGGGTACAATCTGCATGAGTGTGGGTTATGTGTGGTGGGGCTGGTTCTTGGGCAAGTACAACCGTGGTTCTATCTGCATCGGCAGGTAGCACGATCTTTTCTGAAGATCGTGTTTTTACTCCCACAGATACTGCCATCACTCCCTCCAATTGAAATGGCTGATAAACAAGAAAATTAATTGAATGTACAGACATTGTAAGATAGACCGGTGCAATGGATAGTGGGGAAGAAAACAGGGCATGAAATAATTCACATTTATGTTGTCTAAGCAAACAGAATAGCAGGACATAATTTCACATATATGATGGCTAATTAAACAGGATAGCATGACACAATTTCACATGTATGATGGCTAACTAAACAGGATAGAATGACATACTTCAAAATATGATGACTATGTAAACAGGATGACATGATATAACTATACGATGTGTCTATTAAAGTGGCATGCCATAAATCACAAACATGCCGTCGATGGAAACATGATGGCATGATATAATTCATGGATAGAATGACATAATTTAAATATGATGACTATGTAAACAGGATGAGATGATATAACTATATTATGTCTTTAGAAAATGGGTTGGCATGCCATAATTCAGATACATGCTGTCTATGTAAACATCATGGCATGACATAATTCAAATATATGATTTATATACTAAGGAAGTGGGCAGAGGGCAATCACATATATGATGTGTCAACTAAGGAGATGGCATTCAATATTGTGTATATGATGTAAAAACTAAGCATTGCAATACAACATATGCATTATATGAGTAATATAACCCTGCCAAGTTTGAGCATACACCTCAGGGGGATAATTGGACTGGTCATCTGCCTCTGAATACTCCTCTGAAGAGCTATCTGTAACCAGCAAGATATCTGCTTCAGCAGGTAGCATTGTCTGCTCTGAAGAACTTGTTTTCACTCTAGATTTCTCCATCACCAATTCAAATGGCTGATGCACAGGAAGAGCAGTTGAATATACAAACATTGTCGACAAAAGCAATGAGAAATACAAAAAAAGGACGACATGATATAATTCACACATATGACGCTTGCCTAAACAGCATGGCATTGCATAATTCACATACATAATGCCTTGCAACAAGATAACATTGCATAATTCACATATATAATGTCTTGCAACAAGATGGCATTGCATAATTCACATATATGGTAATTAGACACTAAATAGGTGGCATTCACACAAAGCATGTCTAAACTAAGCAAATGACATAGCAATGCAAGATACCATACGCACGATATGAGCAACATAACCCTGCCAAGTTAGGGCATGCACCTCGGGGGGGGGGGGATATGACTGGTCATCTGTCTCTGAATCCTCCTCTGAGGAGCTATCGGTAACCAGCAAGACATGCGCTTTGTCAGATAGCATTGTCTGCTCTAAAGACCTTGTTTCCACTCCAGATTTTTCCATGACCGTGCCAAATGGCTGATGCACAGGAAGAGTAATTGAATGTACTAAAATTGTTAACAAATTTAACACGTAATAAAAAATGATGGCATGATATAATTCACATATAAGATGACTGGCTAACCAGGGTGGCATTACAAAATTCACATATATGATGCCTGGCTAGACAAGATGGCATTGCATGATTCACATATACGATAAAGAAACTAAACATATGGCATTGACACAAAGCATGTCTAAACTAAGCAGATGACATCTTTAATGTATACAGTAAGCAATGCAAGGCACCATATGCATGATATTACCAACATCAGCATGCCAAGTTAGAGCGAAGACCTCATGGGGTAAATAGGAGTGGTCTTCTCCTTCTGAATCCCCCTCATAACAGTTATCTTCCTCTTGATTACGATCCGAAATGGCTGGAGGGGGGCTGCCTTTGCGCCCACCATGGAACGACGTCTGCATGAAATTTTATTGTCACGCAAGGCTCGTCTCTTTTGCTCTACATGATCAGTTCCATTGTGTACAATAACTGGCATGCATAGGAATAAAACATAGTGAGATTATGTAAGGAGTGCATGCACAAATCTAGAGTGATGGTAGCAAACTGTGGATAGACCCAAAACCAATGATAGCAGGCAGATAATAGATTTAGTTAAAAAAATACAGATAATGGCTCCTTTAATGTTTGTTTGCACCCAACATGAAACTCATAGTAGACACCGGAGATTAACCAGATAGTAGACAGATAGTACTGATTGCTGCCCCAATATGTACCCCACAACCATTTAAAAACTCAAGTTTGAGCATTAGTTTGGACCTGACTCGGAGTCTAATAGGTGAACACGATGATAATGTAGTATGTCATCATATTAAGCGATGCATAACGTAAGCAGACACGAAAGAGTGCGACCTCTCTTGCGGACCCGTGTAGTCCTCAAGGTCATCTGCTCAGTTGATGATGGTAATGCAGTTGCCGTGGCTGCCGGCGGCGGGGAAGAAGATCTGAGGCGGCGAAAGACAGTCTGGAGAGCGGATCCCTGCTGTGGTGAACCCTTCCATCGTTGGAGCAGCTGAGCTGGGGTGGAACACAGCGCCGTAGGAGCAGGAAAAACCACACAAGGTTTTCTTTGACACATATCTGTAACAGAAGTAATTGAGTAAGGGCTTGTTTGAATTTGAGGATTCTAACAATGCAGGGATAGGAAATAGACAAGAATATGATAGAATGCACGTGCAAAACAGAGAATTTAAAAACACAGGATTTCTGCCAATCTGGGTGTTTGATTCACAACAATTGGAAGATCACGGGATGCAAAAAGCATGGTGAGATTAAGTCAAACCACAAGAAAATGTACGGTTATAATGCTATTATGCTACTATCTCTTAGTATTGTGCTTGATGAATAGGAATATGAAAGGAGGAGAAGTGGAAATTAGAATTCCTATGGTTTTTCTTTCAAGGAGACACTAAAGGAACAAATCCTACAGTTTTCCTTTGCTCCATTCCTTTGCACCAAATTCATGAAAAGTAGTACCATAGGAAACTTTCCAATTCCGATGTTTTTCATTCACTTTTCCTTTCAAGCACTGGCGATTATAGTAGGCATGCTTGAGCAAGTAAAATCCTAAACTAAAAAAAAGTTTTTGTGCTACTTCTATTACTTTGGACCAAGGCCACTGCCATACTAGCTCAACTCCCAGGCCCATCGACAAATGCACAACTCAAACGCGCAGAGATAAATAATGATGGCGTTCAAGAGAGTCCATCACGGATAGCTAAGTTGCCTGGTACCTCACTACTTGTCATATAGTAGGATAAAATAATCGTATTTCCCATTACTATGAGTGCTCAGTGGACAATATATATAACATGTAGAGTAAAAAAGAGATGCAACAAGTGTACAACCTCTTTGGCGAAGCCATGTCGATCTCAGCGTGACTGGGTTGGCCGGTGAGGATGCTTCGGCTGACTTGGCTGTCGGAGGAGGGGAAGAAGATCTTAGGCTTCTGGAGATGGAGCCCGAGGTACTGCTTCGTTGTGATGGAGGGTTTCGTCGTTGGAGCAGCTCCGGTGAGTTGTATGACGCCGAGGCTGAAGCAGGACAAGAGAGACAACAAACAACGTTAACCTGAGTGGAATTCTAATAGCATCTCCAATACATGACGTAAAATACATAACCAAAAAGTGCTAGATGTAAAATACATCAGCCGCTCATCTCTGAACTTAACTGTCGAAACTGAATTTAACTGTCGAAACTGAACTTTACTATCGAAACTGAATTTTGCTGTCGAAACTGAATTTTGCTGTCGAAACTGAATTTTGCTGTCGAAACTGAACACACTAGCAAGGTGAGGCTACACGTCGGTCGACTGACTTTTTCATCTTTGGTCAGTCGATTTTGCAGCCGTTGGATATGAAATCAAGGGCCTGCGGTTCATCTTCAACCTCCACCCCCTGAGCCGGCCAAACAGCAGCCCCCCGCCACCCGCGGCCGGCGGTGCGCCGCCCTGCCCGCCCTGAAAACACTCCCCACCGCCGGTCCGCCGCCGCCCCGGCCATCCCTCTAGGCCCCCCCGTGCCGAGCTTTTTCTCCGGCGATCCCCACGCCACCGCCCTGCCAACACCCCGCCACTGCCGGCGACCACCGCCCCCATCCTGAACCCTAAGATAGATAGTGGGGTACCTCTCCGGCGAGCCCCCCTCCCCGCTGCGGCTGGTTCTTCCTTCACCCCGGTGGCATCGGAGTGAAGTGTAGCTAAATCGGAGCAGCATCGCAAGCAAGAGCAAGAGCGAGAGCAGCAGCAAGAGCAAGAGCAATAGCAAGAGCAGACCAGGCAGGGGACCGAGAGCAAGAGCAGAGCAGCAGCGCGAGCGAGAGCTAAAGCCGCAGCAGGTCCTACTGATGTGGACGTCGCCGCCGAGGGAGCGACGCCGTGGAGGAAGTGGCCGGTGACGCCGCCGTGGATGGAGCCGCGCCGTGTCGGCTTGGGACCGAGCGCCGGCAGCATCGTGAGATCGAATCAAGAAGAAAATGCGGCGATTAGTGTACAACCTCTTTGGTGGCGCCGATTAGGCCGCAGCTTCATCCGAGGGAACAGTGATGATGATGCTCTTCCGGTGGTGCAGGTGAAGACGGCGGTGTGGGAATGGAGGTGGCGCGAAAGACGAGGGGAACATCGGGGCAGCTCCTTGGAGGTGGAGGACGGGGTGGCTGAACCGGCGGGACGATGAGATCGACGACGGATCCTCATCTGGTATGGTGGATGAGGGAAGTCGAGGTGTTACTGTGGACGACGTCGTCGGGGAAGAGGCTCTGGCTGGGAGGCGGACGGAGCAGGGTGTGGGGTTTCGTCACGGGTTTTCGCGGCCTCGGTGTACGAATGGGTGGGCGGATGGGATGGCAGTGGGGAACCATGGCTTAGAGACGCGCTTGTTCGAAATGTGGGGTAAGTTACGAAAGTACCCCCACCGATTTGAGGCGGTTCTTTCGGTTCAGGGGTACCACGGGCATTTCACGTGTCGGGATTTCACAGGAGGTGGGAGTTTTTGCACGCGTTGTAATTTCGGAATAGCAAGGCGCGGGTTGAGATGGAGGGAGTTGTCGGAAGACAACGAGACAAAGATATATCTTAAATATTTCGGGCTAACAAGGCGCGGGTTGAAGATGCGGAAGTTTCACAGCACGATAGACAGAGATGCTAGCTTGAATTTTTGGCATAACAAAGCACGGCTTGAAATTTCGGAAGAACAAGCTTAACGTGTACCCAAAAAAAGACAATTTGCACCTCAACACGCACAACACACACACAAACACCATTTAGACTATAGTAAGGTACACGTGCATTGCACGCTTGAGATTTGGCAACCAAATTATGAATAAATACCACATTATAGCATGCAAGCTTTGAGTCATATATGCATGATGTAGATGTTCGTTTAATTCTTATAGTTCATTTCATTCAAAATCGTCTAGTTTTTATAAGAAAGCTAATCTATTTTAAGATTCATGGAATTGTGCATCGTAAGACATAAAGTAAAAACAAATAATGGCAAATCATGTAGAAAAACATTTGGGCAATTCTGATACGAAAGATTCTAGAACAGATAAGAAGTGCTTGTGTTTTGATGTTTGTGCATTATGCTTAAGTTCAACCATGGATTCTTCTAGATTATACATGTGGCGAAATCTGGTGGAATCTAGATGATATCCAACGGCCAGTAGTGCTCAAATTTGCCAATTTGGACCATCGGATTCGCCTCATCCAACGACCATCTTTCAAAGTTAAAGTTACCCGCACACAATATAAAAAAATATAAAATATAAAAAATATATATAGGGGTATAGATATAGATATGTGATGCAAAAGCCGCCCATCATCTCCAATTAGAATAGTGTGTCCATGCACGGATGCGACGTGGCCAAATGATGTCTGCCATCGGTATCTCAAATTCAAATCAGTCTGACCTTGTTCAATGTGTATACATTACAACATGCTCGTTTCCAAACCACACCACGCAGATCTCCATTATATTCATGCATGCATGGGTTTCAAACGTCAGGATCTCTTATTCAAATATTTGAATTCAACTTTACATTGATTGTGACCTCACCTATTCAGCTATTCTTTTACACCCACACAGTAGTCTTCTCTTTATAATTGTACCACTAACTTTCTCTCGTGCATGCATGCACACACACTACCAGTCGGCATTATCCATCACATGCATGCAATCTTTTTCTTCAGGTCGGTCTCCCATGAAGGCACACACCAACACACATCCCCCTCTCCATCATATCGGGCATTCTTTATCTCTCACACATGAATGCACAACGATCGTTCTTCCTCTATGTATGTGTGTATATAGCTAGGTCTTTCATAGTTTTCCACACAAACGGATCAATCGATATATCCAGTGAGGTCTCACCCTCTTTCCCACGTCCACATCGATCAATCTATACCTCTCTATATAGGATTAACGTATATAGCTAATACACCCACATTAATTATGTATCCAACGTCCCCCTCTCATCATCCATGCCTTCCGCTTCATCCCTCAGACGCGTGCACAATGGCGAAGACAGGGGGCAGTAAGGGCCCTGCCCCCTCCCCCCTAACATCACTATATATCAAGGCTAATATGAATGTGATCATTAGACAATTGCTGCTAAAAATGGTTTAAGTTCATGAATTGACCCTCCTTGTAAAGGATTAGCAATGCTTGGCCCCCTAGCTCATTTATTTTGTCATGGCTCCGCCACTGCACGCATCAGCGCACGTGTTCGCCCCCTCTCTCTAAATATCGATATCGCACTTGTGCATTCCTTCATAATCTCCCTCCACTCGGCCCCTCGCACCATCTTCTAGCCCCCACCAGATTTTGCCACATGTACAATCTAGCAGACTCCATGGTTGAACTTAAGGGCTTCCATTATTTGTTTTTACTTTATGCTTTACAACACACAATTCCATGAATCATAAAATAGATTAAGGCCTTCTTTGATTCAAAGGATTCTCAAAGGAATTTTGGAGGATTCTAATCATTAGGAATTTTTCCTATCTTGGTTGTTTGATTCGTAGGATTGTAAACCACAGGAATTTTTCCATATGATTCATTTGCACTAGATTTCATAGGAAACATCCCATCCACTCAAACCTCTTTGAAAGAATTTTGTGTTTTTTCTATGCACAATCAAACACTCGTACAATCCTATAGGATTCAAGACGACATTCCACTATAATCCCATGTTTTTCCTATTCCCGCGTTCTTAGCTTTTTTATAAAAACTAATTGATTTCGAATGAGATGAACTATAAGAATTAAACGAAGGGCTACATCAGGCATATATGGCTCAGAGCTTACATGCTATAGTGTGGTATTTATTCATAATTTGGTTGCAAAATCTGATGCGTGCAATGCACGTGTACCTTACTAGTACTTCGAGTATGTGCAAAACACGTAAATTAGAATACCAATGGCACGCTACACAGTGTCTCTCTTACAGTTCATGAAGCCACGTGGCACATGTGTAGGCGTTGTCGTGACCTCCTTGCATGGATTGATCACAGTGACGTGCTACTGGTTCCATAAGAATGTACTCGTCCTCCCTGAGCCATACTGGTGGTACATGCATGAAGCGAAGATGTGCACGCACGCCATGCACGCACTCATTCCTCGCACGCACACGTGGGTACACGGGCGGACGCAATTTTGTACCAAGATCCACCCCATGTGATAATTTGACGCGTGTAAAGTCGTTCACTTCATTGATGGTCAATTAATATAGCGCACGCAAATTGAGTGGACGTGAGGGCAGAAGAAAGACATTATTACTCCACTGCGCGCATGCGAGTAGTTAAATCGTGTGTTGCCAGTAGTACTTCCATTGGTCTCCTTCGTATTTTGTGCCAATTTTTGACAGTAACATAATATTTACGCATTTGAGCAGTGTAGTACTTGAAATTTATGTTCCGCTAAACTCATCGGGAGCCGTTTCGGGCCTCAAATCCAAAACCATCAATTAATCTTTACCTTTTTCCCATCACATTCGAAAGCCTGCTCACACCTACTAGTAGTATGTACCAAACCTGAACGTGTTCCCACTATGCAGGTATTAGTACTAGTGCTAGTACTTAGGTTATAAAAAGGGGAACTACCTAACCGAAAATCACTCTACCTTTCCTCCTCATAAGTGCTTCTTCTTCGTCTGTCGTTGCCATGGCCGGTGAGCAGAGCTCTAGGTCGAGAACTACTCGTAACAAGGGAGCGGCAACCAAGGCTGCGGAAAAAAAGAGAGGGCTCACCGCCACGCAGAGACCTCGAAAGATCTCTCATGGGCAGGCGATGGCTCCCAGGAGCGCCCTAGCCACGGAGGCGAACATGCCGAGCTGGCGGAGCTAGAGACGTTATCCCTCGACGTCATGCCTGATCAGCTCAATAAGCAGAAGGAGTTCATCCAAGGCTTGATGGAGTTGCTGAAGGAGAGCCTCGACGACATGCCCGCTGAGCTCAATTAGCAGGGGGAGTTGACCACCGGCTTGGTGATGCTACTGAAGAAGAGCATTGCCTCGAAGAAGAAGGCGACCGGCGAAATCCTACGACTTCGGGAGGACAATGCGAAGCTCTGCCACGAGATCGACCTATTGAAGGAGAAGAACGCCGGCTGGAAGAAGCTGCATGAGATGTAACGCCCTCGATGCGGCTATATCTCCCATGTGTCGAAGCACGACTTAGAGGCATAACCGCATTGAAAGCAATGTCACAAGTGAGGTAATCTTCACACAACCCATGTAATACATAAGGGAAAGAGATACATAGTTGGCTTACAATCGCCACTTCACACAAATACATGAATAAAGCATTACATCATCCAAATACAAACAGGGTCCGACTACGGAACCAAAATAAAAGAAGAACCCCAAATGCGACAAAGGTCCCCGATCAACTCCAACTGGGCTCCACTACTGATCAACTAGAACGAAATGACACAAAGGACAAGATCTTCATCGAGCTCCTCCTGAGCTTGGTTGCGTCATCTGCACGGACTCATCGGCACCTGCAAGCTGGTTTTGGAAGTATCTGTGAGCCACGGGGACTCAGCAATATCGCACCCTCGCGATAAAGACTACTTAAGCTTATGGGTAAGGTAAAAGGTATGAGGTGGAGCTGCAGCAAGCGACTAGCATATATGGTGGCTAACATACGCAAATGAGAGCGAGAAGAGAAAGCAAAAGCACGGTCGAGAGTCTATGATCAAGAAGTGATCCTAAAACAACCTACGTCAAGCATAACTCCAACACCGTGTTCACTTCCCGGACTCCGCCGAAAAGAGACCATCACGGTTACACACGCGGTTGATGCATTTTAATTAAGGTTAACTTCAGGTTTTCTACAACCGGACATTAACAAATTCCCATCTGCCCATAACCGCGGGCACGGCTTTCGGAAGTTCAAATCCCTGCAGGGGTGTCCCAACTTAGCCCATGACAAGCTCTCACGGTCAGCGAAGGAATATACCTTCTAGCGGGAAGACCCGATCAGACTTGGAATCCCGGTTACAAGACATTTCGGCAATGGTAAAACAAGACCAACAAAGCCACCCAGATGTGCCAACAAATGCCGATAGGAGCTGCACATATCTCGTTCTCAGGGCACACCGGATGAGCCAGACGTCGGGTGGGCCAGCCCAGAGTTGCCCCTGGTAGCTCCTGACATCGCTCAGTTGGACCAACACTCAGAGGAGCACAGGCCCGGGGCGGGGGGGTTAAAATAAAGATGACCCTTGGGCTGGCCTAACCCAAGGGAAAGAAAAGGCTAGGTGGCAAATGGTAAAAACCAATGTTGGGCCTTGCTGGAGGAGTTTTATTCAAGGCGAACTGTCAAGGGGTTCCCATTATGACCCAACCGCGTAAGGAATGCAAAATCCGGGAACATAACACCGATATGATGGAAACTAGGGCGGCAATAGTGGAACAAAACACCAGGCATAAGGCCGAGCCTTCCACCCTTTACCAAGTATATAGATGCATTAATTAAATAAGATATATCGTGATATCCCAACAATTAAACATGTTCCAACAAGGAACAACATCTCCATGTTCCAACAAGGAACGAACTTCAATCTTCACCTGCAACTAACAACACTATAAGAGGGGCTGAGCAAAACGGTAACATAGCCAAACAACGGTTTGCTAGGACAAGGTGGGTTAGAGGCTTGGTTCAACAATATAGGAGGCATGATAAGCAAGTGGTAGGTATCGCAGCATAGGCATAGCAAAAGAGCGAGCATCTAGCAAGCAAAGATAGAAGTGATTTCGAGGGTATGATCATCTTGCCTGAAATCCCGCAAGGAAGAAGAACAAGACCATGAAGAAGGCAAACGGACGTAGACGAACGGGTCCTCACAAATGCGACGTTACCGGATCCAACCTGAAGAAGCAAACACCGGAAAGAAGCACACAACATAGTAAACAACCAACACATGAACATGGTATGATATGCGGGATGCGGTATGCGATGCATATGCATGATTTGACAAGGAATGATTGAACCTGGCCTCAACTTGGAAATCCAAGTGTGCCACTGGAAAGATGAGATGAAATCGCTTGAAAACGATATAAAGATCACCAGAATCGGAGTTACGGTTTGGAAATGGCAAGCGATTCGAATATGACAACGGTCTGCGATATACAGCAAGTAGTCATCTAAATGCAACAAGATGAACATGCTACAGCACTCAAACATGGCAAAAATATACATGGCAGGGATCCATTCATGATGCTTAACAAAAGATGAACACTGAGCTACGGCCAATTCATCCATTAACAGGTTCAAGCAAGCATGGCAAAAGTGCAATTGGTAACAGATCTCAGACTTAGTGAAATTAACACTTGTGTGCAATTTCAGATCAGGTAGCACACTTTGGAGCATGAAAACACTATGCTACAGGACCTGAACATGGCAAAGTAAAGCATGGCATGGAGCTACTCAAAGAGCTTAACAAAAGTCCCTTAGTGACCTTGAGCCAAAAGGGATCAGAAAATACAATTGCAAGCATGTGAACATGGCAAAAACATAATCAGATCACAGACTTAGTGAAAACTGGAGCATGCTGAAACAGATATCAAGTAGGCATGTTTACGAGCTCGATGCACTCACTACAGAGCAAGTCAGGACAATCTAAGCATACACCCATCAAGAATACACAAAATAGAAGCTAGACACGGCAAGAACAATAACATAGCATGCACGGATCAACTACAACATCCTTGGCAAAATCGCTAACAAGTAGACAATCTGCCCAGATTCACGAAATAGCAAAAGTAGAGCTCGATTGACTCAAGCTAGGGTGCTCCATAATTGCAAACAAAGACATGGATGGATAGAGCACTACAAGATTAACAAAACATCCTTACTGATCATCCTAAAAAAAGGCACGGATCACTAGGAAACAACATGAACATATGGCATATTGAGATAAACAGGTCAAGGACTTGGTAGAAATGCTAAGTCCCTGAAATCAGCATTAACGAATGCTCCACTTTGCAAGCTTGCGCTAGTCACCACACACATCACAAAAATACATGGGTTGTACCTCTGGAAAGATGGCATGGCATATACCAAAACACATGAAGAGCTCAGGGGCATATCATGCGCACAATAATCATGGCAAAAATGACAAATATCCAATTGGAGCAGCAGATCTGACAATTATCTCAAATAGCATTCTTCCAACAGCATTTTGGGCATCAAGATGAGCTCAAATGAAAATGATGCAATGAGATGAAATGATGTACTCTCGGAGACGAACATTTTGATATGCTATATGTCCAAAACGGAGTTACGGATGCAGAGTTACGATGCTATGAACATGTGCATTTGAAACGTGGGAAACTTGGGGACTTGGCACGGATTTTGATGCAGCACGGATCTCGCCGGAGAGCGGCCGGAGACGAGGAGAAGGTGCGCCGGCGACGAGGAGGGGCTGGGCCACGGCTGCCAGAGCGTGGGGCGGCGCCGATGACGAGGTCCACGGCGGCGGGGCAGCCGAGGCGAGGCGCGGCGGACCCGGCGCCCAGCGGGCGACGCCGGCGACGAGGATGCCGAAGGCGGCGGGCGGCGGACGCCGGCGGAGGCGCGCGGTGGCCGGCGCGGCTCCTGGATCCAAGGGGCGGCGCGGGTGAGAGGAGAACGGGCGGCGGCGATTCGGGTCGGGAGGGCCCGATCTGGGTTCCTCGGCTCGCGGCGGGGCGCGTTGACCGGCGGCGGGGTTGGGCGACGTGGCGCGCCGCGATTGGAGGAGGGCGGCGGCGGACATGTCCAGCACGCGGGGTGGACGCGTCCGGTGGCGCGAGGAGGACGAAGACTAGGGTTTGTACCGCGATTTTTGGGGAGGGGATCACATATATATAGGTAGAGGGAGTTAGGAGAGTCCAAATGAGGTGCGGATTTCGGCCACGCGATCGTGATCGAACGACTGAGATGATGGAACATGTTTAGGTGGGTTTTGGGCCAAATTGGAAGGGTGTTGGGCTGCAACACACACGAGGCATTTTCGGTCCCTCGGTTAACCGTTGGAGTATCAAACGAAGTCCAAATGGCACGAAACTTGACAGGCGGTCTACCGGTAGTAAACCAAGGACGCTTGGCAAGTCTCGGTCCAATCCATAAATGTTTAACCCCCACACATGAAAAGAAGGTAGAAATGACCACCAGAGGAGATAGGAGCGCCGGAATGCAAAACGGACAACGGGAAAAATGCTCGGATGCATGAGACGAACATGTATGCAAATGAAATGCACATGATGACATGATATGCAATGCATGACACGCAAGCAATGACAAGGCAACAACAGAGAATAACTGGAGGACACCTGGCACATCGGTCTCGGGGCGTTACATGAGAATAGTAGTTCCTCGATGAAGATGCTGCAGGCCCTCGCCATGGAACAAAAGGAAGAGTTGGCGAAGCTCCGCATCGAGCACCTGACTCCTGTCAAGGTACATAATATGGCCGTGGAACAGATGATGAAGGCTCGCGGCGAGAAATGCCGCGTCATGGACACAATGATGAAGATGGCGGAGGAGACGCTCAAGGAGATGGAGGTCGTGGAGGCGATGAAGAAGTAGTTACGACTCCGCGGTGAATTAGATCATTTGGGGTGATAATCTTCCTTCTTCTTTTGCTCCTGTGTTTCATCTTTTGCTTCGGGTGTTTCGCCGCACGTGTCACGTTCTGTGCGAGGCATGAATAGAACAATGTTTTTTTAGGGAATGAATAGAATAATGCTAACAATGAGATGACTAGCAAATTAGATAATTTTTTATCGCCATATGGCACTGGGCTGCCGTGTTTCGTGCTCCTCCATCGCAGTACTACTCTAGTGGAAAACTTGAGTATACCGCACGGTTCTTTGCTCCTCCTCGATTAGGTCGTCGGCGCATTTATGCGAGCAGTCAAATCACAAGGCCCCGCCTTCCAGCAGTAATGAGCCGTCAAATCACAAAGGCCCTTGCTTCTCGTGAAACCGACCAAGGTAGACTGCCCCGCCCTCTAGCCTTTTAAAAAATGTATACTTTTGTACAGCAGTAGTATCGATGGATTGCGCCATGGAGCAAAACTTGAAATTAAAAAAAGGTGGTACATATAGAGAGCGCTCGTCGCCAAATTATGCATATAGTACTATTAAAAAGGCTAGTCACAATAATGGTGTCCAGCACAACCCACCCCTCAAATAAAACTAAGAGGGTGCTTGGATACGTTTTAGTCCCATGACTAAAAGTAGTGGGACTAAAACATGCTAGCCTCACCCATGCTTGGATCCAAATACTAAAAAGGCTAAAATCAAGTTAATGAGCATTTATTATCCTCCAAACCCTCCAATCCAGAACTCGCCTGTGTTAAAGGAGAGGAGTTAAATGAGTAGAGAGAGGACTAATCCACATTTTAGTAGGGGTACCCCTGACTAAAAATTTTTAGTCTCAAGACTAGTTTTAGCCCCTCTTTAGTCAGGGGTGCTTGGAACTTTAGCCTCTTAAAGAGACTATTTTTAGTCAGACTAAAATAAGTCCCTTGGATCCAAGCACCCTCTAAGCATCCTGGAATTCTTTGACAAAACTAAGCACCCTGAAATTCTTTGACAACTAAACTGCTGGCTATATGATGTTGGCCATATATATTGTACGTATATAATGTGAAGAAACGAGTGGTAGTACTATACCAACTAAAAGATGAAATGTAAGAAATACTAGTATGTACGTACTGAAGAGTTAAAGTAACGAGAAGAAACATAACATAGTTCTGCTGGGGGCTCAGCACAACACACCCCTCAAATTAAATTAAGCACACCTGAAATTAAACTTTGCAACTATTCCGGTAGACACTGCATTAGAACCACCATGAGCAACGACACTGCCACCTTACTCGGAGTCCTCGTCCACGTCCTCGACTTCGTCCTTGTCCCTCTTCCTCTTGGCCGATACTTCTTTGCTTGAACCGCACACTTGGCTGTTGCTCTTCATCCAACCCTTGTAGATATTGAAGCAAAGGTAGCCATCCATTGCAGCGTAGTGGATGTGGTCTATATCTAGTACATTCCGCTGCCATGCATGACGATGAAACGTGTAATGAGGTTTCTCCAGTTTACCGTACGAAGGATGAACCATGGCTCCTGCCAGGGTCAGCATTGAAGGCTGACGAGAGGACACCAGCCGATTCTTCTGGAGGTCGAAGGTGTTGCCTACAACGAGGCCTATCCGACGCAGGACTTCTTTGTCGTTACCAAAGTCTACAGTAACGAATTTGACTAGGTTGCTCTCGAGGAAGTTCTTAAAATCCTGGCACTCAACGTCGGCATGGCATATGTGGTAGACCAAGCAAACGTTATGTACGCAAACCTGGATCACGGCGGGCTTCTTCCTCTCTTCGTCCTTTAGATCCTTCTCTCGTCCCAGGACTGTGGTGTACTCAACATCTAGCCCAGCGACCCACTCATCATCTGAGTTTTCGAACATGCGTCTGAAGCGAGAAAGGCATCCTTTCACCGTCGCGGAAGAACGGGTGTAGATGACGTCGAACTCATCGCCGGTGATGGTTCTAACCTTGTACTCACCGCCGATCGTGGAGATTTGGGACGCCATGGATTTGGGAGGAGGGTTAGGATTAGTGGAACTGCCGTAATGTGAATGGACGGGACGACTAGGAGCGAACCGCCGTAGTATTGAAGGACGTGCGGGGACGAGTAGGAGCGAACTGCCAGCGTGCGAATGGCAGGGTAGTGGCTTTCCATTCTCCCATGATACGGGCTTCCGAGAGCCCTTGGATCTGAGATCGAACGGTTGCATGGCGTGATTCTAGACCTATGGGTGAATATCCTATCCTGGAGGGTTATTCTGCAAATTTTCAGCAACTTAGCATGCGACCGTTTGATCTCAGATCCAAGGGCTGCCAGCAGCCCGTATCATGGTCGCGCCTACCACGACCGTCGCGTCGCTCGCGCGGTCGCGCCCTTGGAGATTTAACACGGTGCGTTAGGCTATCTGATGTTGGCATGTCATACATAGTCATCACTTAGTCACTCATACTACAACAAGGTTGGCTATAAGTGTATTTTTTTACTCCTCTCTATCTCTTTCTTCGTACTCAAGGAAGAAACGGTGCTAAGCGCGTGTATTTATTGCATTTGCCAAGGAGTGACCTCTTCCAATGAAATGGTGTTGCTAAGTTTGCTTCATTTAATTAGCTATAGACTCAAAATTGTCTTTTCACCTAGGTACACGCGCTTAGCACCGTTTCTTCCTTGGGTCACCAAACTAGTCTCTCTCTTCTTGATTAACTTGCCACATCAGACTTTATGCCTATGTGGCAAGCTTAAGCACCTGTAGGAGCAAGTAAAAGTAAGTACAATAGTGCGCTTTACATGGCATTTTTGCATATGTGGAGGAAAGAGAGGCAAGGAAAAAGTGGAGAAGTGGGCTCTCATGCAAGAGCCAGCCTCTACTACATGGTGGAGCATTGGGAGAGGCACCTGTATGGAGGTGGTCAGGAATCTGGGAGACTCACGCCGGTCGTAGCGCCGCAGTTAAAATGATAATGGCAAGTCAAATCACGGGGCCCCACCTGTCCAGCAGTAACTCACTGTCAAATCACACAGCCCTACGTTTGCAGGAGCCTACTCCCTCGTCTTCTCGCGTCTCTGTCGAACCGACTAGGCGGAACTGCCCCGCCGCCTACCGCGCAGGAAAATCCCCGCCCCGACTTTCAAATAGTATACAGTATACTAATTTTGTATCCATGGATTGCTCCCGCGCCATGGAGCAAAGCGTCTCGAAAACGGAGGAGAGACGGTGGTCTTGCAATAGAGAAGAGGGAGAGGCGAGACGGTGGTTTTGGAATGGAGATGATGGAGAGGAGAGGAGGTGGTTTTGCAATGGAGAAGAGGGAGAGGAGCGTGCGGCAGCGATTTAGGATTGGACGAGAGGGCCGGTGCGCTCTGACTGGATCAAAATCAAAATCAATTTACCCTTCAATTAAGAAAGCGACCCCACATTAACTAGTCTCCCTTTTATTCTGGGTCATAATTGACCATGATTTTCGCACATAAAATATATGTTATACGTTGTATACAAGGCCACTATCAAAATTACAATTTGCAACTATACAAGGCCACTAACATTAATCGAGGCAAAATTGATGGCGTTTGCCTCGTACTAGCACCCGAGGACATTAATATCCCTTGTGTGCATGCGGGAGTGAGAAGGTTAGCTTGCATTCCCAACATTAATCAACCAATGAGGAGTAAGAGGGTTGGCTTGTTGTGCTTGGGAGAGAAAAACCACATTAATTAACACGACAATCAAGGTGACAAGCTAGCTTGCAACATTGACTTAAACATAGCATTGATTTTTACCTTGGTACCTGTAATATGAGTTTGTGGCCTTGTATACAAAAATGGAGGGAGTATAATTTGAAAGTACATTCAGATACGAACCAAACGATACAATTTTTGGTGACATGCATTCACATTTTGCTTGTCAAATACAGTACGTGGTCAAACTTTGACCCAAAATACGCGAAACAACAAAAAATACTTCCAAGACCAGCGCCGCTCTTCCGCTCTTCTCCTCTTAAACCACCGCCGCTCCTCTCCTGTTCCAATCTAAATGCAGCGCCGCTCCTCTCCTCTTCCATTTCAAAACCACCGCCCCTCCTCTCCTGTTCCAGTCCAAAACCAGCGTCGCTCCTCTCCCGTTCTAATCCAAAACCAGCGCTGCTCCTCTCCTCTTCCATTCAAAAACCACCGCCGGCGAGTGAAGGTGCTGTGGAGAAGTAGATCGATGGAGGAGTACAACCGATACGTGAGGATCGCAGACGGCGACCCTGTGAAGCTAGCTAGGATGTTGGAGATACAGTCTTGGTTTGACAACAAGGACCAACTAGCGGCGACGGCGACATCCATGGCCAAATATCTGCAACAGAGCGAAAAGGCGGCGATACTCCCGGAGGGAGTCGCGCCGGAGTACATAGAGCTGCTCCTCTGGGCCATGGAGCAAACAGATTCACCGAATCCGATCGTGAGGGAGCGGTGGTGGGAGTATCGATCCCAGATGGAGCATCCACCAGAGATTGAAGGATCGAGCATCTACAGGGTGCCGTTTGTGAGGGTGTCCTGCCAGAGCGAGCCGGTGGAGTCTTCGTCGACCGAACCCAACTGCAAGAGGAGAAAAGCAGTTGGCCCGACGACGCTTCCCCGCCATCGTCTCCCTCGCCGTTCACATCGTCTCACGGGGCGGCTGTCTGCCGCCGAGGAATAGGAGGGGGCTGCCCCCCCAGCCCAATAGTCGGGCAGGTTGTGAATTGTCAGGAGGAGCTTAGGGTTGTCAGTATTTGCAGGTTGTGAATTGTGTTTTGTGTTGTGTATTTTGAGAGTACTTTCAGATATGAATGTCTTTTGAATTTCAGATTTGCAGTATTGAGCATATAAAGTATTTTATGAATTCTAGAGATCTATTTTTAGCACTTAAAAAATGTAGTTTCATAGGAGTATAAAAGTGCAGACAATGTGATTCTCAGAGAAGAAACTGCAAGTTTCAGTTTCAGATAAGAAACTGCAAGTTCAGTTTCAGATAAGAAACTGCAACTTTCAGAGGCAGAGCATTTATATTAACACGGCCTTTTCAAACAGGGTTAACATCATGTTGGAAGTTTTATTCATGGTCGAAAATGGAACTACCAGCCAGTTAACATCATGCTGATCAACATTCATGCATAGCACATCTTCATATGATGCACAGTCAAAATGCCCACACAATGTCGAGTGTGCGAAACACAGAGAAAACGAGGGACGAAGTTTTGGCAAGTGTTGGACGTGGTTTTGGGCTGCCCCGTCTAGGCTTTCATTTTTAACATGCGCAGCCCACGACCTCGGATGGGAGGTCCATAGGCCTGTTTGTATTTTCTTAGGGCCGTCATGTATCGACCGGCCTATGGACCTCCCATCCGAGGTTTTATTTTTGGCAGCCCAATTTATGTATTTTTTTGAAGAAAACGCAGAGGTCTGTTCTATTTTTCTATATAAGAATAGGAACGCCAGGTCCAACTTATGTTTCCCTTCTAACTATATTATATATATTTAAATTATTTTATATGTTGACTGTTTAGTTCACATACTCCCTCCTTTTCGGTTTATAGGGCTTATCTCAAAATTTTAGTTTTTCCATTTTATAAGGCTCAATTTGGTTGTTTTCCATCACATGTTCAGATTCCAAGGTGCATTAAATCATTGCATGCAAGTATTAAGAGAAAATTGACCAATGCATGTACTTTATGCATGCATGCATTGCAATTTATGCATTGATAAACATAATTTTTTGAGGAAAACAAGTGCATTAATTAGGTGCTTTTGCAAACTACAAAAAGTATTCCACCATTCATCATCTACCTTGGTTGGTGAGATTTTTGAATTGAGCCCTATAAACCGAAAAGGAGGGAGTAATTGGCAAATAGATCTCGCCGCCACCCCCGCCTCCTGACTCCGGGCGCGCCTGCCCCCCTCAGCAAGTCCGCTCGCGCGCCCCATGGAGTCGCCGGCCATATCCACGGGGGAATGGCTGGAAGACAGGCAGATGTACAAGATGCATCTCCCACATGTCTACAAAGCCTTCCCGCGGATGCTCCAGCCGCTCGACTCCGTCGCGCCGGCGGTGCTGCGGGAGACTCGAGGGAGGAGATGGAGGGAGCGGGCGATGCGGATCCGCGACGACGCTCTCTCCTGGACCCAGTGCACGCGCGAATGGAGGGAAGCAGAGGAGGAAGCTGCGAGGGAGGAAGCCGAGGAGGGACCGAATCCGTTCTCTCACTCGCGCAGGTATGCTCGGATGTGCAAGGATCATGTGGATTGGGAGCTGCTGAATCTAGCCCTGCGGATCTACTTCGAAGGAGATTTCTCGGAGAAGCACAGGATGCCCCACCCCAGTGAGCCGCCGATTGCGTTCGTTCGATGGGCGAAAGGAGAAGTGAATTCAGGAGATCCACGCCGTGCTGCGAGATGGGAATGCTTGACTGGACTCCTGCCCACCAGCACGCCACCGGAGCCGGAGCAGGTGGATCCCCTACCTTACCTCTCCCCCAAACCTGCAGAAGATTGAAATTAGGCTTGCAATCTGCTTCAATTGAGCTGTCTGGTGGTTATTTCTGCTTCCTGAGAGACAACATCTGGCTGGAGGATGAGAAGGAACCAGGAACTCCGATGAATTTCCCCTATCACAATGGGGGGGAGCGCCGGTTGGGCAGTGGTACGGCCCACCTCCGCCCCAAATGGGGGCACAATCTGGGCAGGCTCCTGTAATTGCCCAAGATCAATCTGCTGGTGGTTCTGACTCTCAGATCAGTGGGAAATCTCAAGGCAAGAATCAGCAAAAGAAGAGATAGGACATCCAGAAAACTGCTCCTGCCCCTGCTTCGGGCCTTATGGCATACTCTGAGGTGATCTGCTACAACTGTGGGGAACCAGGGCATCATTTGGATAAATGTGTCAAGCCCAAGAGTTGTTTTATCTGCAAAATGGTTACCCATAAAGTTGAGAATTGCCCTGTCAGAAGGAAAACCCACAGTTCTGCTAGATATGTTGGAAGTGCTGCTCCAGGATTATGTCCACCATTGACAGAATTTTCTGTGACACAGAATTAGATAGTTTCTTTCCCCTTTCTAGTTGTAGAGCTCTGCCCAGATGTGGTAGTGACCACACTCCTTTGCTCTGGGACTCTGGTCTTAACCAAACTCCAAAGAGCAATAGTTTTAAATTTGAAAAGTGGTGGTTGCTTAGAGAAGATTTTACTGAGCTAGTCAGGAAAATCTGGAATGAGCCTACTGGGAGCAGCTGCCCCCTAGAAAATTGGCAGATCAAAATCAGGAGATTTAGAAGAACTACCAAAGGGTGGAACTCCAATGAGGAAGCTAATCTTAGAAGATACAAAAGGCTTCTCCTCCTTGAGTTTGATTCTCTAGATATTAAGGCAGAAACCACTGACCTCTCTGAGGCTGAGACTAATAGATTAAACTTTGTCCATGGAGAGCTCAAGAAAATTTGGCTTCAAGAAGAAATCAAAGCCAAACAAAGGTCTAGAGATAGGAACATTAAGGAGGGTGATAGAAATACTGCTTACTTCCATGCAGTAGCTAACCAGAGGAGGAGGAAAACCCTCATTCACTCCCTTGATGGCCCTAATGGCCCTGTTACTGAGGTAGATGAGATGCTGAAAGTGGCTAGTGACTTCTACAAAGACCTGTTTAAGAAAGAAAACCCTTCTGGGTTCTCTCTACAAAACAATTTTTTCTCTGCTTCTGAAAAAGTCTCTCCTGCTGAAAATGAGCTGCTAGAAGCCCCTTTTTCAGAGACAGAGGTGAAGGAAGCCATTTTTAGCTCTTATCCTGATGGGGCTCCTGGTCCTGATGGGATTCCCTTCTTGTTTTACCAGCATTTTTGGGACTTGGTGAAAAATGATCTCTTAGATCTTTTCCAAGCCTTTCATAGAGGAGAGTTGGATCCAGCAACTTACTCATGGGGGGTCTGTTGGGGTCAAGTTAAATAACTGTGAAAGTGATTTTTTCCTTGCTGGTAAAGGCCTTAGGCAAGGTGACCCCATCTCCCCGCTTTTGTTTAATTTAGTAGTGGACGTTCTTACTAAAATGCTGAGCAAAGCTGCTGATCATAGTCTGATTGCAGGGCTCTGTCCTGAGGTCTGCCCTGGTGGCATCATCTGCCTTCAATATGCAGATGATACCATCCTTTTCTTAGACAATGACTCCACACATGCTAGCAATCTGAAAACTGTTCTAACCTGGTTTGAACAAGTCTCAGGCATGAGAATCAACTACTCTAAAAGTGAACTCATCCCTATCAACATGGATGATCAGGAGTTAGCTGACTTCCTCTCTATTCTAGTCTGTAATAAAGGTAACTTCCCCATTAAGTACCTAGGTATCCCTCTCCACTATGATAAACTGAGGAGAGAGGATATCCAACCCCTTCTGGATAAAATCATTAAAAGGATTGCTGGGTGGAGGGGCAAACTTCTCTCTTACAGAGGTAGATTGATCCTCATACAAGCTTGTTTGGCTAGCATTCCAGTGTATCTCCTCTCCTTCTTCAAGTTCCCTAAATGGGCAGTGAACCTCATCAATTCTCAGATGTCTCATTGCTTGTGGAATGATTTTGAGGGAAATAGGAAGCTACACCTTGCTAATTGGGCCCTAGTCTCTATGAAAAAAGATTTTGGAGGCCTAGGCATACCTAACCTCCAAGAAATTAACATCTGTCTTCTAGGGTCTTGGATTAAAAGATTCTATGAGGAAGACCTGAAACCCTGGAAGCTTCTTATTGCCCATAAATACCTAGGAAATAAACCTAATATTTTTGTCCCTTCCTCCAACCCTAAGACCTCTAGATTCTGGAAAGGATTAAAATCTATTATGCATGCTGTGAAATTTGGCTACAGATGGAACATAGGGGATGGGAGCAGAACCAGGTTCTGGGAAGATACTTGGTTTGGCACATCCCCCCTAGCAGTCCAATTTTGGCCTATTTACTCTGTCCGCAATGAGCTTAACAAAAGTGTCAATGAAGTTTGGGACGGTCAATGCCTAAAACTCTCTTTTAGAAGGAACTTTAGTGATAGTCTCATGGAACAATGGTTCCAGTTGGAGGAAATTGCCAAAAGCATTACCTTTACTGCCGAGCCGGATGCCCTGATTTGGCAGCTGGACAATAAGGGGAAGTATTCCTCCAGCTCCCTCTATCATGTTATCAACTTTAGAGGGGTTCAACCCGTGTTTATCCCTGCTGTCTGGAAATTGAGAGTTCCCCCTAAAATTCATGTATTTCTCTGGCTTCTCTCCAAAAACAAATTGATGACTAGGGATAACCTTAGGAAGAGACACATCATCAAACCCCTTGATTGTGTTTACTGCTTGGAACAAGAGTCTTGTTCTCACCTATTTTTTGAATGTATAGTTGCTAAACATCTCTGGGCCCACATTGAGGAATATTTCTCTAGTCAGATTGGCTCATCCTTCGAATCTGTCGCCAGATTCTGGATTGCTACCAAAAAGTGCTCAGTTTTAAACACTGTTAGCTCAGCTGTCCTTTGGTGCCTCTGGAAATATAGAAATGCTATGATTTTCAGTAACACCTCCTGGATTTCCATTCCGCAGGTCTTGAGGTTGATCAGGAACATGGTGAGGAACTGGGCGATTCTCTCCTCCGGATCGGACAAGGACAAGTTGATGAGCTTCGTGGAAACCCTAACAAGATCCCTCCAGAAACCGTTGGCGATCACTTGTGGCTGAACAAGGCTCGACCTGCTCTGGGGCTGGACCCGTGGGCTCGTCTCAAGATCTCTGATGAAGATGATGGGCACCTGGCGCCGAAAAAGAGGGACATCCACCATGCTACGCCTTCCAGCCCGGTGTCTCCGCTTGCTTACTGGTCGCCGCAGGCTGACACGGCCCCTCGGCTGAAGACCATGAAGGCTTCGCTGGACCCTCCTTGTGTCATTTGAGTGCTCTATCCGCTCTGCCTTTGGCACCGCTCGGGTGATTTGTGTTATTCAGAGAACTTGTTCATCCACCCCCCTAGTTTGTAGCTTTTCTACCTTTGCTTTCGAACTGCTCTTTGAGCTGCTGTATCAGAATATGTTGTGGTTTCGTTCTCAGCAATGGAACCGGGGAGATGCTCCTTGTTTTTCTAAAAAATATATTTTATATGTTATTATATATTATTTTTATTGTCATCATATATTTAACAGATACTTACATATGTAAGAAAACAATATCCCACATCTTATTAACTTATAAAAATAATTTCTTAACAAATAAAATCCTGGATTGTTTTGGCACGAAAATCCTAGTGATTGTGTACAAAAGCTTGGTAAGATTTAAGGACGAATGTAATAATATCACTTATTATTTAAATATATTTATAACAAAATGCTCAGCCCCTTTTTATTTTTTGATAACATTGCTGGCCCAACCCAACATTATAATTAGAATCAGCCCAGCAAAATCGTGTATTTCGAGAAAGTGCAAATGGCCTGTAATTTTTTAGGAAATAAAATAAACGGGCCGCATGGACGCTACATTATTTGTTCACCCAGCCCAGCTAATGGCTGTAATTCAAAAAAAAGATCAAATTGACTGTAAATTCTACCGCGCAAAAAAAGACTGTAAATTCTGAAAAAATGGGTTGAATACGTGCCACATTTTTGGAGGCTGAAATGTGGGCCAATAGGTCGAAGCCAATGCAAGTCGTTGTCAATTTAGTCAACAAATGATTCTGACATGTTAGCCGTTGGATTTACATCCAACGACCGGCATCCATCTTCAATCTCTCGTCTTCTTCCTCCAGCGCCGCCGGGACCACCTCCCGCCTCCTGCTGCTAGCAGCTCTGCTTAGCACGCTTCGCTATGAAGCGCTACTCCACCGTTGGCCAGGCCATCCCTCCACCCCTCCACACCTCCTGTTCTTCTCCACCGACTGCCGAACCACACCGCACTAGAACCAGTTAACCCTCGTACACCTCTCTGTCTGCGACTCTACTCCCGCGTCTTCCCATCTCCGGCTCGTTGCTGTCCGGGGCCTCGCCGTCATCCACCACCTTGGATGCGCTCGGCGCGGCATGGTCAACATGGTCAACGAACGACACCATCGGAAGTAGACTATGCGTGGAGAGGCTGACAGCTGGGTCCACGGCCGCACATAAGGAGATGCCTCCTTATTACGCGCAAAATAATGATTCCTCCACCTGACATCTGGGACCCACCGGAAGGGCCTCTGTATTTCGCAAAATAAAGTGCCCCCCGCTGACATGTCGGACCCACCAGCTATCTTCACACGCAAGGAAGTGCCTCCTTATTGCGCACAAAAAATGAATATTCCCCCTACCAGCAGGAACCCAGCATAGTGGGAGGCTGACTTGTGGGCCTACCAAGTTGACGGGGACGGAGGGCTTTGTCAACTTAGTCAATATGAATGATTCTAGCTCCTGTTACCGTATGATGTTCATCCAACGGCCGTAGTGCTTCTTCAACCTCTGGTCTTCTTGCTCTAGCCGCCCAAACCAGCGCCGGTCGTGCTGCGTGCTCCTGCCTCTCGTGGCCAGCTGTGATGCCGCGGAGGCCTCACCACCCCTACTACTCCCACCGCTGGCCAGGCCATCCCTCTACTCACCCACACCCCCTGTTATTCTGCGGCGACAGCAGCCTCACACCGCAGCCGAACCAGTGAACCCTCGTACTCCTCTTCGCGTGGGCATCCACTGCTACGTCTTCCCCGGCTCCGAGTCATCCCCTTCCTAGTCCTCGCCATCGTCCACCGCCCTGGTGCTCTCGGCGCGGCGTGATCAACATGGTCAATGACCGACTTCCATCGGAAGAGTACTGTACGTGGAGAGGCTGACAACTGGGTCCACGGCAGCCGCAAGGAAGTGCCTCCTTATTACGCGGAAAATAATTATTCCTCCACCTGACAGCGGGGACCCACCGGACGGGCCACCGTATTTCGCGAAAAAAACGTTCCCCCCGCTGTCAGCCTGGACCCACCGGAAGTGCCTCCTTATTACGCACAAAAAAATGAATACTCCCCCCCGGCTAGCTGGGACCCACCTTGCTGGGAGGCTGACTTGTGGGCCTACTAAGTTGACGGGGACGAAGGGCTTTGTCAACTTAGACAATATGAATGATTCTAGCTCCAGTGACCGTACAATGTCCATCCAACGGCCGTAGTGCTTCTTCAACCTCTGGTCTTCTTGCTCCAGCCGCCCAAAGCAGCGCCGGTCGTGCCGCATGCTCCTGCCTCCCGTGGCCAGCTGTGCTGCCGCAGAGGCCTCACCGCCCCCTACTATTCCCACCGCTGGCCAGGCCCTGCGGCGACGGCAGCCTCACACCGCAGCCGAACCAGTGAACCCTCGTAGTCCTCTCCGCGCGGGCTTCCACTGCCGCGTCGTCCCCTTCCTAGGCCTCGCCGTCGTCCACCGCCGTGGTGCTCTCCGCGCGGCGTGGTCAACGTGGTCAAGGAACGACTTCCATCGGAAGAGTACTGTACGTGGAGAGGCTGACAGCTGGGTCCACGGCCACAACCCAGTTTTTTTGTGATTTGCCAAGTAAGTCGCTTTGTCAGGCCTGTTGGGCTGCAAATCTTTCAAGACGAGGAGAGCTTTCATTCGGCTGGCCGAGAAAATGGCCCATCAGTAATGAGAAATGGGTTGTACATTTTTAAAACACATCAAACCGGCAATTAGTTTCAAATATCTTTTTTTTCATTTCAAGATTTTAAATTACATTAATTTTTATGCGTGGAGAATTTGTTGGATTTTATATTGATATACATTTATTTTTAAAATCAGTTTGAATGTGAGTCGAAATTTCGGGATTAAAAACAGTTCGGAACGTACCGAAATATGCAAAATTTCGTATAATTTTTTAACCGTTGCCACAATATGGGCTGTAATACTAACAAAAAGAATATGGGCTCCAAAAAAACCTTAAGAATTAGCAAATGGGCTGTAAATTATTAGAAATAATGGCAGATGGGCTGTATGCTGTTTTCCACAGATTTGAGGCTTTCCTAAAAAAAGGTTGACGCACAAGCACTGACTGTTGGTTGTCCATCCAACGGCCGTCGTACTTCTTCAATCTCTGCTCTTCCTGTTCCAGCCGCTCAAACAAGCGCCGGCGGGACTGCCTGCTCCCTCCTCCTCGCGGCCGACTGTGCTACCGCGCAGGCCTCACCGCCCGACCGTATTCCCATCGCTGGCCTAGCCATCCCTCTACTCACCCACACCTGCTGTTATTCTACGATGATGACAGACGAACCAGTAAACCCTCGTACAGTCGTACTCCCCTCCGCGTGGGAAACAACTGCCAAGTCTTCCCTGCCTCCAAGTCGTCCCCTTCCTAGGCCTCGCCGTGTCCACCGCCCTGGTGCTCTCGGCGCGGCGTGGTCAACGTGGTCAAGGAACAACTTCCATCGGACATGGACTGTATGCGGAGAGGCTGACAGCTAGGTCCACGGCCACATCAAGGAAGTGCCTCCTTATTATGCGGAAAATAATGATTCCTCCACCTTACAGCTGGGACCCACCGGACGGGCCACTGTATTTCGCGAAAAAACGTTTCCCCCTGACTGCTGGAACCCACCAGCTACATCTTCGCACACAAGGAAGTTCGTCCGCGCAAAAAAAAACGATTCACCCCCTGACTGCTGGGACCGACCAGCTACATCTTCGCAGGCAAGGAAGTGCCTGACAGTTGGGACCCACCTGGTCGAAGCGTACGTAGCGTTGTCATGCTGGTCGCGAACGTGTATGTACATACTGCTCGATGTAGAGGCGCACACGTGTCGTAGTAGAGGCGCGCATGTGTCGTAGTAGAGGCGCGCACGTAGCATTTACACGTACGTACAGCGGCCAGGGTGCAAGAAAGAAAATACGGCCACGTATGTGTACATACAGGCGGGGTCTCGAACGCCTACTCACGCATATGTACGGCCAGGGCTCGTGTACATGGCTGGGTCGGAACGGAGAAACAACGTCGTCGTTGTGTTCATGGGGAGGCAACGGAATGCGTCGTGTTCATGGGGAGGCAACGGAATGCATCGTGTTCATGGGGGGGGGGCAACGGAATGCGTCATGTTCATCGGGAGGGCTTGGACGGAACAGGCGATGGAAACGAGGCCTGGCATACCGCAGAACGGAGGAAACGGCCTTGTGTTCGACCGGCCACGTTCGAAACGGGATGCTGTTCATTGGGAGGGGTCTGGCGTACCGCAAAAAGCAGGAAACGGACCTCCTACGGTCGAAACGGGGGTCCTGTTGATCGGGAGGGGTGTGGCATACCGCAAAACGGACGAAACGGACTTGTGTTGGAGCGCTACGGTCGAAACAGGGGTCCTGTTCATCGGGAGGGGTGTGGCGTACGGCAAAACGGGACTCCACGGGATACTGTTCATCTCCACCATCGACCTCCTCCAGCGTCCACGGGCTCCTGTTCATCCAGCCTCAACGGGCTCCCGTTCATCCAACCTCCACCGCGCTACTCCACCGGCTACTGTTCAACCACCCCTCCACCGTATACTGTTCATCCAGCCCTCCACACCACGGGGTCCTGTTCAAACACCCCTCCACGGGCACCCCTCCACCGTGTACTGTTCATCCAGCCCTCCACACCACGGGGTCCTGTTTAACCACCCCTCCACCGTCTACTGTTCATCCAGCCCTCCACACCACGAGGTCCTATTCATCCACCCCTCCACGGGCACCCCTCCGCCGTCTACTGTTTATCCAGCCCTCCACCACACCACGGGGTCCTGTTCATCCAGAGGCAACGCCACCGCTCACTGTTCATCCAAACCCCCCGCAACACTCACTGTTCATCCCATCGATCGGCTTCAGTTAGCAGCAGTAGAGAAGGAATCGCTCGTTCGGGTTCAGTTAACAGCCATCGATCGATCGCTCGGGTTCAGTAACGCGTAGCCTGCAGTGCAATTGCTCGGGTTCAGTTAGAGCCCAATGCCTCACTCGGGTTCAGTTAGAGCCAACGCCTCGCACACATGCGCGTACATGTACGAGAGAAACGCGCATCACTCGGCCCCCGACCTCCCACCGTAACTGGGAACTCCCCGAAATTTTCCTCGCCCTCGCTTCTACCATGGTTTTTTCCTTCATGGATGGCCCAAAGAATGTCATGCAGCTGCGCCTCCGGACCGCCCAGGACGAAAAGCCCATTTTCTGTCATGATTTTTTGTCATAGAAGTAGGATCCCACCACATCTATGATGATATCGGGTTTTGTCACAATTATCGTCATAGAAGTGTCATATGTATGACAGAATTTTTTTCGTTCGGCCCAAAATGTCACAGATGTGTATTTTTTTGTAGTGCCCTTTGGGCTCAAGAGTGCCCAGGCGACTTATCAGCGCTATGTTCAGAATTGTCTTCATAAACAGATTGGGCACATTGTTCATGCATATGTGGATTATATTGTGGTGAAGTCCAAGAAGGAGGAAACATTGATAGATGACTTGAGGGAGACTTTTAACAACCTACGGGTTTATAAGATGATGCTTAATCCAGACAAATGTGTCTTTGGTGTTCCAGCAGGCAAGCTCCTGGGTTTTCTGGTGTCAAACAGGGGCATTGAGGCTAATCCTGAAAAATTTCAGCAATCATGTCCCTGGCTAAACCTTTAGCCGGCCGGATTGTGGCCTTGAGCCGGTTTATCAGTCGTCTCAGGGAGAAAGCTATCCCTTTATATCAGATGCTAAAGAAAACGGATGACTTTGTCTAGAGTGATGTGGCTGATAAAGCGTTTGAGGATTTGAAGAGGCAATTAGCTGAACCGCCTGTCCTTGCGGCTCCGGTCGATAAAGAGCCCTTACTGCTATATGTGGCTACTAATGCCCGGGCTGTTAGTGTGGCTATTGTTGTGGAGCACAAGGAGGCTGGAAAGGAGTATCCGGTTCAATGCCCGGTTTATTATATCAGTGAGATGCTTATCTAATCAAAGCAGAGGTATCCGCATTGGTAGAAGCTGGTGTATGGGGTGTTTATGGCAAGCCGGAAGCTCAAGCATTATTTTCAGGGTCATCCTATCACAGTGGTCAGTTCAGCCCCTCTGGGAGATATCATTCAAAACAGAGAAGCCACTGGCCGGATTGCCAAGTGGGCTATTGAGCTTGGACCTCACGGGCTCAAGTATACACCTCGCACAGCGATCAAATCTCAAGCACTCGTGGACTTCATCAATGATTGGATAGAGTTGTAGGCACCAGAGGAAAAAGCCAGATAACACTTATTGGACTATTCACTTTGATGGGTCCAGGCAATTGGAGTGCTCGGGGGCTGGAATCATATTAACTTCCCCACGAGGTGACAAGTATTGTTATGTTCTTTGCTTAATGTTCCCTTGTACTAACAATGCAGCTGAGTACGAGGCCTTACTCCGTGGTCTTCGGATGGACAAGGAGATGAACTTAAGTCGGGTTAAGTGCTTCGGTGACTCGGACCTGGTGGCTCAACAGGTATCTGACACTTGGGACTCTAAGGACCCACTCATGGCTGCATATCGACGAGAGGTGGACATAGTGGCTGGTCATTTCAAGGGTTATCAAGTTGACCATATAGACCGGGGAAAGAATGAAGCGACGGACGCTTTAAGTCGCCTAGGCTCTTACCGTAAACCGGTGCCACCTAATGTCTTCCTCGATGTACTGCATAATCCGTCGGTCAAGATACCCACAGAGGAGGAGTTGGCTATTCCTGACCCGGAGGCCCAATTGTTGGCAGCTTTGCATGTTATACCGGATTGGACAGTCCCGTACTTGGCTTACATGAACCGGGGTGAGTTACCGGAGGACGAAACCTTGGCCCGACAGATAATCCGGTGTTCCAAGTCAATGACCATAATCAATGGGGAGTTACATCGTTACAGCGTCACATGAGCAATTCAGCGTTGTGTGTCTCCACAAGAGGGTTGTGAGATTTTGCGAGAAATCCACGAAGGAGATTGTGGTCACCACACCGGTTCAAAATCCTTGGTGGCTAAGGCTTTTCCTCATGGCTTCTATTAACGACTCATGCTGATGCTGAGGATTTAGTCAAAAGGTGTGACGGTTGTCAAAAATTTGCACACCGTGCTCATGTTCTGGCTCAGGAGTTGAGAATGATTCCAATTACTTGGCCGTTTGCAACTTGGGGGCTCGATATGGTTGGACCCTTTAGAGATCCAAGGACAAAAAGACACACCTGTTAGTGGCAGTTGAAAAGTTTAGCAAGTGGGTAGAAGCAGAGCTAGCCAGTAAGTGTGACACAACCATGACGGTTCAATTCATCAAAAAGCTGATATTCCGGTTTGGTTTTCCACACAGTATTATAACTGATAATGGTACTAATCTGTCAAAGGGTGAGATGGAGGAATTTTGCCAACATGAGCACATCCAGCTTGATATAGCGTCAGTGGCTCACCCCCAGTCTAATGGTCAAGCAGAGAGGGCAAATCAATAAATTTTGAGAGGTATCAAACCACGGCTTATGGTTCCTTTAAAGCGGAGACCGGGTGATATGTCTCCGTCGTATCTACTTTTCCAAACACTTTGCCCTTGTTTTGGACTCTAACTTGCATGATTTGAATGGAACTAACCCGGACTGACGCTGTTTTCAGCAGAATTACCATGGTGTTATTTATGTGCAGGAGCAAACGTTCTCGGAATGACCTGAAACTTCACGGAGCCACTTTTCAGAAAATAAGAAAAATACCTGCAAAAGATGAAGGCTAGGGGGCCCACCACGTGCCACGAGGGTGGGGGGCGCGCCCCCTACCTCGTGGGTCCCCTGTTGCGTCTCCGACTCCAACTCCACCTCCATATATTGAGTTTCGATGAGAAAAAAATCAGAGAGAAGAAATCATCGCGTTTTACGATACGGAGCCGCCGCCAAGCCCTAAAACCTGTCGGCAGGGCTGATCTAGAGTCCGTTCGGGGCTCCGGAGAGGGGAATCCGTCACCATCGTCATCATCAACCATCCTCCATCACCAATTTCATGATGCTCACCGCCGTGCGTGAGTAATTCCATCGTAGGTGCTGGACGGTGATGGGTTGGATGGGATCTATCATGTAATCGAGTTAGTTTTGTTAGGGTTTGATCCCTAGTATCCACCATGTTCTGAGATTGATGTTGCTATGACTTTGCTATGCTTATTGCTTGTCACTAGGGCCCGAGTGTTATGAACCTATTATGTTTTCATTAATATATGAGTGTTCTTGATCCTATCTTGCAAGTCTATAGTCACCTATTATGTGTTATGATCCATTAACCCCGAATTGACAATAATCGGGATACTTATCGGTGATGACCACAGTTTGAGGAGTTCATGTATTCACTATGTGTTAATGCTTTGTTCCAGTTCTCTATTAAAAGGAGGCCTTAATATCCCTTAGTTTCCATAAGGACCCCGCTGCCATGGGAGGGTAGGACAAAAGATGTCATGCAAGTTCTTTTCCATAAGCATGTATGACTATGTTCGGAATACATGCCTACATTATATCAATGAACTGGAGCTAGTTCTGTGTCACCCTAGGTTATGACTGTTACATGATGAACCGCATCCGGCATAATTCTCCATCACTGATCCATTGCCTACGAGCTTTCCATATATTGTTCTTCGCTTATTTACTTTCCCGTTGCTATTGCTATCATCACTACAAAATACCAAAAACATTGCTTTTACTTCTGTTACCTTTTGCTACTGTTATCACTACTATCATATTACTTTGCTACTAAACACTTTGCCGCAGATATTAAGTTTCCAGGTGTGGTTGAATTGACAACTCAGCTGCTAATACTTGAGAATATTCTTTGGCTCCCCTTGTGTCGAATCAATAAATTTGGGTTGAATACTCTACCCTCGAAAACTGTTGCGATCCCCTATACTTGTGGGTTATCAAGACTATTTTATGGCGCCGTTGCTGGGGAGGATAGCTCTATTCTTTGAGTCACTTGGGATATATATCTGCTTATCATTATGAAGAACTTGAGAGATCCAAAAACCAAGATCTATCCCTCAACTATGAGGGGAGGTAAGGAACTGCCATCTTGCTCTGCACTTGATTCACCTTGTGTTATGAGTAAGTTTGCGACACCTACACCTGCTTCTGCTATTCGTTCTAATATGTCGCATGTTATTGATGATGCCACTTCTGCTATGCATGATACTTATGATGAAACTACCTCTATGCCTGATACTACTATGCTACTTAGTGATTTTCTTGATGAACAACTTGCTAGGGCTAGAGAGATTGAAAATATTGAATCTGATGATACTAATGAAAGTGATGATGAAGAATCACTTGTTATTCCTAAGGGTTATGTCTTTGATCAAGAAGCTTCTTTAGCTATTTTAGCTTGCCAAAATAGAACTGAACTCAAAATATTATTAGCTAAATGGAGTAAGCAATCTTTAAATGCTGGAATGAAACCCGACCCTGCTTTTGCTACTTCACCTATCTTTGTTACTGATAAGGATTATGAATTCTCTGTTGATCCTGATATAATTACTTTGGTTGAATCTGATCCTTTTCATGGTTATGGATCTGAAACTGTTGTGGCACATCTTACTAAATTAAATGATATAACTACCCTGTTTACTAAAGATGAGAGAACTCGCTACTTTTATATCCTTAAAATATTTCCGTTCTCATTAAAGGGAGATGCTAAGATATGGTTTAATTCTCTTGATCCTGGTTGTGTGCGTAGTCCCCAAGATATGATTTATTACTTCTCTGCTAAATATTTCCCTTCTCATAAGAAACAAGCTGCTTTAAGGGATATATATAATTTTGTGCAAATTGAAGAAGAGAGTCTCCCACAAGCTTGGGGGAGGCTTCTCCAATTACTTAATGCTTTGCCTGATCATCCTCTTAAGAAAAATGAAATACTTGATATCTTTTATAATGGACTAACCGATGCCTCCAGAGATTACCTGGATAGTTGTGTTGGTTCTGTTTTCAGGGAAGGAACACCGGATGAAGCTGATATTCTATTGAATAATATGTTGACAAATGAAAATAATTGGACACCTCTGGAGCCAATTCCTAAACCAACTCCGAAGAAGAGGGGTATTCTGTTTCTCAGTCCTGAAGATATGCAAGAGGCAAAGAAATATATGAAAGAAAAAGGTATTAAAGCTAAAGATGCTAAGAATTTACCTCCTATTGAAGAAATACATGGTCTTAATCTACCGCCTGTTGAAGAAACATATAATCTTAATCCATTACCTATTCAAGAAACTCATGGTCTTGATAACCCGACACAGGTAGTAAAGGTAAATTCTCTCTATAGATATGATAAAGCTTAAATCCCATTTACTAAATTTGCTAGCCCATGCTTAGATGAGTTTGATAAATTTATGGCTAAGTAAGAAGATTTTAATGCTTATTTTGGTAGACAATTGAAAAACAATTCAAATATGCTTGAACACTTGGGTGATTATGTGGCTAATGTTAAAGGTGAACTTAAACTTATTAGTAAACATGCTTCTATGGTTACCACTCAAGTAGAACAAGTACTTAAAGCTCAAAATGATTTGCTCAATGAATTGAATAGTAAAGAGAACGATAATGCTGTTAGAGTGGCTACTAGAACTGGTAGAATGACTCAGGAACCTTTGTATCCTGAAGGCCACCCTAAGATAATTGAGCAAGATTCTGAGAGAAATAATATAGATGTACCTAGTTCTTCTAAAAAGAAGAAAAAGAAAAATGATAGGACTTTGCATGCTTCTAGTGAACCTATTGTTGAAACACCTGAGAATCCAAATGATATTTCTATTTCTGATGCTGAAACTCAATCTCGTAATGAACCTGAAACTAGTGATAATGTTCATGATGATGCTCAACCTAGTAATGATAATGATATAGAAATTGAACCTGCTGTTGATCTTGATAACCCATAATCAAAGAATCAATGTTATGATAAAAAAGACTTTGTTGCTAGGAAACATGGTAAAGAAAGAGAACCTTGGGTTCAGAAACCCATGCCTTTTCCTCCCAAACCATCCAAGAAAAAGGATGATGAGGATTTTGAGCGCTTTGCTGAAATGATTAGACCTATATTTTTGCATATGCGATTAACTGATATGCTCAAAACCAATCCTTATGCTAAGTATATGAAAGATATTATTACAAATAAAAGAAAGATACCGAAAGCTGAAATTTCCACCAGGCTTGCTAATTATACTTTTAAGGGTGGAATACCAAAGAAACTTGGAGATCCCGGTGTACCCACTATACCATGCTCCATTAAAAGAAATTATGTTAAAACTGCTTTATGTGATCTTGGAGCCGGTGTTAGTGTTATGCCTCTCTCTTTATATCGTAGACTTGATTTGAATAAGTTGACACCTACTGAAATATCTTTGCAAATGGCTGATAAATCAACTGCTATACCTGTCGGTATTTGTGAGGATGTGCCTGTTGTAGTTGCAAACGTTACTATTTTAACGGACTTTGTTATTCTTGATATTCCCGAGGACGATAGTATGTCTATTATTCTTGGAAGACCCTTTTTGAATACTGCAGGGGCTGTTATTGATTGCACTAAAGGCAATGTCACTTTTCATGTTAATGGTAATGAGCATATGGTACACTTCCGAGGAAACAACCTCAAGTTCATAGTATCAACTCTATTGGAAAATTTCCATCGATTATATTTGGAGGTTTTGAATTTCCTCTTCCTACTGTCAAGAAGAAATATGATATTCTTATTATTGGGGATGTGCATATCCCCGTTGAGGTAACATAGTGTTATTCGAAATTTCTCTGGTTCCATGTTATTCGGAATGAGTTCGTTAACAAGACTTGATCAACCTTGTTAGTGGATTCCTTTTGATGATCATGAGATGGATGAAACTAGAAGGCACAACCTTCTGTACCCCACTTTTACTTTCTGTTATTTATATTAAATAAATTAGAAATAAATATTTTTCTGTCTGTTATCTGATTATCCATGCAATATAAAAATACCTCGAAAATAAAAGTCCTCCAAATGCCCTGAAATTTAAATATGATTTTTTTCTAGAATATTTGAGGATTTATGGAACTGAGAACACACCAAGGGGGGGTCAACCACCTGCCCACAAGGGTGGAGGGCGTGCCCACCCCTCTAGGGCACGCCCCCTGCCTTGTGGGCCCATGGTGGCCCTCCTCCACTTATTCCTGCACCCACACACTTCATCTTCCTCCCACAAACACGAATATCCAGCTCAAGCACGAGTTCTTGCTCATCTTGCTGCCATTTTCGATCTCCTTGCTCAAAGCACCTCTCACAAAACTGCGTGGGGAGATTGTTCCTTGGTATGTTACTCCTCCATTGGTCCAATTATTTTTTGTTCTAGTGCTTTATTCATTGCAAATTTTTGCTTCTTAGGTGACCCTGTTCTTGATATTGCATGTCAAATTTATATGGTCAAAAGTAGTTTTGATGCATGATATAGGCCCTAGGCACTTGTAGGAGTAGTTGCTAGCAATATTATTGAGTTTGGTTTACTTTTATTTTGAAGTTACTAAATTTTTTTCAGAATTTTTCAGAGGAAGAAATATGCTTGGGAAAATGTTCCAAGGTGGTTCTTCAAGGAAGCAAGGACCCAGGCTTGCAATGCGTGATGCTGATGAAGAGCCACCAAGAAACGCTCCAGTGCGTCCTTGTGAATGGCCTTCTGAGAACTTTATGGATCAAGCAGGAATTAAAGAAGAATTTAACATATATTTGCGTAATGCCGATCTCGTGAGCTTTGAGGAAGAGAAGTGCAGCCAGTATCACAACCTCACCAGTACCTTCGTGAGGAGGTTTGAATTTTCAACTTCACGTAATTCTCCAACTGTCCTGTTTGATCTTTATGATAAATCTTACACTATGGACTTAGAGGATTTCACCACTGCATGCAAACTTCCACAATGGGGTAGTATAAGGGATCCTCGCAAATCTGAATTTAGAGATTTTCTTGCTAGCATAACTATGGGAGAATCTAGAGATATTAGACAAGCTACTATAGGGAGCATTCACTTTCCTGCTATACATTATTTTGCTCTCTTCATAGGTAGATGCATTAATGGTAAAGATGAGGCATGCCACATGTGTGTCACTGATCTTAGTATTCTTAGGACTGCTGTGTTAGGAGACAAATCATATAATTTGGGAGACATTGTTGCACATAGGTTGCACCTTAATAGATATAATGGAGATTTCTTTGGAGGAATTTATGCAACCCGCATAGCTAATTTTCTTGGTATAGACATACGCGAAGATGATATTGAATTACTTCCTGCTTACCTAGACTTTAATGCTATGGTTCACCACCAGTTTGTTGAGAGGAATGAATCACATCTCTACTATCGACTAATCCTTGACAGACGCCATGCTGTCCGTATTACTCTCCCTGCTCCTGCCTTCTTTGATTATCAGGCAAGAGGAAGATATACTATTACCAGAGAGGAGGTAGATGAGTACGAGAGGAGAGAGGAGGCCGCTCGCCGCCACGCTGTAGCTCAGCAGGTGATAGACGCTGCATCGCAGTACGACCCCAACTACTATTATGGATATCCGCCAGGCCAGCCGTGGCCATAGACCAACTTAGGCCAAAAGCCTAAGCTTGGGGGAGTATGTATTTCCCACCGACATTACATTTATGTTCACACACTCATTGCTAGATGTCGGTGCTCATACTTTTTCATTGTATCATCCATGCTAGTTTGATTTCCTTTTTATGCTTCCTTATTGTGTGTTTAATAAACCTTAAGAAAAACTAAAAAAAATTAGTTCTAGCTTTTAATTAGTTTAATTTCCATGCTTGTAGTAGTAATTAAAAAGAAAACCCAAAAATATTTCCTGTTCTTTTTTTGCTTGTTGGGAGCTTTCCCGTGTAAATAGTTTTATTTCTTTTCTTTTCTTTGGGGGTCGATAGGAGAAGACCATGATTAAATTGTTGAAGTGGCTCTTATATGCATTATTGTTGATCTGACAAAAGAGCCCATATTGCCTTGTCTTCTCCTGTTTATTGAATGCTTGCAGATTCCAGCTTAGTCCAATGCATGCATGCTATTATTATTATTCACACTATTCGGTCGTGCAAGTGAAAGGCAATTATGATGTTATATGATGGACTGGCTGAGATGAGAAAAGCTGGTATGAACTCGACCTCTTTTGTTTTTGTAAATATGATTAGTTCATCGTTCGTGATTCAGCCTATTATGAATAAGCATGTTTGCAATGACAACTAGAGATCATAGTTTCTTATGCCATGCTTGATTAGCTATGAGTTATATGGTTTACCTTGCATGCCAACATGCTATTAAAATGGTTATGATGTGGTATGATAGGGTGGTATCATCCTCTGAATGATTTAAGTGAATTGACTTGGCACATGTTCACGCATGTAGTTGAAACAAAATCAACATAGCCTTCACAATATTTATGTTCATGGTGGATTATATCCTACTCTTGCTTGCATTTGGTGTTGATTAATTTTATTGCATGTTCATGACTGCTGTCGCTCTCTAGCTGGTCGCTTCCCAGTCTTTTGCTAGCCTTCACCTGTACTCAGCGAGAATACTGCTTGTGCATCCAATCCCTTAAACCCCAATGTTATTCCACATGAGTCCACTGTACCTACATATATATGGTATCTACCTGCCATTCCAAGTAAATTTGTATGTGCCAAACTCTAAACCTTCAAACAAAATATCCTGTTTTGTATGCTCGAATAGCTCATGTATCAACTAGGGATGTCTGTATCTTCCATGTTAGGCAGGTTATTCTCAAGAGGAGTGGACTCCGCTCCTCACTCACGAGATAAATGGCTGGTCACCGGGATGCCCAGTCCCATGCTTTATGCAAACTAAATCAAAATAATTGCAAACAAAACTCCCCCTAGGACTCTTGTTAGTTGGAGGCACTCGTTGTTTCGAGCAAGCCATGGATTGATGCTTGTTGGTGGAAGGGGGAGTATAAACTTTACCATTCTGTTTGGGAACCGCCTATAATGTGTGCAGCATGGAAGATATAGCCATCTCTTGGTTGTTATGTTGACAATGAAAGTATACCGCTCAAAATATTATTCACCTCTGTTTCAAAACCGAGCTCTGGCACCTCTACAAATCCCTGCTTCCCTCTATGAAGGGCCTATCTATTTACTTTTATGCCGAGTCATCATCCTCTTATTAAAAAGCACCAGTTGGAGAGCGCCGCTGTCATTTGCATTCATTACTGTTAGTTTACATTAAGTATGACTTGACTGGATCTCTTTTTACAATGAATTACAATGTCTAGTCAGTCCTTGGTCTTTAAAGGTGCTCTACATTTATGTTTTGCGGTCTCAGAAAGGGCTAGCAAGATACCATCTTGTTATATCATATTATGATTGTTTTGAGAAAGTGTTGTCATCCAAGATTTATTATTATGGCTCGCTAGTTGATTATGCTATTGATATGAGTAAACTTGAGACCTATGCGTTATTGTGAATGCGGTTAGTTATAATCTTTGTTAAAAACTTGAATGCTGGCTTTGCATATTTACAACAACAAGAGCAAACAGAGTTTGTAAAAGTTTTTCTTTATCACTTTCAGTTTGTCAACTGAATTGCTTGAGGACAAGCAAAGGTTTAAGCTTGGGGGAGTTGATACGTCTCCGTCGTATCTACTTTTCCAAACACTTTTGCCCTTGTTTTGGACTCTAACTTGCATGATTTGAATGGAACTAACCCGGACTGACGCTGTTTTCAGCAGAATTACCATGGTGTTATTTATGTGCAGGAGCAAACGTTCTCGGAATGACCTGAAACTTCACGGAGCCACTTTTCAGAAAATAAGAAAAATACCTGCAAAAGATGAAGGCTAGGGGGCCCACCACCTTGCCACGGGGGTGGGGGCACGCCTGCCCCCCTAGGGTGCGCCCCCTACCTCGTGGGCCCCCTGTTGCGTCTTCGACTCCAACTCCACCTCCACCTCCACCTCCATATATTGAGTTTCGATGAGAAAAAAATCAGAGAGAAGAAATCATCGCGTTTTAAGATACAGAGCCGCCGCCAAGCCCTAAAACCTCTCGGGAGGGCTGATCTGGAGTCCGTTCAGGGCTCCGGAGAGGGGAATCCGTCGCCATCGTCATCATCAACCATCCTCCATCACCAACTTCATGATGCTCACCGCCGTGCGTGAGTAATTCCATAGTAGTCTTGCTGGACGGTGATGGGTTGGATGGGATCTATCATGTAATCGAGTTAGTTTTGTTAGGGTTTGATCCCTAGTATCCACTATGTTCTGAGATTGATGTTGCTATGACTTTGCTGTGCTTATTGCTTGTCACTAGGGCCCGAGTGCCATGATTTCAGATCTGAACCTATTATGTTTTCATCAATATATGAGTGTTCTTGATCCTATCTTGCAAGTCTATAGTCACCTATTATGTGTTATGATCCGTTAACCCTGAAGTGACAATAATTGGGATACTTACCGGTGATGACTGTAGTTTGAGGAGTTCATGTATTCACTATGTGTTAATGTTTTGTTCCAGTTCTCTATTAAAAGGAGGCCTTAATATCCCTTAGTTTCCATAAGGACCCCGCTGCCACGGGAGGGTAGGACAAAAGATGTCATGCAAGTTCTTTTCCATAAGCACATATGAATTTGTTCGGAATACATGCCTACATTATATCAATGAACTGGAGCTAGTTCTGTGTCACCCTAGGTTATGACTGTTACATGATGAACCGCATCCGGCATAATTCTCCATCACTGATCCATTGCCTACTAGCTTTCCATATATTGTTCTTCGCTTATTTACTTTCCCGTTGCTATTGCTATCATCACTATAAAATACCAAAAACATTGCTTTTACTACTGTTACCTTTTGCTACCGTTATCACTACTATCATATTACTTTGCTACTAAACACTTTGCTGCAGATATTAAGTTTCCAGGTGTGGTTGAATTGACAACTCAGGTGCTAATACTTGAGAATATTCTTTGGCTCCCCTTGTGTCGAATCAATAAATTTGGGTTGAATACTCTACCCTCGAAAACTGTTGCGATCCCCTATACTTGTGGGTTATCACCGGGTTGTTGGGTAGAGGAGTTACATTCTGTGTTATGGAGTACCAACACCACACCTAACAGATCTACGGGCTACACGCGTTTCTTCATGGTTTACGGAGCAGAGGCGGTTCTCCCTAGTGACATCCGTCATGACTCACCCCGTGTGATGGCTTATGTTGAAGCTGAGAATGAGAAAGCACGCCAGGACTCACTAGACCTGTTAGATGAGGAGCTTGATTTAGCGGCAGCACGTTCGGCGATTTATCAACAAGATCTCCGACGTTATCACAGCCGCCGGGTTAAGACCAAAACTTTTCAAGAAGGCGATCTGGTGCTCCGGCTCATTCAGGATCAGACTGATATGCACAAGTTATCCCCACCTTGGGAAGGACCTTTTGTGGTTAGCAAAAATCTGCACAACGGGTCATACTACCTCATTGATGTTCGAGAGCACAAAGACTCCCGTAAATCGGAGGAGACCAAGTGGCCGTGGAATATAGCCCTTCTTCGGCCTTACTATACTTGAGCCACAAGCTCTTCTTATGTACATACTTATGAAAATGTATATATTATATAATAAACCAGAACCTCGGCTAAAGCGGGGTCTCTGTTCTTTTTTACATCATGTGTGGTTCCATGGGGGCTTCAACTGACAAAGCGGCGTTTTATTAACCCGGTCCATAAGGCCACACAGATATAAAGGGAATCACTAGGGGGCTTGGTCGTATTCGAACCATAGCTACACCTCTTGATCGGTTTAAAACCAAAAGGGGATATCACTAGGGGGCTTGGTTGTCTTCACACCATAGCTACACCTCTTGATATGCTTAAAGCCAAAAGGAAATTATGTGGGACTCAAGAGAGTTTGTTGCATCAAGCACAACTCAAACATGGATAACCACTGAGAATAGCTCAAAAATTACATGGGGGCTCCTTGCTTCTCAAAGAACAACGAGCTTGCACCCTTGTAATAGGCTATCAAGCCAGGCTTGGAAGCCAGGTGTATTCACCTAAAACCCCGGGTGATCCTGCCTCTTTAAGTAAGCCACTCCGTCCAGGTAAACCTGGTATGATCCATCGAACGTTTGACAAGTCAATCTCATAGACCCTGAACTTGTCAAAGTTAAAACGGTGATTGGTTAAAGATTGAGGTCCATCTTAAAAGGCTTTGCTAAATGGTGTAACTCAGCGGCTTGGCAGCCCATGAAAAGCCTCGATTTAGGGCCTGGCAGCCCATGAAAAGCCTTGCATATTTCTTTTGTCTTTGCTGTTTTTTATAATCTTTTAATAATGGATTTATGAATATTTTCTGATAAACCGATGTTTTTTACAACCCGGCGTGACTTTCAACGCTTAGTTGTTAGTACATGATCAGTTTTAAACCGGTAGTACGTTGCTTCGGTCTGGTTTTGACTAGATGTCACCAGCATTATACGAACAAATCAGCGGCTATTATAGCCCGGTATGGTTTTTATATGAACCAACAAGAGGGCAAGGAGTCATCAACACTCCAGATTGGTGTTTTTCACCCTTACTATACAAGTAGTTGGTCAGCCAACGAGGTATGTCACAGGTATCATCTATTTTATATCTGGTTAATACAAATCTTGGTTATCCATCCAAGTTATGTATATATTTTTGGGCATCATGACCCGTCCAGTGGTAAACCACTAGGACACTTTCAAGTTCTTATATGCAGGAACACAAATCATAACGGACTATGCATAAATAGATCCCAAAGGCAAAACAAGTTTTCAGGTATCAAGCAAAACAAACATGCTCGATGGCATGGAAGATAAAGGTGTTCATGCTATCCTATTACAAGGCACTTTAAACTGTTGGGGAACGTTGCAGAAAATTAAAATTTTTCCTACGGTTTCACCAAGATCCATCTATGAGTTCATCTAAGCAACGAGTCAAGGGAGAGAGTTTGCATCTACATACCACTTGTAGATCGCGTGCGGAAGCTTGCAAGGTGATGATGTAGTCGTACTCGACGTGATTCGAATCACCGATGACCAAGTGCTGAACGGACAGCACCTCCGCGTTCAACACACGTACGGGACGGGAGACGTCTCCTCCTTCTTGATCCAGCAAGGGGGAAGGAGAGGTTGAGGAAGACAGCTCCACCGGCAGCACGACGGCGTGGTGATGGTGGAGAGGCAGTACTCCGACAGGGCTTCGCCAAGCGCACAACGGAGGAGGAGAGGTGTTGGGGAGGGGAGGGCTGCGCCTTGGAGGGTGGTGCGGCTGCCCTCCCCTCACCCCTCTATTTATAGGGGGAAGGGAGAAGGGGGCCGGCCCCCTAGAACCCATCTAGGGGGGGTGCGGCGGCCTAGGGGAGAGGGGAGAGGGTGGCTTGCCCCCCAAGTCAAGGGGGGCGCCCCCTCTAGGGTTCCCCCTCAACCCTAGGCGCATGGGCCCAAGGGAGGGGGGTGCGGCCAGCCCACCAGGGGCTGGCTCCCTGCCCCACGCAGCCCATGTGGCCCCCCGGGAGGGGTGGCCCCTCCCGGTGGACCCCCGGAACCCTTCCGGTGGCCCCGGTACAATACCGGTATGACCCCGAAACTTCCCGGTGTCCGTTTGACAACTTCCCATATATAAATCTTTACCTCCGGACCATTCCGGATCTCCTCGTGACGTCCAGGATCCCATCCGGGACTCCGAACAACATTCGGTAGTCACATACTAGTCTTCCTAATAACCCTAGCGTCACCGAACCTTAAGTGTGTAGACCCTACGGGTTCGGGAGACATGCAGACATGACCGAGACGCTCTCAGTCAATAACCAACAGCGGGATCTGGATACCCATGATGGCTCCCACATGCTCCTCGATGTTGTCATCGGATGAACCACTATGTCGAGGATTCGATCAAACCCTGTATGCAATTCCCTTTGTCAATCGGTACGTTACTTGCCCGAGACTCGATCGTCGGTATCCCAATACCTTGTTCAGTCTCGTTACCGGCAAGTCACTTTACTCGTACCGTAATGCATGATCCCGTGTCCAACACCTTGGTCACATTGAGCTCATTATGATGATGCATTACCGAGTGGGCCCAGAGATACCTCTCCGTCATACGGAGTGACAAATCCCAGTCTCGATCCGTGTCAACCCAACAGCTACTTTCGGAGATACCTGTAATGCACCTTTATAGTCACCCAGTTACGTTGTGACGTTTGATACACCCAAGGCACTCTTACGGTATCCGGGAGTTACACGATCTCATGGTCGAAGGAAGAGATACTTGACACTGGCAAAGCTCTAGCAAAACGAACTACACGATCTTTTATGCTATGCTTAAGATTGGGTCTTGTCCATCACATCATTCTCCTAATGATGTGATCCCGTTATCAACGACATCCAATGTCCATAGTCAGGAAACAATGACTATCTGTTGATCACAACGAGCTGGTCAACTAGAGGCTCACCAGGGACATATTGTGGTCTAAGTATTCACACGTGTATTACGATTTCCGGATAATACAGTTATAGCATGAATAAAAGACATTTATCATGAACATTGAAATATAATAATACTTTTATTATTGCCTCTAGGGCATATTTCCAACAGTCTCCCACTTGCACTAGAGTCACCAATCTAGTTACATTGTGATGAATCGAACACCCATAGAGTTCTGGTGTTGATCATGTTTTGCACGCGAGAGAGGTTTAGTCAGCGGATCTGCGACATTCAGATCCGTGTGCACTTTGCAAATCTCTATGTCTCCATCTTGAACATTTTCACGGATGGAGTTGAAACGACGCTTGATGTGCCTGGTCTTCTTGTGAAACCTGGGCTCCTTGGCGAGGGCAATAGCTCCAGTGTTGTCACAGAAGAGTTTGATCGGCCCCGACGCATTGGGTATGACTCCTAGGTCGGTGATGAACTCCTTCACCCAAATCGCTTCATGCGCTGCCTCCGAGGCTGCCATGTACTCCGCTTCACACGTAGATCCCGCCACGACGCTCTGCTTGCAGCTGCACCAGCTTACTGCTCCACCATTCAACATATACACGTATCCGGTTTGTGACTTAGAGTCATCCAGATCTGAGTCGAAGCTAGCGTCGACGTAACCCTTTACGACGAGCTCTTCGTCTCCTCCATAAACGAGAAACATGTCCTTCGTCCTTTTCAGGTACTTCAGGATATTCTTGACCGCTGTCCAGTGTTCCTTGCCGGGATTACTTTGGTATCTTGCTACCAAACTTACGGCAAGGTTTACATCGGGTCTGGTACACAGCATGGCATACATAATAGATCCTATGGCTGAAGCATAGGGGATGACACTCATCTCTTCTTTATCTTTTGCCGTGGTCGGTGACTGAGCCGAGCTCAATCTCACACCTTGTAACATAGGCAAGAACCCCTTCTTGGACTGATCCATTTTGAACCTCTTCAAAATCTTATCAAGGTATGTGCTTTGTGAAAGACCTATGAGGCGTCTCGATCTATCTCTATAGATCTTGATGCCTAATATATAAGCAGCTTCTCCAAGGTCCTTCATTGAAAAACACTTATTCAAGTAGGCCTTAATGCTGTCCAGAAATTCTATATTATTTCCCATCAAGAGTATGTCATCTACATATAATATGAGAAATGCTACAGAGCTCCCACTCACTTTCTTGTAAACGCAGGCTTCTCCATAAGTCTGCATAAACCCAAACGCTTTGATCATCTCATCAAAGCGAATGTTCCAACTCCGAGATGCTTGCACCAGTCCATAAATGGATCGCTGGAGCTTGCATACTTTGTTAGCGTTCCGAGGATCGACAAAACCTTCCGGCTGCATCATATACAGTTCTTCCTTAAGATGCCCGTTAAGGAATGCCGTTTTGACGTCCATTTGCCATATCTCATAATCATAGTATGCGGCAATTGCTAACATGATTCGGACGGACTTCAGCTTCGCTACGGGAGAGAAAGTCTCGTCGTAGTCAATCCCTTGAACTTGTCGATAACCCTTAGCGACAAGTCGAGCCTTATAGATGGTAACATTACCATCCGCGTCCGTCTTCTTCTTAAAGATCCATTTGTTTTCTATCGCTCGCCGATCATCGGGCAAGTCTGTCAAAGTCCATACTTTGTTTTCATACATGGATTCTATCTCGGATTTCATGGCTTCAAGCCATTTGTTGGAATCCGGGCCCGCCATCGCTTCTTCATAGTTCGAAGGTTCATTGTTGTCTAACAACATGATTTCCAGGACAGGGTTGCCGTACCACTCTGGTGCGGAACGTGTCCTAGTGGACCTACGAAGTTCAGCAGTAACTTGATCCGAAGTACCTTGATCATCATCATTGTTTTCCTCTTCAGTTGGTGTGGGCATCACAGGAACGGTTTCCTGCGCTGCGCCACTTTCCTGCTCAAGAGGTAGTACTTCATCGAGTTCTACTTTCCTCCCACTTACTTCTTTCGAGAGAAACTCTTTTTCCAGAAAGCATCCGTTCTTGGCAACAAAGATCTTGCCTTCGGATCTTAAGTAGAAGGTATACCCGACAGTTTCCTTAGGGTATCCTATGAATACGCATTTTTCCGACTTGGGTTCGAGCTTTTCAGGTTGAAGTTTCTTGACATAAGCATCGCATCCCCAAACTTTTAGAAACGACAGCTTAGGTTTCTTTCCAAACCATAATTCATACGGTGTCGTCTCAACGGATTTAGACGGTGCCCTATTTAAAGTGAATGTAGCTGTCTCTAGAGCGTATCCCCAAAATGATAGCGGTAAATCGGTAAGAGACATCATAGACCGCACCATATCCAATAGAGTGCGATTACGACGTTCGGACACACCGTTTCGCTGAGGTGTTCCAGGCGGCGTGAGCTGTGAAACGATTCCACATTTCCTTAAGTGTGTACCAAATTCGTGACTTAAGTATTCTCCTCCACGATCTGATCGTAAGAATTTTATCTTTCGGTCACGTTGATTCTCTACCTCATTCTGAAATTCCTTGAACTTTTCAAAGGTCTCAGACTTGTGTTTCATTAAGTAGACATACCCATATCTACTCAAGTCATCTGTGAGAGTGAGAACATAACGATATCCTCCGCGAGCCTCAACGCTCATTGGACCGCACACATCGGTATGTATGATTTCCAACAAGTTGGTTGCTCGCTCCATTGTTCCGGAGAACGGAGTCTTGGTCATTTTGCCCAAGAGGCATGGTTCGCACGTGTCAAACGATTCATAATCAAGAGACTCTAAAAGTCCATCGGCATGGAGCTTCTTCATGCGCTTGACACCAATGTGACCAAGGCGGCAGTGCCACAAGTATGTGGGACTATCGTTATCAACTTTAAATCTTTTGGCATCTACACTATGAACATGTGTAATATTACGCTCGAGATTCATTAAGAATAAACCATTGACCATCGGAGCATGACCATAAAACATATCTCTCATATAAATCGAACAACCATTATTCTCAGACTTAAATGAGTAGCCATCTCGTATTAAACGAGATCCAGATACAATGTTCATGCTCAAACTTGGCACTAAATAACAATTATTAAGGTTCAAAACTAATCCCGTAGGTAAATGTAGAGGCAGCGTGCCGACGGCGATCACATCGACTCTGGAACCATTCCCGACGCGCATCGTCACCTCGTCCTTTGCCAGTCTCCGTTTATTCCGCAGCTCCTGCTGTGAGTTACAAATATGAGCAACGGCACCGGTATCAAATACCCAGGAGTTACTACGAGTACTGGTAAGGTACACATCAATCACATGTATATCAAATATACCTTTGGTGTTGCCGGCCTTCTTATCCGCTAAGTATTTGGGGCAGTTCCGCTTCCAGTGACCCTTCCCCTTGCAATAAAAGCACTCAGTCTCAGGCTTGGGTCCATTCTTTGACTTCTTCCCGGTAACTGGCTTACCAGGCGCGGCAACATCTTTGCCGTCCTTCTTGAAGTTCTTCTTACCCTTGCCCTTCTTGAACTTAGTGGTCTTATTGACCATCAACACTTGATGTTCTTTCTTGATTTCAGCCTCTGCTGACTTCAGCATCGAGAACACTTCAGGAATGGTCTTTTCCATCCCCTGCATGTTGTAGTTCATCACAAAGCTCTTGTAGCTTGGTGGGAGCGACTGGAGGATTCTGTCAATGACCGCCTCATCTGGGAGGTTAATGTTCAGCTGGGTCATACGGTTGTGCAACCCAGACATCTTCAGGATGTGCTCACTGACAGAACTGTTTTCCTCCATCTTACAACTGTAGAACTTGTCGGAGACATCATATCTCTCGACCCGGGCATGAGCTTGAAAAACTAGTTTCAGCTCTTCGAACATCTCATATGCTCCGTGGTGCTCAAAACGCTTTTGGAGCCCCGGTTCTAAGCTGTAAAGCATGCCGCACTGAACGAGGGAGTAATCATCAGCACGAGACTGCCAAGCATTCATAATGTCTTGGTTCTCTGGGACGGGAGCGTCACCTAGCGGTCCTTCTAGGACATATTGTTTCCTGGCAGCTATGAGGATGATCCTCAGGTTCCGGACCCAGTCCGTATAGTTGCTGCCATCATCTTTCAGCTTGGTTTTCTCTAGGAACGCGTTGAAGTTCATGTTGACATTAGCGTTGGCCATTGATCTACAAGACATATTTGCAAAGGTTTTAGACTAAGTTCATGATAATAAAGTTCTAATCAAATTATGAACTCCCACTTAGATTAGACATCCCTCTAGTCATCTAAGTGTTACACGATCCGAGTCGACTAGGCCGTGTCCGATCATCACGTGAGACGGACTAGTCATCGTCGGTGAACATTCTCATGTTGATCGTATCTTCCATACGACTCGTGTTCGACCTTTCGGTCTCCGTGTTCCGAGGCCATGTCTGCACATGCTAGGCTCGTCAAGTTAACCCTAAGTGTTTTCGCTGTGTAAAACTGTCTTACACCCGTTGTATGTGAACGTAAGAATCCATCACACCCGATCATCACGTGGTGCTTAGAAGCGACGAACTGTAGCAACGGTGCACAGTTAGGGGAGAACACTTCTTGAAATTTTATAAGGGATCATCTTATTTACTACCGTCGTCCTAAGTAAACAAGATGCATAATACATAATAAACATCACATGCAATTATATAGTTGTGACATGATATGGCCAATATCATATAGCTCCATTGATCTTCATCTTCGGGGCTCCATGATCATCTTGTCACCGGCTTGACACCATGATCTCCATCATCATGATCTCCATCATCGTGTCTTCATGAAGTTGTCACGCCAACGACTACTTCTACTTCTATGACTAACGTTTAGCAATAAAGTAAAGTAGTTTACATGGCGTTATTCAATGACACGCAGGTCATACAAAAAAATAATGACAACTCCTATGGCTCCTGCCGGTTGTCATACTCATCGACATGCAAGTCGTGAATCCTATTACAAAGAACATGATCTCATACATCACAATTCATCATTCATCACAACTTCTGGCCATATCACATCACATGATCAATCGCTGCAAAAACAAGTTAGACGTCCTCTAATTGTTGTTGCATCTTTTACGTGGCTGCAATTGGGTTCTAGCAAGAACGTTTTCTTACCTACGAATTACCACAACGTGATTTTGTCAACTTCTATTTACCCTTCATAAGGGCCCTGTTCATCGATTCCGCTCCAACTAAGTGGGAGAGACAGACACCCGCCAGCCACCTTATGCAACTAGTGCATGTCAGTCGGTGGAACCGGTCTCACGTAAGCGTACGTGTAAGGTTGGTCCGGGCCGCTTCATCCCACAATACCGTTGAGCAAGAAAAGACTAGTAGAGGCAAGTAAGATGACAAAATCCACGCCCACAACAAAATTGTGTTCTACTCGTGCAAAGAGAACTACGCATAGACCTAGCTCATGATGCCACTGTTGGGGAACGTTGCAGAAAATTAAAATTTTTCCTACGGTTTCACCAAGATCCATCTATGAGTTCATCTAAGCAACGAGTCAAGGGAGAGAGTTTGCATCTACATACCACTTGTAGATCGCGTGCGGAAGCTTGCAAGGTGATGATGTAGTCGTACTCGACGTGATTCGAATCACCGATGACCAAGTGCTGAACGGACAGCACCTCCGCGTTCAACACACGTACGGGACGGGAGACGTCTCCTCCTTCTTGATCCAGCAAGGGGAAAGGAGAGGTTGAGGAAGACAGCTCCACCGGCAGCACGACGGCGTGGTGATGGTGGAGAGGCAGTACTCCGACAGGGCTTCGCCAAGCGCACAACGGAGGAGGAGAGGTGTTGGGGAGGGGAGGGCTGCGCCTTGGAGGGTGGTGCGGCTGCCCTCCCCTCACCCCTCTATTTATAGGGGGAAGGGAGAAGGGGGCCGGCCCCCTAGAACCCATCTAGGGGGGGGTGCGGCGGCCTAGGGGAGAGGGGAGAGGGTGGCTTGCCCCCCAAGTCAAGGGGGGCGCCCCCTCTAGGGTTCCCCCTCAACCCTAGGCGCATGGGCCCAAGGGAGGGGGGTGCGGCCAGCCCACCAGGGGCTGGCTCCCTGCCCCACGCAGCCCATGTGGCCCCCCGGGAGGGGTGGCCCCTCCCGGTGGACCCCCGGAACCCTTCCGGTGGCCCCGGTACAATACCGGTATGACCCCGAAACTTCCCGGTGTCCGTTTGACAACTTCCCATATATAAATCTTTACCTCCGGACCATTCCGGATCTCCTCGTGACGTCCAGGATCCCATCCGGGACTCCGAACAACATTCGGTAGTCACATACTAGTCTTCCTAATAACCCTAGCGTCACCGAACCTTAAGTGTGTAGACCCTACGGGTTCGGGAGACATGCAGACATGACCGAGACGCTCTCAGTCAATAACCAACAGCGGGATCTGGATACCCATGATGGCTCCCACATGCTCCTCGATGTTGTCATCGGATGAACCACTATGTCGAGGATTCGATCAAACCCTGTATGCAATTCCCTTTGTCAATCGGTACGTTACTTGCCCGAGACTCGATCGTCGGTATCCCAATACCTTGTTCAGTCTCGTTACCGGCAAGTCACTTTACTCGTACCGTAATGCATGATCCCGTGTCCAACACCTTGGTCACATTGAGCTCATTATGATGATGCATTACCGAGTGGGCCCAGAGATACCTCTCCGTCATACGGAGTGACAAATCCCAGTCTCGATCCGTGTCAACCCAACAGCTACTTTCGGAGATACCTGTAATGCACCTTTATAGTCACCCAGTTACGTTGTGACGTTTGATACACCCAAGGCACTCTTACGGTATCCGGGAGTTACACGATCTCATGGTCGAAGGAAGAGATACTTGACACTGGCAAAGCTCTAGCAAAACGAACTACACGATCTTTTATGCTATGCTTAAGATTGGGTCTTGTCCATCACATCATTCTCCTAATGATGTGATCCCGTTATCAACGACATCCAATGTCCATAGTCAGGAAACAATGACTATCTGTTGATCACAACGAGCTGGTCAACTAGAGGCTCACCAGGGACATATTGTGGTCTAAGTATTCACACGTGTATTACGATTTCCGGATAATACAGTTATAGCATGAATAAAAGACATTTATCATGAACATTGAAATATAATAATACTTTTATTATTGCCTCTAGGGCATATTTCCAACATAAACAACCCAAATTGAATAATTGTTTTCAAAGACTGGAAGACTGCAACTGGTAAACCGACCACCGGTTTAGGATTCTTCATCGGGACGGCTTGACGATTGAGGGTCATCTTGCACGGTCACATTCTCTTCATCCCTCCCCAGACGCTGGCAATCAATCGTTGACCAATCGATTCCGGTTAAGGCTTGAAAAACGGCCTCTTCATGGATAAGATTGGAGGGGTCAATGTCAGGAGCGTAAGTATGCTTACGGATTGGTGGCACAAGATCTTCAACATTATGGATCAACGTGGGCTGTCTTTTTCCCTCAGTGTCGGTGTCAAAACCAGCGGATCTCGGGTAGGGGGTCCCAAACTGTGCGTCTAGGCCGGATTGTAACAGGAGACAAGGGACACAAAGTTTTACCCAGGTTCGGGCCCTCTCGATGGAGGTAAAACCCTACGTCCTGCTTGATTAATATTGATGATATGGGTAGTACAAGAGTAGATCTACCACGAGATCGAGGAGGCTAAACCCTAGAAGCTAGCCTATGGTATGGTTGTTGATGTGTACGTTGTCCTACGGACTAAAACCCCCCAGTTTATATAGACATCGGAGAGGGTTAGGGTTACACAAAGTCGGTTACAATGGTAGGAGATCTTCATATCCGCATCGCCAAGCTTGCCTTCCACGCCAAGGAAAGTCCCTTCCGGACACGGGATGGATTCTTCAATCTTGCATCTTCATAGTCCGGGAGTCCGGCTGAAGGTATAGTCTGGCTATCTGAATACCCCCTAATCCAGGACTCCCTCAGTAGCCCCTGAACCAGGCTTCAATGATGACGAGTCCGACACGCAGATTGTCTTCGGCATTGCAAGGCGGGTTCCTCCTCCAAGTACTTCATAGAAGATTTTGAACACAAAGATAGTGTCCGGCTTTGCAAAATAAGTTTCCACATATTTCCATAGAGAGAATAATATTTACACCAATCTAATATGCTGACGTATTCCGTAGTGTGTCACACCACGGCCAAGCCTTTATCCAAGTCGTTTCATTATCCCACCTCAGCGCGTCATGCGAGGCGGTTTCCTTGGCACGTCTTGTTAAAGCAGAGATCGTGTCCCCTTATCCCGAGATTCTCATCAATACGGGCGTGGGTAACCCAACCGCTTCTAGGACTCCTAGATTATAGGCAAGTCCAAACGGGCACGGAGAGGATGCTTGATATTCACCCTCTTTATAAAGGGGACAAGGCTTTTATTTTTCTCTCCCGTGCTCAATCGAATCCTTCCCCCACCTCAAGCTCAAACGCCCGAAGTTCAGGTCAGGCGCCCTGAACCTTCAGTCATATCCGGAACTAGCCTTCAAGGCCGATGGATGCCCTCCTCCGTCACAGAAGAAGACATCAAGAAGTTGAGGGAAGCCAGATATCTGACCGCCGAGATTTTGCATCGGCTGCCTCCCCGAGGGCAGGCCGTCCCCACCCCCGAACCCAACAAGAACGTCGTGTTCGTTTCCCACTTCCTCCGAGGTCTAGGCCTTGCCCTAGATCCTTTCGTCAGGGGTTTGATGTTTTACTACGGGCTAGATTTTCATGATCTAGCTCCGGACTCCTTTCTTCATATCACGACATCTATTATCGTGTGTGAGGCCTTCCTCCGGGTTACCCCTCACTTTGGCCTATGGCTCAAGACCTTTGAAGTGAAGCCGAAGCTGGTCGAGGGGGAGCATGCAGCGTGTGGAGGTGCCTCAATACGCAAGATGATGGGAGCTCCATGGCCCAAAGGTTCCATCCCAGAGGTGTCTGAATTGTGGCAACAGGAGTGGTTCTACATCACGGCTCCTAGAAGTGCCAAGTGGGTGGCCCCCCTGTTTTCCGCTCGGGCCCCCCACCACAATTGATGTCATGGATCAGCAGAGGTCTGAGCTGGGTGCCAGCCAAGGACGTGCCTATACTGCAAGGCCGCATTCGAGATCTCTTCAATGGAGATTTCAGTTTGGTTGCGGTGATACAGGTTATGCTGGTTCGTCAAGTCCAGCCTTGCAAACGCCGGCCTCTTCACCTGTGGGAGTTCAACCCCGAGGGACCGCGTGCTATTCAAAATTTTCTCGGCCTGACGCACGAGGAGATGTACAAGTCATTCTTCGGACCTCAGACGGAGTGTCCGGAAATCACCGAGGACGTGGGCCTGAGTAGTAACCGCACCGTCGAACAGGTAAGGCATCTTCCGTCCGAACATACTTTCTCTACTTTGTTACGAAGTTATTTCTGAGAGTTCGCTTTTTGACCAGGACTAGCTAACAAAGGCGAAGTTGATTCGGTGTTCGGCCCCCCTCCCTGAGGGTTTGGAAAATCCGGTATTGGAAAAGATGCTCCAGACCGCACCTTGCCTAGACCCCTTGAAGGAAGATACCGTGGAGGATAATGCGGGCGGACGCGGGCCCCCAACGCTGCCCATTCTAGCCGAGGGAGCGAGCGTCTCCATGAGGGAAGGCGACCAGAAGAGGAAAAGGACTGCGCCCGGGGATTCGGAAGCCGAAGCTTCCAAACGGGAGAAGAAGTCTCCTACAGAGGGTCCTACCTCGGGGGGGGGGGCGGGGGGGCGCTGTTGCCTCACAAAGTCCGCGGGGGGATCAATTCTCCCACGAGTCGTAAGTGACCCGAAATACCTTTAATAGTACAGATATGCCATTTTTCTTCTGAGAAAATAACCACCGCATATATTTTGCAGTTCGGGCCTTAGCCCCTCTCAAATGAGCTCATCTTCGGGGGATCTTCTTTCAGAGATGATGGAGAGCGAAACGCCTCCTCCGGACTCCTCCACTCCAGAAGCGGGCGACCCCGAAATGTCGTCGTGGAGGGCCTCTCCGAGTTTGGTGAGGCCAAAAGATAATCCCATTGACCCCCGAAGCTCCCAGTGTCCGGCTCCCAAAGGAAGCAGACAAAAGAGTCCGGCCCCGTCTAGTGTGCGATCGGATGTTCTGAGGGAGTTGGTGGGGCGAGCGGCCATCTCAGATGAACATCGTGTGATGATGAATACGGTGATGGAGAGAATATCGTTCGCCGAAAGCAGATTGCATGAAGCTTTTATGAGTCTACGTACTGATAGGCTTTGAGGTACGTAAAAGAATGTATGATAACCCTGCACATGTTAGGTGTGCCCTGTGTAGATAGTAGCCCCAGAGACTCTGGTTGTCGTCGGAAACGACGACGAACAGAGGATCATATTCCCAGGAAATAACCATACTGCCTTTATGTGCAGGTGATGGAAGCTCCGGTGGCTAGCCGGACTAGCGAGTTTGCCCATTTAGAACGGCAGTTGGATGCGGCAGACGCCGACATCGAGCTTGTTAACAAAAGGCTTGACGAGGCACAGGGTAAGTGTCAATATATGGTAAACGCCACATAGGAAGAGCAGCATGATGCCAGTATCTTAAATATGTTGTGACTGCAGATGGAGCTGCCACTATTGAAGCCTTGCGGGCAGAACATGCCCGAGCCAAGGAACAAGCGAGGTTAGGTAATGCGGCTGTTGTGAAGGCGGCCGAGGAGTTGCAAGCTGAGAAGGCCGCGCATGGCGAGACCCGAGACAAGATGGCCAAGATGGCTGTGGAATTAAAAGCCGCCGCCGACCGTTGCCGGGTTCTTGAAAAGGAAAACCAAGCGAAGGCATCGGACCTTGAGAAGGCTGCTGCGACGAAAAAAGATCTCCGCTCTGCTATGAGGGCAAAGAAGGAGGAGCTGCGGGAAGCCGGGGATATTGTAGCTGGGAAATCCTTTATGTTGCGGAGGAAATTCGGAGATCCACGGTATGCCCCTCTGGATCGGCTGTGGAGTTCGGATGATGTGTATATGGATTTGGCGGCAAGCGCTGCCGATGCGGCCAAGTACTTCCAGGGTCAGACAGACCATGGAGTAGACCAACTGTTTTGGAGATAATTCCATCCTCCCGAGCGTCCACTTTCATTGACTGACCAATTAGCCGAATGGGCCGAACTAAACAGGTTGTCCAGACTATCTATGAGGTCTGTTGTGGATCAGCTGTAGCTGGGAAGGTCAAAACCGAACAGCTATTTCAGCTTGGTGCAGCAGGTTCTTGATGTGGTGCTGCGCATTAATGCGATGAGGAGCTCGACGTGCATAGAGGGCGCACGGATGGCCTTTGCCCGTGTTAAGGCATATTGGGCGGAGATGGATGCTACCAATGTTGCAACGCGGGATTCGGCTATAGGTCGAAAGGCTGCCGAGCACTACTTTGAAGAAGTTCTTGAGGGTGCCCGTTTGATAGAGACCCAGTGCTCAAAAAATGTTATGTTTGAGTGATATGTAATCTCATTGTAAGCGAAATGCTTTTATAAATTTTTATAAGGCTATTTTTATACTTTTGCCTGAAAGTAATATGATGCCTCCTGGGTGGCCGTTTATGTATACATGTGTATAACCTGAAAGATTACAGCCGTCAGCTTCAACCCTCACGCATATAATGCGGAGGTTCTCGCAAAAACACGCATTCACACTTAACCCAACATCTTGGTCCTATTAAGGAGGTGATAGCGGAGCGAGCGAGGCAACCGGATTATAATGCTTTAGCACTTTCACTTAGCCATAGGAGTTTGACAGTGGGGCTACTAGATAGCCCCTGGTGGCTCCGCACTCTCCCGATATCGGGGTGCGTACATGTCTGGCCGGGAAACGGCCCTTCGTTAAGGCGGAGGAATTCTAACATTCCCACAAGTCATCGAGTGGTTGACCAGTCTCACGCTATATCATGACAGTCAGTTTTCGGCTTTCTCTACTGAGGTGCTCGTCCGGATGAACCAGGGCACAATCGCAGTAGTTCTCCTGGTGCTACCTTAGCCGGCAAGGCGGAATGTAAGGCACCAAAACACAGGAGCCGGGAAAACCCAACATTTGACCAAAGACAATGATTCGGAGCTGATGCCAGGGCAGCCCATCCTGCGTGTCGGATACGTGCTGAGTAATCGTGATGGTCGAAAGTGATCGGTTGAGATGACCAGTGGCAGGACTTCGTGGTGATAGGCACTTGGGTATACTTTCGTTGGAGTGCCGCATTGTTTTTTTTCTTGATTACGTGTAACACGTTTACTATTTTGACTTCTGGTGGAAATTGCTTTTGTTCCCCCGTGTCTTGCTTGGGGGGCTTGTCCTCGTCTTCACTTGGTGTATCCTCCCCCTTGTGTACAGCGTTGAGCTTGCCGGACTGCTTGAAGACCCAACATTCTCTATGGGTATGATTAGCAGGTTTACCAGGGGTACTATGAATCTGACATACTTGGTCCAAAATTTTATTAAGGCTGGACAGTTCGTCCCTGGTGCCTTTAGGGGGCGGCTTTTGGCCTGGCCGAGAGCTTTTGAATCCGGCATTTACTGCCGTGCCCTTCGTGCTGCCTTCTTTATTCCGGCGTTTGTTATTGCTATTGCACCGTGATTTCCCATTTCCATCTCTAACTTCAGATGTACTGGGGTCGCTGGTGCTGCATCTAGCCAGCCAGCTGTCCTCTCCCACGCAAAAGCAGGTCATGAGTTTTGTTAATGCGGACATCGTTCTCGGCTTATTTTGGCCGAGGTGTCTGGCGAGCCATTCGTCACGGACGCTATGCTTGAAAGCCGCTAAGGCTTCGGCATCCGGACAGTCGACAATCTGGTTCTTTTTAGTAAGAAACCTGTTCCAAAGCTTTCGGGCTGACTCTCCAGGCTGTTGAGTTATATGACTCAAATCGTCCGCATCCGGAGGTCGGACATAAGTCCCTTGAAAATTTGCCCGAAAGGCGTCTTCGAGCTCTTCCCAACTTGCAATGGAGCTTTCGGGGAGGCCTTTGAGCCAGTGATGAGCTGGCCCTTTGAGCTTGAGGGGTAGGTACTTGATGGCGTGGAGATCATCTCCTCGAGCCATATGGATATGAAGGATGTAGCCCTCAATCCAGACCCCAGGGTCTGTTGTTCCGTCGTATGCCTCTATGTTTACATGCTTGAATCCCTCTGGAAATTCGTGGTCCAACAGCTCATCAGTGAAACATAGGGGGTGTGCGGCACCCCTGTAGCTGGGTGTGCCGCGTGGTTCGGATGTTTGTTGTGTTGCATTGTATGCTGGGGCGCGCTTGCGTGGTCCATAGATGGATCTTGTTGCACCGTTCTTTGGGTGCGAGCCCTCGCATTGGTTGCGTGTTGTATGGTGAGCGGCATTGTATGCCGCTCTGAGTTGGTAGAGGGGTCGTCTATCCAACCAGGTGGCTACTTTGATATTTGGTTGTGGGGGTTCTAAGGCCTCCTCATCGAATTCGGGTAGCAGCTTCCGCTTTGGGTAGCTTTTGGAAGGGCGATTGTCGCCGTACCTTGCTGCAGTGCTGAGTATTTCGCTCCATCTGAATTGGAGTGTGTCTTGCGTGGCCTTGAGCCTTTGTTTCTGCTTTTTCAGGCTCCTCACGGTGGCAACAAGCCTTTTACAGGCAGTCTCTTGCTCCGAGTGTTTGTCAGGCGTTATGTCGTCCGGACCATTATCCTTGATAGGATTTGTTTGTTCGGTTTGATTATCCGGATTGCCGTTGTCTGGCAGCGGTTCACCCTGCTCCAGCGCTGGGTCTGCGTGATCGCTATTTTTGTCGAGGCGAGATTTGGGGCGGCGCTTGCGTCGCCGCTTTGACTACTTTTCGAGGGAACAAGCCTTTGGTGCGTCCTTCCGCTCCTCGTCGTCATCTTTTGGTGCGTCCACCATGTATACGTCATATGACGAGGTGGCATTCCAGGGCCCAATAGGCGCTGGTTCTTCATCGTCTCCTTCATCGGCGTCCATACCGTCGATGTCTTCGGAGTCGAAGTCGAGCATGTCGGTTAAATCGTCGGCAGTGGCTACAAAGTGGGTGGTGGGTGGGCTTTGAATTTCTTCATCGTCCGCATCCCAATATCGCTGACCGTAGTCCGGCCAGGGCTCTCCTGATAAAGAGAGAGACTTTAGTGATTTTATAATATCGCCAAAGGGCGAGTGCTGAAAGATGCCCGCGGCAGTAAACTCCATGATCGGCGCCCAATCGGATTCGATTGGCAGAGGCGTGAATGGTTCGTAGTCCGGAGAGGAGTCCGACTCCTTGGAATCATGAGTCTCGCGGAGTGCGGGGCTGGTGTTCAGCTAAATCGTCGTTGGGATCGCAGCCCCCGAGGCGGCGTCCAATCACCCATCCTCGATCGGTGCGGTTGGCTCCGAATTAAGAGTCGGAGCCGATGCGGGTGCGGCCTCCAGGGCACTGTTCGGCAGCAGAGCTAGATCATGCTCGTCGTGACAGTGCGGCATGCTCGGCAGTGGCTCGAATCCGTTGAAGATCAAGTCCCCGCGGATGTCAGCCGTGTAGTTTATACTTCCAAATATGACCTGACGGCCAGGAGCGTAGCTTTCGATCTTCTCCATATGGCCAAGCGAATTGGCCCGCAGTGCGAAGCCGCCGAAGATGAAGATCTGTCCGGGGATGAAGGTCTCACCCTGGACTGCATCGCTATCGATGATCGTAGGAGCCATCGAGCCTGACAGCGACGACACAGAGGAACTCTCAATGAAAGCACCAATGTCGGTGTCAAAACTGGCGGATCTCGGGTAGGGGGTCCCGAACTGTGCGTCTAGGCTGGATGGTAACATGAGACAAGGGACACGAAGTTTTACCCAGGTTCGGGCCCTCTCGATGGAGGTAAAACCCTACGTCCTACTTGATTAATATTGATGATATGGGTAGTACAAGAGTAGATCTACCACGAGATCGAGGAGGCTAAACCCTACAAGCTAGCCTATGGTATGGTTGTTGATGTGTACGTTATCCTACGGACTAAAACCCCCCGGTTTATATAGACACCGGAGAGGGTTAGGGTTACACAAAGTCAGTTACAATGGTAGGAGATCTTCATATCCGCATCGCCAAGCTTGCCTTCCACGCCAAGGAAAGTCCCTTCCGGACACGGGACGGAGTCTTCAATCTTGCATCTTCATAGTCCAGGAGTCCGGCTGAAGGTATAGTCCGGCTATCCGAACACCCCCTAATCCAGGACTCCCTCACTCAGCATCATAAATCGGTTGGAAATGAGATAAATCTGTGTCCTTCACCAGTTTGCTTGCTATTGGTCGCATCTCCTTTGTTAGCCTTCGAAGATCGTCATTATTGAAGTCTGAGCCGTCTTCTTTCACACCAGGATACCCTTTGATGATATCTGTCGGTTCAAGATCCGGAATCCATGCCTTGGTCCGGATTAGCGCGGTCATCGCTCCTGATCTTGCGGCTGATCTCTTTAGTTCGTTGATCCGGGCAGGTAGCATGGCCAGCTTTTCAATAGTTTCTTTTATCAGTGATGGAGGAGGCTTGTCATAAGCTGCAGTGCAAATGGCTCGCTGGGATCCAGAGAATAGCTGTTCTATCAAGGTGTAGGCCTCTTTAAGTTTCATCCGCATGTCAGAGCCCAGATGAGCAATGCGGGTCCCTGTCATGGTCCAGCATCAGTAAACCGGTCATTGATAAGATCTTATGAATTAGACAAACTGCACGAGAAGGTACTTACCAAACACAGCTGAAGTCATGGCGTTAATCTGCCACTTTAAGCCGGTCAGTTCGTCAACCACCGGTTTCAGGGCTGCCTCTGCGTCCTCGGCCTTCTTTGTTAAAACGGCCTTTTCCGTCTCCCAGTCTGCACGCTCTTTGTCAAAGGTTTCTTTCAGCTTATCCATAGCTGCTAAGGCATTGGTCAGCTCTTCTTTGGCTTTGGAAGCCTCTGCTTGTTGAGATTTAACATTCTCTTGAAGGTCCGCGGGTTGAGCATCCTTTTTATTCAGCTCAGCCTACCAAGGTGAGATATATCATAAAGACAGGTTATGAAGTACCAAGCGTATAACAAGTTATGCACTTTGTACTTGGGGGCTAATGCCTATTTACTCTATCATCCATATATTTTTCACAAGTCTCAAGTACAATGCAAGCATTATCCTTCACACTTGGGGTCTAATGTACATCTGTTCAAAGTTGACGCATTGATTCAAGACCCGGTTTACCTTGCAAAGCTAAACCGGCCCTTGGGGGCTACACCGATGAAAACTAAAGGAATGCAATGATAAAGTGCCGGTTTATTTCCAAAGATCAATTGACATATGGAGGATCAACATGCAAGGATTAAGATATTACAAAGTCCCGGTTTATGATTTCCATCATAAACCGGCCCTTGGGGGCTACTTGGGATGATACTTGTACTTTAGATTTAAGAAAGGAAAAGTGATGAAAATACCTCATAGTGTTCCTTCATCAGGTTCACCAAACCAGCTTCATAATCACGGTTTGAGTGTAGACGGTTTAGAAAACCGGAGTGGAGTTCTTGAGCGCTAAGATGGGTGTAGCTTGACAAGTCGGTGCTCCATTTGCCTTTTTCCATGGCATCACGCTCTTCTTTGGCACTATGTTTTGCCAATATAACAGGATGGCCAGGGGAGTTGTGGCTCATACCGGTAATGATAACACTACCTTCTTTGTCTCCAGCAGTTTTTTCTGGAGTTGATGGGGTGTCAGTAGCTTTCACCGGACTAGAAGGTCTATTGTCAGCCCGGATGGGATTTGCCAGTTCATCATCAGGTACAGCAGTGTCAACTTCTGGTTATTCATCAGTATTGTGATCTTGAGGGGGTGGTTCATCAAAGGTAACTTCAGGATTTGGATTTGGACCCTCTGGTTCAGCCTTTTGCTCCGGTTCAAGAACCACCTGGTCTTCGGGCGGATTGTTCACCCGAGCCTTTTTGCTGGGTCTGGCTTTGGCTCTAAAACAGAAAAAGATGTGAAAATTAAGCATAGTATATAAAGTATGAAAACATCAAAACAAGGGATTGAAGTACTTGCCCAGCTACAATTTTGAGAGGAGGAAGTTGGGTCGTTGTTGACTTGCCAGAGGATGAAGGAGGTGTCACCTGATAATTCGAATCAGACGGATTAAGAGGTTGTCGGAAATAGCCTTCCTTGGGATAAGAATTGTCAGAAGTGGGTGAGACCTCAGATCGGCGCTTTCGAACCGGGGTGTTAGGTAAACCGGCCGAAGTGACCTTTTGGCCGCTATGCAGGGTTGTGCGGCGAGCCTCGTGCTGCTGCGTCTTCAAAATAAATGTTGGATCCAAGTGAGCAAGAGGATGAGAAAAGCTTACTTTCCGGACCGCTTGATGGATTTTTTGTGTTGGCATAGAGTCTGAACCGGAGGAAAGGATAATTACCTCTACATCGTCAGCTTGGCTGCCCTCCATGTCCTCCTGATAAGTATCATTGTCAATGAGATGCATGAAAAGGGAATCAAGTGAATCAAGTTCTACCTCAACTTCCGGTTCATCCGGGTGGTCGTCCAGTTCCATACGGATGCGTTCAGGTGCTTTCCGCTTTGTGGTTTTCTTGACGGCTTTGGTTTTAGGGTGGGCAGTTTTTGCCGCTTTCTCTTGAGCTTTCTTCTTCCAAAACGGATCATCACCCTATTTAAAGGTAAAAGGAAGGGTATTCAATGATTGTACGGTCTAATGATATCAAGTGTAAAGCGAAGGAACAATACTCACATCAGGCGGTTTGTTCTGCGTGTAAAAAGGGTCTAGTCCGGTTTGGTGACAGACAGCTTCCGATTCATTCAATATCTTCTTGACGGCCTCAGTGACCTCTTCATCGGTTAGTTGAATGTTGGTATGACGTTGGGAGTCCTCTACTTCACAAGTATACTCGCACACTAAGACGGAGTGGCGACTTAATGGCAAGATGCTCCAAGATATCCAACAACGGACAAAGTCTACACCTGTTAAACCGTTGGCCAGGAAGGCTCTTAGCTTGGCGAGTTGAGGTGCATACGGGGCCCGTTCTTGAGCACTTAGCTGCTGTGGAAGTGGATTGGCAAGCCGGTGGGCACGGTAACCCGGCAGAGGATTCTCGTCTACATGGGAGGTGTCTTTACAGTAGAACCAAGTTTGATTCCACTCTTTGGGGTGACTATGTAGCTTGGCATGAGGAAATTCAACCTCTTTTATTTTTTGAATGGAGACGCCACCAAGTTCAGTATGGGTCCGTCTACAAATTCAGTGCGCCGGTTCAGATGGAAGAAATCCCGGAACAGCTCCACAGTAGGCTCTTCTTGGAGGTACGCTTCACAGAAAACTTGAAAGTTGCATATATTGGATACCGAGTTGGGTGCAATATCTTGAGGGTGAAGTTGAAAGCTGGCAAGCACATCCCAAAAAAACTTTGACCCGGGCGGTTTGAAGCCACGGCCTATGTGATCAACAAACACCACTACTTCACCTTGCTTGGAGTGGGAGGGTTCTCCGATCCAGGAACTCACCACCGGATCTCATTCTTTTTTGGTAAGGTACCAATTTTGACCATTCCATTAAGTTGCTCCTCGGTAACCCGGGAGGAAGCCTAGTTGCAGGAATAAAACTACTTGGCCATTGCAAGTGAGAAGCTGGAAAGAAATACCGGTTTACAATTCATTCATGGTAGTGCATAAGGTGCAACGGGATAAAGAAATCCATGTATGTAAATTTCGTAAACCGGAGGCTGATACAATGATGAATGCCAAAGCGATAAACGGAACAAAGGTATACGCATACTGCTAAACCGGAGTATGGCAACGGAGATAAAGGGATTGTCGGTTTACAAGGGGACTAATGGTATGTTATAGATTGCTTTCTACAAAGGTAAACTGCCTATGTGATAAAGAAGATACAGATCTAAGGCAAGAACGACTAAATAAGGTAAAACGGGTTTCACAAGATTACATGGAAATTTTGGATCTACCATAAGACAGGAAAAGCAAAAAGGTTTAGACCTAAAAGGGTTGATCCCGAAGTGGTTCACAAAGGTCCAGATTAGTTTTTATGCGCATAAGGGTTGTTGTGATAGCAGAAGATAAGGAATGATGTAGCTGTTACACGAAATACATCAAGCTGGAGGTTTTGATCCATGAACTAAGGAGGAACATGGAAGAATAGTGCCGGAGCTTCGATGAACTTCGATGAACAATGAAACCCTAGATAGATCTACAGAGGAGGAAAGGGAAAGACTTACAGCGGCTGTTGCAGCAGCGGAAGTACGTCGCGGCTCTCTGGTGCAACCAGGTCGATGCAGCGGCCAACAGAGAGGCGGAAGTGAAGCTCGGTGATGTGGTGGCGCTCGGGTGCAGAGGCGTCATGAGGAGGAAGAAGAAGCGAAGAGACGGAGGGAAAAAGAGGAAATGACCCGTGGCCCTATTTATAAGGTAAAGGGGGGAGGTAACATGTGCAAGAATCAGGGGGTCGGAATATTGAATACCTAACATGAGCGGTCACCTCGATTGTCGGAGGCTCATTAACTGAGGGTGAGATGTACCATTTTTTAATAACAAGATGACATCATGGCGATTTAACATGATCCTGGAGTATGACGTCACGACGGTTTACAAGATCAAGGTGAAGGTGCAAGAGAAGAATTTTTCTAAGTGTTGAAGATTGACATGAACAAGTCCAAATCAATTCGGGGCCTAATGTTGGGGATATTACTACTGGACATAAACCGGCCAGGAGTAGCTGGATTAACTCCAAGAAGATCAGAAGCCCATGAAGACGTAAGGATGGTGGCGCTTTACGAAGGCCTAAGGCCCAAAGGCGAATTAAGGCATGTAGATGTAAACCGACTTTCTCATGTAACTTGCATTGTAAGATAGGAAGGATAGAGACCGAGCTGGACACGTTTATGATCCGGCCTCGGGACTCTATAAACCAGCGGGCATCGACCTATCTATATAAAGGGACGACCCGACAGCAGTTTAGGGACAACAGACAACAACTCGAGGGCCAGGAAAAGCGGATTCGCTCCCCGATCATCGAAACCCTATCAATACCACCACAACTAGACGTAGGCTTTTTCCGTCAGCGAAGGGGACGAACTAGTATAAAAACCCATCATGTCCCTTGTCCGATTTAACCCCTTTAAGCTAACCCGTAGGGATGGCTCCACGACAAAGTCCTTTCATGAGGACATTTGCCGTGACAAACCCACGACAATACCCATAGGATTTTTATATGATGTTCTATAAGCCCAAAGTGCATCATCTAATTTCTTAGACCAACTCTTCCTGGACCTATTAACTGTGTTTTGCAAAATTAATTTCATTTCTCTATTGCTAAGTTCAACTTGACCACTAGATTGAGGATGATAAGGTGACGCAATTCTATGGTTAACATCATACTTGGCAAGCATTTTACAGAAAGCACCATGAATAAAGTGTGAACCACCATCAGTCATTAAATATTTAAGGACTCCAAACATTGGGAAAATAACTTCCTTAAGCATTTTTATAGTGGTGTTGTGATCAGCACTACTGGTTGGAATAGCTTCTACCCATTTAGTAACATAATCAACAACAACCAAAATATGTGTATACCCATTAGAGGAAGGAAAAGGTCCCATGTAATCAAATCCCCAAACATCAAATGGTTCAACACCAAGTGAATAATTCATAGGCATTTCTTGACGCTTACTGATATTACCTATTCTTTGACATTCATCACAAGATAAGATGAACTTACGGGCATCCTTAAAGAGAGTATGCCAATAAAATCCAGATTGCAATACCTTATGAGTAGTTCTATCTCCAGCATGATGCCCTCCATAAGCTTCGGAGTGACATTTCTGTAGGATTTGTCCCTGTTCATGCTCAGGTACACAGCGTCTAATAATACCATCTACTCCTTTATAAAGATGTGGGTCATCCCAAAAGTAATGTCTTAAATCATAGAAGAATTTTTTCTTTTGCTGGTAAGTAAAGCTAGCTGGTAAATATTTAGCAACAATGTAATTAGCATAGTCAGCATACCAAGGAGTACTATGAGAAACATTTATTGCAGCTAATTGCTTATCAGGAAAACTATCATTAATAGGTAGTGGGTCATCAAGCACATTTTCAAGCCTAGATAAATTATCAACTACTGGGTTCTCAGCTCCTTTTCTATCAATGATATGTAAATCAAATTCTTGTAACAAGAGAACCCATCGAATAAGTCTAGGTTTAGCATCTTTCATTTCCATAAGATATTTAATAGCAGCATGGTCTGTGTGAACAGTTACTTTGGAATCAACAAGATAAGGTCTAAACTTGTCACAAGCAAACACCACTACTAAGAATTATTTTTCAATAGTAGCATAATTCCTTTGTGCACTGTCTAGAGTTTTACTAGCATAAGTAGTAACATTCAATTTCTTATCAACTCTTTGTCCTAGAAAAACACCAACAACATAATCACTAGCATCACACATAATTTCAAAAGGCAAGTTCCAGTCAGGTGGTTGAACAATAGGTGCAGAAATTAAGGCTTTCTTGAGTGTTTCAAAGGCTTCTAAACAATCATCATCAAAAACAAAGGGAATATCCTTTTGCAAGAGACTAGTGAGAGGCCTAGAAATTTGAGAAAGTCTTTGATAAATCTTCTATAGAAACCAGCATGACCTAAAAACTACAAATACCTTTTATGTCTTTAGGACATGGCATTTTCTCAATTGCATCAACCTTAGCTTGGTCCACTTCAATACCTCCTTCAGAAATTTTATGACCCAAGACAATGCCTTCATTAACCATAAAGTGGCACTTCTCCCAATTCAAGACAATATTTGTTTGTTCACATCTCTGCAAAACTCGATCAATATTGCTTAAACAATCATCAAAAGACTTCCCATAAACATAAAAGTCTTCCATGAAAATCGCAAAAATCTTTTCACAAAAGTCGGAGAATATAGCAGGCATACATCTTTGAAAGGTAGCAGGTGCATTACATAAACCAAAAGGCATACGTCTATAAGCATAGGTTCCAAAAGGACAAGTAAAAGTGGTCTTTTCTTGATCAGGTTGAGAAACATGTATTTGCGAAAAGATAGAATATCCATCAAGGAAGCAAAAGTGTGTGTGCTTATATAATCTTTCAAGCATTTGATCAATAAAAGGCAAAGGGTAATGATCTTTTCTACTTGATTTGTTTAATTTTCTAAAATCTATTACCATTCTATAACTTGTAACAATTCTTTGTGGAATAAGTTCATTCTTATCATTAGGAACAACAGTTATACCTCCTTTCTTAGGAACATAATGAACATGACTTACCCATCTACTATCAGCTACAGGATAGATTATACCCGCTTCCAGAAGTTTTAATATTTCCATTCTTACCACTTCTTTCATCTTCAGATTTAACCAATGTTGGTGATCAACAACGGGTTTAGCATCAGGTTCCATATTAATTTTGTGCTGACATAGAGTGGGACTAATGCCCTTCAAATCATCAAGATTATATCTAATATCAGCTCGGTGCTTCCTTGGAACTTTGAATAATCTTTCTTCTTCATGTTCTGAAAGGTTAGCACTAATAATAACATGATATATTTTCTTTTCATCAAGATGAGCATATTTAAAAGTGTCTGGCAATTGTTTTAATTCAAACACAGGATCACCTTTAGGTGGAGGAGGACCTCCTAGAGTTTCAATAGGCAAATTGTGTTTAAGCAGAGGACGTTGTTCAAAGAGAATTTTATCTATTTCATTTCTTTCATGCATATGTAAATCATTTTCATGGTCTAGCAAATATTGTTCTGAAGGATCAGTAGGTGGAACAGCAATAGAAGCAAGACCAATTAATTAATCCTTACTATGTAATTCTTTCTCATGAAGCTTTCTACTGAACTTGGAAAAATTGAACTCATGAGACTCATCACCAAAACTAACACCGACAGTTTGTTTCTCACAATCTATCTTAGCATTAACGGTGTTCAAGAAAGGTCTACCAAAGATAATGGGACAAAGGTCATCTTGCGGGAACCAAGAACAAGAAAATTAGTAGGGTATTTTATTTTCCCACACAAGACTTCAACATCTCTAACAATCCCAATTGGTGATATAGTGTCTCTATTAGCAAGTTTAATAGTAACATCTATGTCTTCTATTTCTGCGGGTGCTATGTCATTCATAATTTCTTGATATAATGTGTAAGGAATAGCACTCACACTAGCACCTATGTCATATAAACCATGATAACAATGATCTCCTATTTTAGCTGAGATGACAGGCATGCCAACAACAGGTCTATGTTTGTCCTTTTTATCAGATTTGGCAATTCTAGTAGCTTCTTCACAGAAGTAAATTACATGCCCATCCATATCTTCTTCCAAGAGATCTTTAACCATATCAATACTAGGTTCTACTTTAATTTGTTCATCAGGTTTGGGTGTTCTAATATAGCTTTTGTTAACCACAGTTGAAACTTTAGCATGTTCCTTTATCCTAATAGGGAAAGGTGGTTTCTCAATATAAGCAGAAGGAACAACTGGATCAACATTATAAATTATAGTTTCTTCTTTAACTGGTACCGGTTCTTTAGTTTATTGTTTAATAGGTGGGTGATATTTAAACCACTTCTCTTTAGGGAGTTCAACATGAGTAGCAAATTATTCACAAAAGGGGGCTACTATCTAAGAGTCAAGTCCATATTTAGTGCTAAACTTTTGAAAAGCATCGGTATCCATAAAAGATTTAACACAATCATTCTTAAGTTTAATACCTGACTCTTTACCTTTGTCGAGTTCCCAATCTTCATAGTTGTGTTTAATTCTTTAAAAAAGATCCCACCAAAATTCAATAGTCTTCTTCATAAGGAACCATCACAAGAAGTATCAAGTATGGTTTGATCATTACAAGAAAGCCGAGCATAAAAATTCTGTATAATAATTTCTCTTGAGAAATCATGATTGGGGAATGAATATAACATTGACTTAAGCCTCCCCCAAGCTCGAGTGATACTTTCTCCTTCACAAAGCAAAAAATTATATACATAATTCTGATCACGATGAACTAGATGCATAGGATAATTTTTTTATGGAACTCCAATTTCAAATGATTCCAATTCCATGATCCAATATCATCACATAGCCTATAACATGTGAATGCTTTTCCCTTCAAAGATAAAGGGAAAACCTTTTTCATAACTTTATCTCTGGGTAACCCTGCAAGCTTGAACAATCAACAAATTTGTTCCACATATATCAAGTGCATATCAGGATGTTCGGTTCCATCTCTTGCATAAGGATTAGCTAACAATTGTTCTATCATACCCGAAGGAATTTCATATAGAATATTTTCAGTAGGTGCAGTAGGTTGAGGGGTAGCTAATTGTGGTTTCGGACAAGGTGAAGATACCCCGAACAAACCCCTCAAAGGATTGTTTTCCATAGTAACAAGTGACGATAAATTTCAGCACACTGTATAAATGTTTCCTTACCAAATTCCACTTACGAAAGGCGCTTCATTCCCCGACAATGGCGCCAGAAAATAGACTTGATGACCCACAAGTATAGGGGATCAATTTTAGCTCTTTTCGGTAAGTAAGAGTGTCGAACCCAACGAGGAGCAGAAGGAAATGACAAGTGGTTTTCAGCAAGGTAATGTCTGCATGTGCTGAAATTGTAAGTAGCAGAGTAGTTTGATAGCAAGATAATTTGTAATGAGCAAGTAACGGTAGTAGTAAAAAAAGTGCAGCAAGGTAGCCCAATCATTTTGAGGCAAAGGACATGCCAAAACGATCTCCTATGATAAGCAAAGCATTCTTGAGGGTACACGGGAATTTCATGTAGTCACTTTCATCATGTTGGTTCGATTTGTGTTCACTACTTTGATAATTTGATATGTGGGTGGACTGATGCTTAGGTGCTATTCTTACTTGAACAAACCTCCTACTTATGATTAACCCTCCCGCAAGCATCCATAACTACGAGAAAAGTATTAAGAATAAATTCTAACCATAGCATTAAACTTTTGGATCCAATCGGTCCCTTACGGAATAGCGCATAAACTGGGGTTTCAGCTTCTGTCACTCTTGCAACCCATCATATAATTGCTACTCCACAATGCATCCCCTTAGGCCCAAATATGGTGAAGTGTCATGTAGTCGACGTTCACATGACACCACTAAGGCAATAACAACATACATACTATCAAAATATCGAACACATATCAAGTTCGCATGATTACTTGCAACATGATTTCTCCCGTGACCTCAAGAATAGAAGTAACTACTCACAAATGATAAACATGCTCAAGATCAGAGGGGTATTAAATAGCATATTGGATCTGAACATATAATCTTCCACCAAATAAACCAGATAGTAATCAACCACAAGATGTAATGAACACTACTAGTCACTCACAAGCACCAATCTATAGTTCCGGTAACAAGATTGAACACAAGAGATGAACTAGGGTTTTAGATGAGATGGTGTTGTTGAAGATGTTGATGGAGATTACCATCCCCAAGATGGGAGAGTTGTTGGTGACGATGATGACGATGATTTCCCCCTCCGAGAGGGAAGTTCCCCCGGCGGAATCGCTCCACCGGAGGGCAAAAGTGCTCCTGCCCAAATTCCACCTCGAGGCGGCGGCTCTCCATCCCGAAAGTCCTCTCCTTATTTTTTCTAGGTCAAAATAAATATATATACCAGAAGATGGGCACCGGAGGTGGGCCGAGGAGAGTACAACCCACCAGGGCGCGCCCGGGCTCCCTGGCGCGCCCAGGTGGGTTGTGCCCACCTGGTGGGCCCCCTCTGGTACTTATTGGCTCCAATATTCCTCATATATTCCATAAAAAATCCTCGTGTAGTTTCAGCTCATTTGGAGTTGTGAAGAATAGGTAGCCTGATGTAGCTCTTTCAGGTCCAAATTTCCAACTGCTAGAATTCTCCCTCTTGGTGTATACCTTGCATATTATGAGAGAAACGACATTAGAATTACTCCAAAAAGCTTTATTATGGGTAAAAACATCATAAATAACAGTAAGAAAACATGATGCAAAATGGACGTATCATAGTCTCCATGTTCATGTATCATCAGTGCGAGAGAGTCAAATGAGGACAAGCGATCTCAGCAATTTCTTCACCACCTCATGGTCGGTGATGTCAGTGGCACCAAGTGCTTGAAGCTCATTTGAAATGTCAGTGATGCGATTGAAGGTTGGTTTAACATTTTCATTGTCGAGTCTTTTGAAGCGGTTGAAGATATTGTGAAGAACATCAACTCAAGAGTCACGTTGAGTTGAGACTCCTTCGTTTCCTTTGACAGCCTGTCCCAGATGAGCTTAGCTGTCTCCAAAGCACTCACTTTGCCATACTGCCCTTTCCTCAGATGGCCACATATGATATTCTTCGCTTGAGAGTCGATTTGCTTGAATCTCTTCACATCAGCACTGTTAATGGTTGGAGTGACAGAGGGATCGCCATTTTCCACAACGTACCATAGATCGTTGTCAATTGCCTCAAGATGCATTCACATCTTATTCTTCCAGTAGGGGTAGTCCGTCCCATCGAAGGTAGGACACCCAACAGCGACCTTAGTCATACCTGCAGTCGGCATAACTAAAACTCCAGGCAGTTAAACCAAAATCACATAGAACAAGGGAGTACCTTGCTCTAATACCAATTGAAAGTGCATTATATCGACTAGAGGGGGGTGAATAGGCGATTTTTACAAATTTGTCACTGAGGAATTTCAGGGTGAGAAAATTCCTAAGTCATGAACGACTAGCAGCGGAATAAGTACTCAGATGCAAGCATAATAGTGCAGTAGCACAGTCATCACGATGAAATGAAAACAAGCACAGAGTACAAGTAGCGTAAACACATGATAGCAGGCTGAAGACAAAGTGATCGAAGAAATAAGATTGAGGAAATTGAGAAAGTCTTCAGTCAAAGTCTTCAAACAGTAACGATCAAGTACTTCAGCATACAAATGTGAAAGTGCGTTATATTGACTAGAGGGGGGGGGGTGAATAGGCGATTTTTATGAAAGTCTTCAAAATGTGAGAGTTATGAAGACAAACAACGAAGATTATGCCTATTACTATGCAGCGGAAGTTAGATTACACTAGGCCAGCCATGGTCATGTATTCAATAGAGTGAAAGCACAATGACAAACAACTGCAGTGTAATAAGGATCAGGTAGGAAGAAGTTATGAAGCCAAACAGATCATACATTCACGTTGTGAAGACAAAAGATAAAGCAAGCATGCAATGGCTTCACAATGTGTACCAGTAATTAAAGGAAGTGAAGATGAAACCAGTGACTCATTGAAGACAATGATATGTTGGACCAGTTCCAGTTGCTGTGACAACTGTACGTCTGGTTGGAGCGGCTAGGTATTTAAACCTTAGGACACACAGTCCCGGACACCCAGTCCTAAACACACAGTTCAGGACACCAAGTCCTCACCGTATTCTCCTTGAGCTAAGGTCACTTAGTCCTCGCCCAATCACTCTGGTAAGTCTTCAAGGTAGACTCCCAAACCTTCACAAACTTCGTTCACTGGCAATCCACAATGTCTCTTGGATGCTCTGAACGCGACGCCTAACCGTCTGGAGGATTCACAGTCCTCAAGTGTAATAAGTCTTCAGATCACACAGACAAGAAGACCTAAGTGATGCCCAATTTGCTCTGGCTCCGGGTGGTTAGGGCTTTTCTCCTCACTAGGAATTTTCTCTCAAAGGCTTCGAGGTGGGTTGCTCTCAAACGACAAAAGCCGTGCACTAAAATCTGAGCAGCCAACCGTTTATGGTTGTGGGGGTGGGCTATTTATAGCCACTTGGCAACCCGACCTGATTTGTCCGAAATGACCCTGGGTCACTAAGGAACTGACACGTGTCGCAACAGTCAGATTTCAAACTCTCATGGCAACTTTACTTGGGCTACAAGCAAAGCTGACTTGTCTGGCTCTGGACAAGATTTGCTCTCATTGTCTTCGCTCGAAGACATAGGTTTTTGATTTAGGCATCACTTCAGTCATTCTGACTGGTTCTCCTGGACCCCACTTAACAGTACGGTGGTTCCTATGACTCAACACAAAAGAAAAGGAACTACGAAAGATCTAAGTCTTCGAGCTCCACAGGCTTCATAACGTGTCTACCTTTGTCATAGTCCTCAATGTGAATATCTTCATATACCACCTTTGTCTTCAATGTCTTCATACATTTTTAGGGTTCATCTCTGGTAGTAAAACCGAATCAATGAGGGACTTCTACCTGTGTTTTCCTACAATTCTCACAAACACATTAGTCCCTCCACTAGGTTTGTCGTCAATACTCCAAGACCAACTAGGGGTGGCACTAGATGCACTTACAGAATGAGGAAATGAAAGAGTTGAGGAAATAGAACCAGTAGCTCGGTGAAGACAGTGATTTGGTAGACCAGTTCCAACTGTTGTGACAGTTGTACGTCTGGTTGGAGCAGCTAGGTATTTAAACCTGAGGACACACGGTCCTCCCCGTATTCTCCTTGAGCTAAGGTCACATAGACCTCTCCCAATCACTCATGGTAAGTCTTCAAGTGACTTCCAAACCTTCACAGACTCGGTCACTCGACGATCCACAATTTCCTCTTGGATGCGCTAGACCATGACGCCTAACCGTCTGGAGGATGCATAGTCCTCAAAGGTAACAAGCATCGGTTCCACACAGGAACAATCTCTTCATTGATGCTCAATCACTTTGGGTTTGTAGGTGTTTGTGTTTTCCTCACTTGATGATTTTCGCTCAAAGTCCTCGAAGGATAGGATGCTCTCAATGACAAGTGTCAGTTTCTCATGGAGCAGCCAACCAACTAGTGGTTGTAGGAGGCAGCTATTTATAGCCTGGGGATCAGCCTGACCTGATAAGACATAAATGCCCTTCAATGATATGACTGTTAGGTGGGTATATATTTTGGGACAGCTGACGCACAGCACAACAACGGTCAGAAATTTGACTATCAAATTCCTCAGGGATATCATGTTTGTCACTTGTAGGCAACCCGCACTAGAGAATTCCTAGCTCCTCAGTCAGAACAAATTCCTCAGAGACTAGAAGATATTCGTCCGTGTCACTAAAGAAATTGACTGAACTGTATGAGATTTCCAATGGCTTGACTTGAAAGGATTGGGTAGGTGTAGGATTTTGAGATGAGCATCACTTGGAAAATTTTCCTTAGTTTTACCCCGACCCCCTTTAATAGTACGGTGTTTCCAATGACTCAAGAAAGAGAAAAATGAAACTATGAAAACAAAAGTCTTCACGCTTCATAATCCTCGCATGAATATTAAGTCTTCATGGTCACACCAAATTCTTCACTTTCAAATTCTTCAGAAAGCCAAAGTCTTCAGTTGAAGACATTCATTTTTAGGGGTCGACTTTCATTGTAAATATCAAACTCCTCATAGACTTATGGACCTGTGTACACTCACAAACGCATTAGTCCCTTAACCTATAAGTCTTCAATACACCAAAATCACTAAGGGGCACTAGATGCACTTACTGTCTTCTCGAAGAGGCGAAGAGCCAAGCGCAACCCGAATGTGGTAGTTGTGAACGCTCACGTGGCAGTCATTGTGTAGGGGTGGGGCGTGGTGCGGAGCCTTGGAGCACGCATATAGCCAGGCTCTTGCATGAGACAAAATTGTTATGTGAGCCCACTACTGTATTACTTGCTAGTATAGCCTTGTAAACCGGAAAGGAGTACATTATTTGCCTTTCTAGAGATTTCAACAAGTGACTAGACTATACCCTAAATGAGTACATATGGAGCAAAATGAGTGAATCTACATTGTAAAAAATACATAGTTCTCTCGTTTTCCTCTCCGTCTGGTCGCGGTGCACAATATTGAGTATACTAGTACTGACAAGTCTCCATTTGACACACATTTACGTTTTTTAACACAGTACAGATGCAAGAGCTCATATACACGCGCATACACTCACCCCTATGAATGCACACACGCATACCCTACCCCCATGAGGACCTCCGAAAGACTGAGCCGACATATCATCCTGAAATTTATGAAGTCACCATAGGCACCTCGTCATCGACGGGAACGTCTCCTGACACGCATTTACGTTGATACGGGTTGAATGCCAATGATGCAGAGAGTAGCGGTTCCCAAAACATTGAACGGTCAATGATGCATTTGCATTCAAGTAGCATGCAGAGGTAGGAGTATACGTAATTGGAGTAGCAGAATGGAGCATGTGAATGCAACGCAGTTTGGACTGTCATATAAAGGCGCCACACCACTGCAATCCATCTACTCCTAGTCTCTATGCAACACTGCCCACTCCAATCCAAGACCAAGACCAAGTGACCAGAAGCCACAAGCACCCATGGCGTCAATGGACGCATGCGGCAGTCGGCTATGCCAGGTCGTCCAAGATGCCGACCTGCGACCCAGCACCGCGGAGCATTTCCAAAAGGTGCTGGCGACCGCCGGCTTCATAGCCCTCATCGACGCTGGCTTCACCTCTCACATGCGCTAGATGATGGTCGACTCCATCCGTAGGTTCATCGCCGTCAAGAAGCGTGTGGACGACCTTGCCATACTGCTCCAGCTCGCGCGCCCAGGCTCCTCGTTGCCTGCCACCCTCATCGGCCTCCAAGGTGACGAACTCTTTGAAGCACTGGTGGCTCTGCTGCTGCTGAAGGTCGCGACGAAGAATGTGCACCTCGAGGCCGCGCTCGCCTCGCAGCACCTCGCCATGCAAGAAATCGTCGATCTGCACATCCACGTCTACGAGGAAATCGTCTACATAGGCCACTACAAGGCCAGCGAGGACAGAAAGTCGTTGGCCTTCTTCCAGCGGCTGGAATCTTTGGATGCCATTGTTCAGAAGCATGTCGACCTCGCCACGAAAGCCACTGCTACTTAGCCGCCGTTCGGTGGGCCGGCGCCCTAAATCGAGGAAGTGGACGTCGTTAATGGATGCATCTTTCTTCTTGCCTCCTGTAACCAGCACTGCATTGCCTTGTGGCCTTAATGTTTTATTAGTGTATGGCATTTTTATTCCAGTCGTAAATGACATATGTGATCCGTTGCTCTTATTTGGCGTTAATTATTTGTAGTATCTTTGTCTTCGACCTGGTGTACTACTACCTAGGTCCTGGTTTATTAGTCCGTTTTTTAATTTATGCTAAATTTTGACCAAAGATTTAACTAATAAAATGTTAGTCCATGTCACCAAAAATTAAATCATTTGATTTGTATTTGAACATAGTTTTCAACGATATAATTTTGGTGACATGCATGAACCTTTCGTTAGTCAAATTTATGGTTAAAATTTGGCACAGATGACGACGGGGAGCAATAAACCAGGACAGAGGTAGACTGGTCCGTCACCATCGTGTTCCGTGTCTAATTTTGACTTCAGCAACCCAACCTACATGGAGGGAGTGCTGTATATATTGGCAGAACAACCAAACTTATAAAGTATATTCAAAACCGAGCATTACTACAAGTCATGAGTTCAAAACGAGAAAGTGGAACAAGTACAACATGCCTGTGCCGTTCGTGTTGCACCCCCACATTGTCGCGGTGCACAATGTACTCCCTCCCTTCCGGTTTATAGGGCTCAAATCTCATCAACCAAGGCATTTTATGATTGGAGGAATGTAAATCATACTTTACAAAACTACCCCAATTAAACTCATGCATTAATTTGGATTAATTATAGAGCATGCATGCTTGGCCACTAGATGAGTAGGAACTTTACATGAATTGGCGTGTTCCTTTTTAATTATTGCATCCAAAGATTTAATGTGCATAGGAAACTAAAAACGTGATGGAGATGAGCCCTCTAAATTGGAAAAACAAAAAAAGTTGAGATAAGACTTATAAACCAGAAAGGAGGGAGTAGTAACTAGTCTCTTCTTGACCCGCATTTGCATTGATATGGTTTGAATGCCAAGGAGGGAGAGGGTAGCGGTTCCCGAGACGTTGAACGGTCAATTATGCATCCTCAATTAGCATGTAGAGGGAATTAATTGGAGAAGCAGAATAGAGCCAGCACGATGTGAATGCAACAGAGTTTGGACTCTCATATAAGGGCGCCCCACCACTCCAATCCATCTACTCCTAGTCTCTGCGCAACACTGCTCACTCCAATCCAAGACCAAGTGATGAGAAGCCACAAGCACCTATGGAGGCGATGGACGCGAGCGGCGGTCGGCTGTGCCAAATCATCCAAGATGCCGGCCTGCGGCCCCGCACCGTGCAGCGTTTCCAGACGGTGCTGGCGACTGCCGGTGTCATAGCCCTCGCCGATGCCGGCTTCGGCTCTCGCATGGACGACATGATGGTCCACTCCATCCACAAGTTCACCGCCTTCAAGAAGCACGCAGACGACCTGCCGTACTACTCCAGCCCGCGCGCCCAGGCTCCTCATTGCCTGCCACCCTCATCGGCCTCCATGGTGATGAACTCTTTCAAGCCCTGGTGTCCCTACTCATGCCGGAGGTCACGACGAAGAATGTGCACCTTGAGCACGCGCTTGCCGCGCAGCGCCTCACCATGCAAGAAACCGTCGACCTGCAGATCCACGTCTACGAGGAAATCGTCTACATAGGCCACTACAAGGCCAATGAGGACAGAAAGACGTTGGCCTTCTTCCAGCGGTCGGAATCTTTGGACGCCATTATTTAGAAGCACGTCGACCTGGCCACGATAGTCACTGCTACTTAGCCGTCATTCGGTGGGCTGGCGCCCTGAGTCGAGGAGGTGGACGTCTTCGATGGATGCATCTTTCTTCTTGCCTCCTGTAACCAGCACTACATCGCCTCATGGCCTTAATGTTTTATTAGTATAGTACTCTCTCCGTTCCCAAATATAAGTCCTTCTAGAGATTCCAGCAAGTGACCACATACGGAGCAAAATGAGTGAATCTACACTCTAAAATATGTCTACATACATCCTTATGTTGTATTCCATTTGAAATATCTTAAAAGACTTATATTTAGGAACGGAGGGAGTATATGGCATTTTTATTCTAGTCGTAATGTTTTCACTGTGAGGTGGGGCCGCGGTTGAGCAAACCGACCATCGGCAAATCCCCACCCCGCTCACCACATGTCGGCTGAGTTTAGAATTAGAAGAGAGAAACGAGGGAGAAGAGCTAGCTGTAGCACATACGCTGTTGTCAGATGCGACTCGTGTTGATAGAATAGGAGTACTGAGCACTCGTACCTCTTTTTTTAAGGGAAAAAGTAGTCGTATGTCTAGTACTACTAGTTGGGTGTGTGCAAACTATACCTGTCATCACTTTAGGTCTCCTTTTCGAACCGCAGCTACGCTTCATAGTACATATTTTTCATGCATTTATCCTCCTATATGTACTCCTAAGCTATTTCCATGTGCGCCCTTTCGCCGACATGTGGGAAATAGAGCATCTGGGTCGTAGTGCATGCATGACTCGGAGCATATGCCGGGGTACTTTACATTTCAGACCTCACGAATTACATGCAACCCCCCCCCCGCAGAAGAATAAATAAATGAATAACTACATGGAACCGGATTATTTTCATAGAAATAGGATCACATTCATTAAATTTTGGACATAACACGTTTATAAAAAATGATCGGACCTAAACCAGTCTAAGGGCCTCTTTGATTCGCAGGATACTAAAAACACAGTAAATGGGAAAGTATGATGGCGATGAACCGAGATGAGGAGAACTCTAACTCAGTTAGAGGTTAGAGTTAGATTCTTACCCTAAACTAACCCTGAACTAACTCTAACCAAAGAGGTGTATGGATGGCAGGGTTAGATTGACAATAAATGCTCTTTCTCAATCATTTGACTATTTTGGACCCTATTTCCTGCCGGATTTGGTGTGGCCAGCTCTTGTGTGGCCTCCTCCCACTCACAATTGACATAAATGGTCCATCTTTACAAAGCAATCATGCAAAACATCATAAGTTTTACTTTGTCCATACAAATGAGATATCCCACTTAAACATACAAATTGTCAATCGAGCTTCACAAAAAAATACACTCCATGAAACAAAGCATGAGCTAACTCATCACGGAAGTCATTCACGATAGGGAGGGAGCCCGGAGCCCCTCACGCACCCAGGGAGGAGCTCGTCATCGTCACTCTGGAGGAAGACTCTGTCGAGCCCAAGCCCCAGGAACCCCTACGACGCTAGCACTTGTGAGTTGAGGTCGACACCGGCATGGGTAGCAGGGCCGCTTGCCAACGACTGCGAACCGAATCTTTGGGCTTCTAGAAATAATGCAAGCCTGAAACTGAAATACCTAGAAAGGTGAACTGAATCTTTGGGACTCTAGAAATAATGCAAGCTTGAAACTGGAATACCTAGAAAGGTGAACTGAATCTTTGGGCCTCTAGAAAAATTTATTACCTCCTCAAGCAGCATCAAACAATTCCATGCATGCATTACAAATCTATACCAAGTTTAATTATGATCTACTTTTCCAAATCAGAATTAGCGCTAGAGCCAGAAAGATCAATGATATGGCTGTGAGACAGAGAAGGAATGAAAAAAGTCACCCCTCTCGTGACCTCCTTAGTAGAGCGTCGCCGCCGCACATGACAGAGGGAGAAAAACGACCGGTGAAGGGGGAGCGGGGTGAGCTTCGGAGGCCGGAGGGAGAGGGCGGCCGGAGGAGAGAGAGGGCGAGCGGCGGAGCGACGCTTGGGCGGGCAGCCCGACGGGGAACAGAGAGGAGTCGTGCGGGGGGGGGGGGGGGGAGCGATCTGGTGCGGGCAGGGGAGATTTTTTTAGTTCTCTTTTAGTGGGCCTGAGGAGAACTAACCCAATTAGAACCTCTCCACCGGGCTAGTTTTTTTAGCTGGGTTAGAGCAAACTAGCTCAAACTAACCCCTCCTATTTGGATACTTTGGGGCTATTTCAACCCAAACTAGCTCTAACTCAGGGATCCAAACAAAGAGGAGTAGTACTATACATGCTACAATCTGGATCGTAGCACATTGTTTTTATGGCCATATCACCACATTGTTTCTACTGCTGGTTCACTAGGCTGTCGTGGTTCGCACTGCTGGTTCACTGGGCTGCCGTGGTTCGCACTCCTCCACGTGAGTAGTAGTACTAGTATATACTATATATACCACATGATTCTTTGCTCCTTCTTACTACGTACTTCGCCGACATGTGGGAGAGCCAGCATCCGGGTCGACGTGTCATGCACCGGATTAGAGTGCAGAACGGAAGGGGGGCATCACCCCGGTCATAGCGCCAATAATTCATGACTATAGTGAGTAGTCATATCACAAGTCTTTCCAGCAGTAACGCACCGTCAAATCGCACAATCCGACCTTTCCAGCAATAAGTAAGTTGAATCTGCTACTCCCTCACCCTCCTCGCTTCTCTGTCAAACCGCCTACGCGAAAACTGCTGCGTGTACTGCCCGGGAAAAGCCCCGGACTCAACTTTTAACTATGCAAAAATAGTTTGAGCTTGTTCATTCTATATAAATACTAGTGCTGTATGTTTATTCACCCGTGGGGTTGTTCAATGAATGGAGGGCCGGGGAGCACAAGTGAACAATACTACTACTAGTAAGTATGAGTCGTACAGTTAGTCACCATAAATAGAGAGTTTCTTTTCTTTAATGCCATGTACGCAAATTGAAACGCTTGTTGTGGAGAGAAAAAGATAATCACTCCACTATATATGTACACAGGGGCCTGAGCGCTACTTTACTGGGGTTTCTCTCTTCATTCTCTCATCCTCTCTAGATCTAAACAAGACAGCGGTAGCGACATTTTCTCTCTACTCATCGCTGGTCACAGATCCGGCCGGATCCCTTCGGCCAGTGTGTGTAGAGGACTAAGGTGCATCGTTGACGCGGTCATCACCGGCGAGGGAGGAAACCCACAGCTACCGGCGGGGCCCGATCCTCTGCCCGTGTCGTTCTGTCCGACACAACGCCGACTAGGGAGGTCCTTCGATCCTTCTTCCTCCTTTCTGTATTGTGTGCAGACCCGACCTTCCACCGCCGACATCCCGACGAGCCTCAGGTATAAGTTCTTCGAAAGCAGCCTTACTCTACCGCCCCAGCTCCCCATGTGTCTACATGTGCATCTTTTTCTACTTCCATCAGCTCTTCCAAATCCACCTAAATTTTTAGTATTATTAGAGGTAAAGCTACTTCATGCATTCGAATCTAGGACTTTCTTCAAACAACAAAGAAAGGGGGGAAAATCGTAGCATGAATCTAGGACTTGATTCAAAGAGGAAATAACAGGGTGAAAGTAGTAGAGACCGCATACCCAACTGACCTCTTTGTTGAAAAGGGAAATAATGGGGAAACGCAGTACAAACTGGATAAGGAACAGATCTATAATTGGTTGAAAAAAGGATAGAAAGTGGTGGCTGGTGGACAAGTCAACAGAGTATGTCGAGGATTAAATTGCTACTGTCACATAGTAAAAGGTCTCCAGGATTAGATTTGCTGCCCTCACATAGTAAAAGGTCTCCAGGGTTAGATTTGCTGCCCTCACATAGTAAAAGGCATCCAGGATTAGATTTGCTGCCCTCACATAGTAAAAGGTCTCCAGGATTAGATTTGCTTACCTCACATAGTAAAAGGTCTCCAGGATTAGATTTGCTGCCCTCACAGAGCATGAACAAACTCGGCATCACCACTTTATGCCCCCTTGTAGGTACATTGTGTTGATGCTTCCACTGTCGCATGTCCTTATACCAACTTTTTGCTGTTGTTAATGTAAGGGCGCATGTAAAATGAAGTGATCACACTGTTACCTTAAGGACATATCTAAGCAGTGTTATTGTTAATCTAACGCCTCTAGTGATATGATGCAATTAAACTGTGTTACAAATGGCACTCCTGCTGTTTTCCCCAGTATGATAAGTAAGTTGCTTCTTTACACCGCGGAGTGACCTGGTGTCCCCACGGTCCCATGCCCTTAAACCAACTCTTTAGCTACTGTTGATTTACTGTATCTGATAAACAAGCAATGCCACCATTAAAGTAATCCCATATTTGACGATTGTCATTGTTGATCGTAATGCTTCCGGTAACATGAAGCATTGCTGACGTTTTAAAATTTCTACTGTCCTTGCGTGATTGCCATGAACATAATTAAGATGCTTATTTTCATTTCGTGTATGTTTCGTACATTCTTATTGACCAGCAACTATTTACTTTCTATCTTTTTGTGCAGATAGGGATATCCATTTCACCTTGTTGCTATTGTGACCTTTTGGTGAACTGCACAAAACACTTTTTTTTGGAATGAGTGTCTTGTGCAGTTCAACTAAAATGTCACGTGGGCAACATCTCTCAATTTTGGTGGAACTGCACAAAATGGTGATTGGAGTTTCCAAAATGTCCATCAAATTCTGCTGGTAATCTCGTGCAACATTTTATTAGCCTTTGCAAGATGAGCCGTCACTGTCACCACAATGGAACTTTATTTTAGTGGAACTACACAAAAGGATAAGAAAATTATAGTTGCACCTTACATGAGCAGGAGAACCAACCTTAATGTTGCTCAATTTTTGTGCAACTACTAAAGAAGAACCTGCCAGCTCACGCGAGCAAGTACTTCTTGCTAGCTGAATGATGCAATATTTGCTTCATTTTAGGTGAGCTGCAGAAAAAGTCGCATGAATTGAATCATCAAGTGGAGCTGCAGGTTGAGTTCAAGGAGTGCCATAATTATAGTAATCATGCTCTTTCTTATATGTGTTGTGCAAATAGGAATACTCAACTATAGATGTTGTGATGGTCAAGAGCATTTGCCAAGTTCTTGGGTTGTATGACATGGCTAACCAAGATGGATTTAATCCCAATATTCACTTTATCAAAAGGCTCTAATGGGTTGGTTCTGAATCCTGCAAGTAGGGAATCAATTAGATGTGTAGGCATCTTTGTTGTACTTATTATTTGAATCTTATTTGTTGGTTATGAATCTTGCAAGCCGGGATTGAATGAGATGTGTAGCCATCTTTGTTGTACTTATTATTTGAATCTTATTTGTTGGTTCTGAATCTTGCAAGCTAGGAATCAATGAGATGTGTAGGCATCTTTGTTGTACTTATTATTTGAATCTTATTTGTTGGTTCTGAATCTTGCAAGCTGGGAAACACGACATGATGATGTAGAGGATAGCAACCATAGCAAACAGTTCAAACTTGGTACTATTATCTGTGTGAAAGTGCGAAAATGTGCTGATCGTGTGCGTCCTGAGAATAATAATTCTAATTGTTGTGCATGTTGATCCTATGGCACTGATAAAAGAAGCCAATGCATTCCTTGTTTTAAGAATAATTTTTTGTTAAAGCTAATTAAATTTAAGTAAAGTGACCACTAACACTTGTTATTATAGTACCAATACAAACCCGCTCGTGAACCAACGTGTGGCTGGAATAGGTTTCTTAATGGAGGCATTTGAATGAGCCGAGGGTGCATGTTCTTCCGGGCATGCATCGGGCGAGTGAGGGGTAGTAACTGTTGTCGCCTATACACACTCAGTTTACTGTTGAATCCAGTTCCCCGAGAGCTGGAAAATGAATTGCCGCCGCCGCCTATCCACTCGTTCACTTGAAGAGACTCCAATGGCGATCCGAGGGGTGAGCCTGCTGGATATGGACTTCAGCAAGGAGTTCACCTTTAAGTTCGCTGTTAAGTCCCATGGCTGCACCAAGTTGAATGTTATGTACACCAACAATCCAGACTCGGTGAAGCTCTGCCTCGCCGATTCAAGCAGTACCTACAGGATGAGAAAGCACAAGGTTGCAGGACTAGACCTTGTGCCCATCCATTCGTCTCCGGACAGGGACCAGGGGATCGTCGTCGCCCAGGTATGCGTGCAGGACGAGGTTCTCGTCTACCACTGCTGTAGGGCCATCATAGGTTCTGGAGCATTCACCCGTTTCATCGGCAGCGCCGACTGCACCTTCTCTACGGTGGAGAGAAGGAAGAACGCGACGATTCGGCCATCTGGTGCAACAAGCTTATCGACATCCTGAAGCAATACAAGATCATCGGCAACGGGCAGGAGAAGGACTCTGTGGACGACCTTGCCGAGACCATCATTGATGTAACACCCACGATGCGGCTATATCTCCCACGTGTCGGAGCATGACTTAGAGGCATAACCGCATTGTAGGCATGTCGCAAGTGGGGTAATCTTTACACATCCCATGTACTGAATAATAAAGAGGTATAGAGTTGGCTTACAATCGCCACTTCACACAATACATGATTATAGCATTACATCATCCAGATACAATCAAGGTCCGACTACGGAACCAAAATAAAAGAAGACTATCCCTAATGCGAAAGATCCCCGATCGCCCCGACTGGGCTCCACTACTGATCAACGGAAACAAAACAACACAAAGAACGAGATCTTCATTGAGCTCCTCCTTGAGCTCGGTTGCGTCACCTGCACGACATCATCGGCACCTGCAAACTGGTTTTGGAAGTAATCTGTGAGTCACGGGGACTCAGGAATCTCACACCCTCGCGATCAAGACTATTTAAGCTTATGGGTAGGTAAAAGGTATGTGAGGTGGAGCTACAGCAAGCACTAGCATATATGGTGGCTAACTTACGCAAATGAGAGCGAGAAGAGGAGCAAAGCACGGTCACGAACTAGAAGTGATCAAGAAGTGATCCTGAAACTACTTACGTTCAAGCATAACTCCAATCCCGTGTTCACTTCCTGGACTCCGCCGAGAAGAGACCATCATGGCTACACACGCGGTTGATGCATTTTAATTAAGTTAAGTTTCAAGTTTTCTACAATCGGACATTAACAAATTTCCATCTGCCCATAACCGTGGGCATGGCTTTCAAAAGTTCAAAACCCTGCAGGGGTGTCCCAACTTAGCCCATCACAAGCTCTCACGGTCAACGAAGGATATTCCTTCTCCTAGGACGACCCGCTCAGACTCGGAATCCCGGTTACAAGACATTTCGACAATGGTAAAACAAAACCAGCAAGACCGCCCGATGCGCCGACATCCTGATAGGAGCTGCACATATCTTGTTCTCAGGGTAACACCAGATGAACACTATGTACAGCTAAAACCAGCCCTCAAGTTTCCCCGAGGTGGCGCCACAAGTGGCTCTGTTTCGGACCAACACTTAGACAAGCACTGGCCCCGGGGGGGGGGGGGGTTAAAATAAAGATGACCCTTGAGTCTGCAGAACCCAAGGGAAGATGATAGGTTGTTAGTGCAAATGTAAAACCAAGGTTGGGCCTTGCTGGAGGAGTTTTATTCAAGGCGAGCTGTCAAGGGGTTCCCATTATAGCCCAACCGCGTAAGGAACACAAAATCAAGGAACATAACACCGGTATGATTGAAACTAGGGCGACAAGAGTGGAACAAAACACGAGGCATAAGGCCGAGCCTTCCACCCTTTACCAAGTATATAGATGCATTAATTAAATAAGAGATATTGTGATATCCCAACATGTAAATCATGTTCCAACAAGGAACAAACTCCATCTTCACCTACAACTAACAACGCTATAAGAGGGGCTGAGCAAAGCGGTAACATAGCCAAACAACGGTTTGCTAGGACAAGGTGGTTTAGAGGTTTGACATGGCAATATGGGAGGCATGATATAGCAAGTGGTAGGTATCGCGACATAGCATAGCAATAGGGCGAGCAACTAGCAAGCAAAGATAGAAGTGATCTCGAGGGTATGGTCATCTTGCCTGAGATCCCGCAAGGAAGAAGAACGAGTCCATGAAGAAGACAAACAGACGAAGTCGAAAGAATCCTCACAAACGCGACGTTATTGGAACCAACCCGAAGAAGCAACACCGGAAAGAACCAAAACACATAGTAAACAACCATCACATAAACATGGCATGATGCACAACCAAGTATGATGCATGTCTGGTTTAATGAGGCATGGCATGGCAAAGTGCACAAGCAATCCTACAAATTAAGTGGAGCACAATATACAACGAGTTGCATATTGACGGAACATACATCAATTATTTAGTTCTCTCTCGTTTAGGTACTCAACAATATTAAATGTTGTTAAACATGGCAAGAGGAGAAGCATAAGAAATTATCTATTTAGGCAAGATTAAATGAGGCCGGAACAACAAACAACAAGTCCGGAAACTCCTCATGTGCATATTTTAAGGTTTGGTACTGTTTTGTCCTAAGCCATATTTTAGAGTTGTTAAACATGCAAAGTAATGCCATCATGTTAGGTCGGTTATTAAGTTATGAATTAAAGCATTTTAACGTGGCATAGGAGCAAATTTAACCAAACAACATTTTAAACATTTCAAACATGCATGAACGTTGCATATTAAGAAACTAGATGAAAATCTAAGAAAGTTTCATATATAATTTATTTAGACCCGATGCATGGTTAATTCGTTATTAGATGCATGAAGTCTAGGGGGTTTTCTGCAAAAACTGTTGTCTCTCGAATAAAGCTCAAATTGCAGCAATAGAAAAAAATAGAAACATGCCACATCCGGCTAGCCCAACCGAGGAAAGGCCAGGGAGCTGCTCACATTGGGCCAAGGGAGATGGGCCTTGGCGCGGTGCAGCAGAGGAGCAGCTGGGCCTTGGGCCAGAGGCTGGCCCATGCTGGAGCAGCCAAGGTCAACGCGTGCATGCACCCGCAGCGAGACGAACCAGGGGCGCGGCCATGGTCACAGGGCTCACAGCGGCGTGAGATCTGGTGCGGAGGGCGGCGAAGCAATGCAAGGGAGGCGAGGAACAAGCAGCTCCGGCGATGGGGGTTCCGGATCCGGGCGGAGATGGCCGGCGGCGTCGACCTGTGAAGGGCATAGAGAGAGAAACCATGAGAGAGCATGGAGATGGAGAGGGAGCAACAAAGAGAGAGGAGAGCAGGGAAGGCGGCCTGGGGTCACCGGCGGCAGCTCCTGGTCGCCGGAGTTCGGCAGCGCGGAGATGGGATCGCCGACGAGGCAAGGCGAGGGCGGTGGCAGCGAGCCGACGTAGGAGACATCCGGGAACGAGGGCAGCAACGATGTACGAGCAGCGGCGGAGCGATCCGGGGCCAGATGGGCACTGGCGGGCTTCCGCGGGCTCGGCGGGCCTGCGGCTGGAGGAGAGAGGAGGCTGGAGGCGGGGACAACAAGTGGCGGCGCCCGGTTGGCCGATCCGGCGGCTGGGTGGCCGCGCAGCCACTGGGACGCTGCCAAGTGGCGCTGGTGAGGTGGCTGGCGCCGGAATTTGAGGAGGGAGGCGGCAGGGAGGTAGGGGAAGGTTTAGGCTACCAAATTTGGAAGGGGTTGTCCATATATAGGCAGGGATGGCTAGGGTTTGGGTTTAGGGGGCCTTTAGGAGCGTTTCGGAGCCTCCGATCGCGATCTGACGGTCCAGAACGGGGGGGGTTAGGTGGGCTGCAGGTGGGTTGTGAAAAGAGGTTGGGCTGAGACGAGAGGAGAGGAGTGCAGCCCGGCAACTGTTTCCGGAGACCGAAAACGTCCGACGTTTTGACCGACTATAATGTCGCTATAGTTATCCGTTGGGGCATGAAACGAACTCCGAATGCGATGAAACTTGGCAGGCGGCCTACCTACAACATAACAAGACCACATGCCAACTTTCAACCCATTCCGAGAACGTTTTCCGGCCACTTATAAAATATTATTTGGGACATGCCGCGGGCGCGTGTGAGTGTGTCTGGGCTCAGAATGGACAACAGACGAAACTGGGGAAACCCAGACGAATGCAAGTTTTGAAAACATGATGATGCAATGCACATGATGACATGGCAAGATGCAACACGCAAGCGAATGACATGGCAACAATAGAGAATAACTGGCAGACACCTGGCGCAACGGTCTCGGGGCATCACAACACTCCACCACTACGAAAGGATCTCGTCCCGAGATCTAGGATGGCACCGGAGGGAAAATGGAAGAGGAAGAGAAGAGGTAAAACCAAGTTGCTTCTTGACAAACGAGTGAAACCAAAGAACCTTGAAAAGTTTAACAAATTGAAAGAAAGAATACAACAGAGATGAACAACGTTGAAAACACCCCGTTAGGAAAGAGGGACAAGGAAGAACAAATTTGGACAACACTCCGGTTGAAAAGTGATATGAAACTTGATAAGATGAAAAGAATTTGAGTAGAGGGCACAACACTCTGGTTAAATGGTTAAGCATGAAAAGAACACGATCCTGACAAAACAAGAAGATGGGTCGAAGAGAGCAACATCACAATGCCTCCGGAAGAAATGAGAGGATGGAATGGAATGAACGGTGGAGAAAACAATATCTTCTACCTCGAATGAGCTTGAAAGCATCTTTAGGAGAAGGGCCAAACGGAGTTGTTGGAAAACAACAACAACGAGAGGATAAGCTTGATGTGGGCTTATGGAAGACATCTTAAAATTTGAGGTGAAATTCTGCCACTCACGGGAAAAGATTTGATTGAGAGCTAGAAAAGATAGAAAGCTTCTCCCACCGAGGTGATAAGAGAACTTGGATCATAGGTAATAATCACAAAGAGCAACATTCCCAATGAAAGGCTTTAGATGAAATATAACCCAAGATAACTCCAAGGAATAGAGTGATGGGGTTGAAAAGATGTCCTAAACGAACTAAAAATGATGATTTAAGATATGTCATTTCGAACAACTTGTCGATCATGAAACATGAAGGGAAATTGTCAAGAAATACATAACACCATCTCAAAAGATAAGTTAGAAAGAATTGCACTTTTAAATGCAAGATGAAGAATACTTGAGCTCCTCTAAAAAGAATCTCAATGAACAATTCGAGAAGGAATTAAATCCTTGCTGAACCATCATGTAGAACCTCCATGAAGAACTCCGGTAACAAAATGATAAGAAAAAGAAAGGAAAGTTGAAAACACAAGGTGAAGCCTTGTAATGATTGGATGAAGCTTTGAAATGATATAACTGAGAAAACTTGGAACTCCGGAAAGAAAAGATAAAGCATCTCGAACCGATAATGTGATATGATGAACTACTCTGGAAAGAAGAAATTAGATCACTTGGATGAAACAAGAATAAGAATTATGTTTGCGTATCCTTCACCAATATAGATTGATGAAAAGCAACAGATTTGGCATACTACTTATTCTCATAGAAAGGATTAAGATAGATATGGCGCAAACTCGGGAAGATCCTCAACGAACCACCGGTAGAATTTGGAAACAACGAATGAATTGATATGAGAACATAGGAAGAGGGATCTTGAACGAACCACCGTAAGAATTGAAAATGAACGAAGTAAAGGGATGAGTCAACGGTAAGAATTAGAGAACGAATGAAGATTCTTGAGAGAATTTAGATGCAAGTGAACGAAGAGATCACGAGCTGATTAGAGGAAACTTGAATGATACACCGGTAAGATTTGCAGAGCAAGATCTGAAAGCTGGAATGAATAAATCTGAGATGATGGGCTCCGGATGATCAAACCGAAAAGACTCCTGAATTGCTCCGGATGGGTGAAAAGAATTTACACAATTAAAAACAATTATGAGAGGATAGCATGAAGCTAGAACCATAAGGATCCTTGAGAGAACGGATAAGATTTGGAGGAAAAACTCTTCTTCGGTCTTCAACTCCGAGAATGACGACGAGAAACACCACCATGAATTGTTGAGATACTCCGGAATGATTAAAAGATGAGAGGTTGAGCCAAAGATTAAAATAATTTGACCGATCTTAGGGAAATACATATGACTGATGATAATTCATTCTTACATCAAACTTGGAAAAGAATTTGAGAGTAACAACAGGAAAGATTAGAAGAGTTAGGTAAGATCTTGGGAAAAGACCTGTGGATTAGGGCCCACTCAAGAGAAACACCGTTGACATGATTTAAAAGAGAGATTGCACCGGTTGGATTAGATGGCTCAAAAGAGATAACATCCTCGAAAGAGCTTGAATGAAAGCAGAGTGGAAACACGAATCTTCGAGATATCTTCAGCACTTCGGAACAATTGAATAAGGATAAGGTGAATGATTAGGGGTGCACCGGCAAGAGAAAGCATTTGACAAGATAAAAGGATATGATCGACAAATCCTGGCTTGAATCCACCGGAGAAGAAAAGAATGGAGAATATTGAACTAGAAGCTTCCTTAGCAACTGCACGATAAATCACCGGATCGAAACTTGAAAGAAAAGGATGAAGAGGCTTCACATGAATAAAATGGATAGTTGATTTAGAAACCTGAGTCTTCGAAGAAAAGGGTGGGAAGGTGGGAAAACAAAGGAAACTTGGGACGGATGAAACAAACACCATTGAGAAGAAATGCTAATTGATCTTGTTGATGTTGAAATGATAGGATCCACTTGAAGAGAAACACGTCGGTTGAAAAGGATTAACAAGACAAACTCGATGATCGAGAAGGATTAGTATTCACATAGGAGTGTGAGAACACCACTTAGGAAAGGTATGGAAACCACATTTGACTTCGAAGCAACTCGAATACCACAACTCAAAAACAAAACAAAGGATTGGCTTGCAGAAAAAGCCGGAACAAACATATGATAGAGATTCCGTCCAAAGTTTTCGTGGTGGGGCCTACACGGGCTCGATCGTACAACACCATCATGTACAAGGCAGTGCACATGACATACGAAGCGTCCCTGAGTCAGCATAGCCAAGGACTCTTTAAGACACAACGAGACCACCGTAAAACCAACCATGGATAGGCGGACCACTAGACGTCGAACCCCAATTTCATATCATACATCTTTCGGAAAGATATACTAGGAGCTACTTGAATTCCCACTTATAAACTCCCGAAATTTTCCGGTTATGCAATCAGGTGTTGGGGATATAGGGGAAGCATAATATCTCACCCAAAACTAGCAAATCCTACATCCAGCTGTATCCATCCTTCAACACATAACCAAGAAACCTTTGGAAATCATTTACCTCAACCTTCGAAAAGCAGTTATGGCAATACTCCCGAACTCCCGCCCCAGTACTGGGTGGCGTCGAGGTTATCTCACCAACAACTGCATAAAAGAGATTTTCGATGTCGGCGAAACTCAGGTATTCCAGAACTGCAACGATAAAATTGTGACGACAACACTTCGGATCACAACTCCCCGAGACACTGCCACAACCCCTAAATGTCAGGAGGCACCAAGAACAATGTTCTCGTCAAAAATCCATCGGAACGATTCCAAGATACCCGTGTGATCCTAATTTTTTTTGTGAAATTTGAGAAGAGAAGAGTCAAAACTCTACGTCAGGATGCCTCACCAGAGCGACAAATGGACTGAGGAGTAAAAAGAATCCTACTCTCCGATATATATAATCCTATAAGACTCAAAACATTTTTCTAGACTCAACAAAGCCAGCGATTCGATCAAGCAGGGTGCTCCTAAGTCGGGGAAGGCTCTGATACCAACTTGTAACACCCACGATGCGGCTATATCTCCCACGTGTCGGAGTACGACTTAGAGGCATAACCGCATTGTAGGCATGTCGCAAGAGGGGTAATCTTTACACATCCCATGTACTGAATAAGAAAGAGGTATAGAGTTGGCTTACAATCGCCACTTCACACAATACATGATTATAGCATTACATCATCCAGATACAATCAAGGTCCGACTACGAAACCAAAATAAAAGAAGACTACCCCTAATGCGAAAGATAACGGAAACGAAACAACACAAAGAACGAGATCTTCATTGAGCTCCTCCTTGAGCTCGGTTGCATCACCTGCACGACATCATCGGCACCTGCAAATTGGTTTTGGAAGTAATCTGTGAGTCACGGGGACTCAGCAATCTCACACCCTCGCGATCAGGACTATTTAAGCTTATGGGTAGGTGAAAGGTATGTGAGGTGGAGCTGCAGCAAGCACTAGCATATATGGTGGCTAACTTATGCAAATGAGAGTGAGAAGAGGAGCAAAACACGGTCGCGAACTAGAAGTGATCCTGAAACTACTTGATTAAGCATTTTAATTAAGTTAAGTTTCAAGTTTTCTACAACCAGACATTAACAAATTCCCATCTGCCCATAATCGCGGGCACGGCTTTCAAAAGTTCAAAACCCTGCAGGGGTGTCCCAACTTAGCCCATCACAAGCTCTCACTGTCAATGAAGGATATTCCTTCTCCAAGGACGACCCGATCAGACTCGGAATCCCGGTTACAAGACATTTAGACAATGGTAAAACAAAACCAGCAAGAGCGCCCGATGCGCCGACATCCTGATAGGATCTGCACATATCTCGTTCTCAGGGCAACACCGGATGAACACTATGTACAGCTAAAACCAGCCCTCAAGTTTCCCCGAGGTGGCGCCGCAAGTGGCTCTATTTCGGACCAACACTTAGACAAGCACTGGCCTGGGGGGGGGGTTAAAATAAAGATGACCCTTGAGTCTGTAGAACCCAAGGGAAGATGATAGGTTGTTAGTGCAAATGTAAAACCAAGGTTGGGCCTTGCTGGAGGAGTTTTATTCAAGGCGAACTGTCAAGGGGTTCCCATTATAACCCAACCGCGTAAGGAACGCAAAATCAAGGAACATAACACCGGTATGACGGAAACTAGGGCGGCAAGAGTGGAACAAAACACCAGGCATAAGGCCGAGCCTTCCACCCTTTACCAAGTATATAGATGCATTAATTAAATAAGAGATATTGTGATATCCCAACATGTAAATCATGTTCCAACAAGGAACAAACTCCATCTTCACCTGCAACTAACAATGCTATAAGAGGGGCTGAGCAAAGCGGTAACATAGCCAAACAACGGTTTGCTAGGACAAGGTGGGTTAGAGGTTTGACATGGCAGTATGGTAGGCATGATATAGCAAGTGGTAGGTATCGCGGCATAGCATAGCAATAGAGCGAGCAACTAGCAAGCAAAGATAGAAGTGATTTCGAGGGTATGGTCATCTTGCCTGAGATCCCAGAAGGAAGAAGAATGAGTCCATGAAGAAGACAAACAGACGAAGTCGAACGAATCCTCACAAATGCGACGTTATCGGAACCAACCCGAAGAAGCAAGACCGAAAAGAAGCAAAACACATAGTAAACAACCATCACATAAACATGGCATGATGCACAACCAAGTATGATGCATGCCCGATTTAATGAGGCATGGCATGGCAAAGTGCACAAACAATCCTACAAATTAGGTGGAGCACAATATACAACGAGTTTCATATTGATGGAACACCACATCAATTATTTAGTTCTCTCTCGTTTAGGTACTCAACAATATTAAATGTTGTTAAACATGGCAAGAGGAGAAGCATAAGAAATTATCTATTTAGGCAAGTTTAAATGAGGCCGGAACAACGAACAACAAGTCTGGAAACTCCTCATGTGCATATTTTAAGGTTTGGTACTGTTCTGAGCCATATTTTAGAGTTGTTAAACATGCAAAGTAGTGCCATCATGTTAAACTAGGCATTTTCTACCCCATTTACATATAAAGTTTGTTAGGTTTGGAGCTATGGTTATTAAATTATGAATTAAAGCATTTTAACATGGCATAGGAGAAAATTTAACCAAACAACATTTTAAACATTTCAAACATGCATGAAAGTTGCATATTAAGAAACCTAAGGGTTTTCTGCAAAAACTGTTGTCTCTCGAATAAAGCTAAAATTGCAGCAACAGAAAAAAATAGAAACATGCCACATCCAGCTAGCCCAACTGAGGAAAGGCCAGGGAGCTGCTCACATTGGGCCAAGGGAGATGGGCCTTGGCGCGGTGCAGCAGAGGAGCAGCTGGGCCTTGGGCCAGAGGCTGGCCCATGCTGGAGCAGCCGAGGTCAACGCGTGCATGCAACCGCAGCGAGACGAACCAGGGGCACGGCCATGGTCACAGGGCTCACAGCGGCGCGAGATCCGGCGCGGAGGGCGGCGGAGCACTTCAAGGGAGGCGAGGAACAGGCAGCTCCAATGATGGGGGTTCCGGATCCAGGCGGAGATGGCAGGCGGCGTCGACCTGCGAAGGGCATAGAGAGAGAGACCATGAGAGAGCAGGGCGATGGAGAGGGAGCAACGAAGAGAGAGGAGAGTAGGGATGGCGGCCTGGGGTCACCGGTGGCAGCTCCTGGTCGCCGGAGTTCGGCAGCACGGAGATGGGATTGCCGACGAGGCAAGGCGAGGGCGGTGGCAGCGAGCCGACGCAGGAGACATCCGGGAACAAGGGCGGAAGCGATGTACGAGCAGCGGCGGAGCGATCCGGGGCCAGATGGGTGCTGGCGGGCTTCCGTGGGCTCGGCGGGCCTGCGGCTCGAGGAGAGAGGAGGCTGGAGGCGGGGATGACAAGTGGCGGCGCCCGGTTGGCTGATCCGGCGGCTGGGTGGCGGCGCATCCACTGGGACGCTGCCAAGTGGCGCTGGTGAGGTGGCTGGCACTGGAATTTGAGGAGGGAGGCGGCAGGGAGGTAGGGGAAGGGTTAGGCTGCCAAATTTGGAAGGGGTTGTCCATATATAGGCAGGGATGGCTAGGGTTTGGGTTTAGGGGGGCTTCAGGAGCGTTTCGGAGCCTCCGATCGCGATCTGGTGGTCCGGAACGGAGGGGGGGTTAGGTGGGCTACAGGTGGGTTGTGAAAAGAGGTTGGGCTGAGACGAGAGGAGAGGAGTGTAGCCCGGCAACTGTTTCCGGAGACCGAAAACGTCCGACGTTTTGATCGACTATAATGTCGCTATAGTTATCCGTTGGGCATCAAACGAACTCCGAATGCGATGAAACTTGGCAGGCGGCCTACCTACAACATAACAAGACCACACGCCAACTTTCAACCCATTCCGAGAACATTTTCTGGCCACTTATAAATATTATTTCGGACATGCCGTGGGCGCGTGCTAGTGTGTCTGGGCTCAGAATGGACAATGGACGAAACTGGGGAAACCCGAACGAATGCAAGTTTTGAAAACATGATGATGCAATGCACATGATGACATGGCAAGATGCAACACGCAAGCGAATGACATGGCAACAACAACGAATAACTGGCAGACACCTGGCGCAACGGTCTTGGGGCATCACAATCGACCCCTGCTACACCAACATGAAAGAAGACAACGATACCAAGGACCTGAACACGTGGGAGCTACTTCTGAATCTAGCCTACATAACCTACATGGCCAAGGACGCATACACATGCTACGAGATGTACAGGCGGATCTTGGACATGAGGGTGTGTCTGCTTCCCGTAATCGACGAGTACACGGACAGCCGCAGCGTCATGATCACGCATGCCAGGAAGGTCTAGATGTTGTACTTTATTTGTTTAAGCACCTTTATCATCTGAGTGTTTCATGCATTAGCCTATGTGTCGTAATTATCTGTTTTGTCCGAAATTTTTCTTCTGAGAACCCATTAACCTGTTTGCTTTTTAGTGGCTATTTGCTTATGTATGTAACTAGTTCACTCGGCTGCCGTGCTTTGAATCTCCTTCCTCCCAACATATTCCCCTTCTCAGGTGGACCCAGCAGGTCTCGTACACAGATATATGGGACCAACCACCTATCAATTTGTATTTCTTTATTTTATTCAATCTTTCGTCCTCTTCCTATACAGCGGATGGCCATCATAGCCTATGGCGTTGGCCAGGCCATCCCTCTACTCCCACACATTGTCCGGGAGCAGCTCGCTCCACCGGCCCACCCTGCACCCGAACAAGTCAACCCTCATACTCCCATCCGCCTGCGTCTTCCCCTGCTCCGGTTCGTTCGGTCCGAGGTCTCGACGTCGTCCTCCGCCTTGGTGCTCTCACCGCGGCGCCGCCGCCTGTCACTCCCAACATGGTCAGCAAAATAAGAGGAATCGGGAGACAACTGTTTGTCAAGAGGTTGACAGTCCCGGGCCCACCAGGTCCATGGCCTAGGTTTTGTTGTTTAATGTTACTTCTTGAGCATGCGTTGGTTTTCCCTTGAAGAGGAAAGGTGATGAAGCAAAGTAGTGTAAGTATTTCCCTCAGTTTCTAAGAACCAAGGTATCAATCCAGTAGGAGACAACGCACAAGTCACCTAGTACCTGCACAAACAATCAAGAACCTCGCAACCAACGCGATAAAGGGGTTGTCAATCCCTTCAAGGTCACTTGCGAAAGTGAGATATGATAGAGATAGTAAGATAAATATTTTTGGTATTTTGTTGTATAGATTGGAAACTAAAGATTGCAAAATAGTAAATGAGATGTGATAATAAAAGAGATGCAATATAATAAGAAAGAGGCCCGGGGGCCATATGTTTCACTAGTGGCTTCTCCCATGATAGCATGTATTACGGTGGGTGAACAAATTACTGCCGAGCAATTGATAGAAAAGTGCATAGTTATGAAGATATCTAAGGCAATGATCTTGAATATAGGCATCACGTCTGTGTCAAGAAGATCGAAACAATTCTGCATTTACTACTATTACTCCACACATCGACCGCTATCCAGCATGCATCTAGAGTATTAAGTTCATAAGAACAGAGTAACACATTAAGCAAGATGACATGATGTAGAGGGATAAAATCAAGCAATATGAGATAAACCCCATCTTTTTATCCTCGATGGCAACAATACAAAACGTGCCTTGCTGCCCCTACTGTCACTGGGAAAGGACACCACAAGATTGAACCCAAAGCTAAGCACTTGTCCCATTGCAAGAAAGATCAATCTAGTAGGCCAAACTAAACTGATAATTCGAAGAGACTTGCAAAGATATCAAATCATGCATATAAGAATTCAGAGAAGAACCAAATAATATTCATAGATAACCAAGTTCATAAACCCACAATTCATCGGATCTCGTCAAACACACCACAAAAGAGTACTACATCGAATAGATCTCCAAGAACATCGAGGAGAACTTTGTATTGAAGAACAAAGAGAGAGAAGAAGCCATCCAGCTAATAACTATGGACCCGAAGGTTTGTGGTAAACTACTCACGCTTCATCGAAGAGGCTATGATGTTGATCTAGAAACCCTCCATGATCGATTCCCCCTCCGGTAGATCGCCGGAAAAGGTCCCCAGATGGGATCTCATGGGTACAGAAGGTTGCGATGGTGGAAAAGTGGTTTTGTGGCTCTCCTTTCTAGGGTATAAGGGTATATATAGGCAAAAGAAGTACGTCGGTGGAGCTCTCGGAAGCCCATGAGGGTGGGGGCGCGCCTACCCCCTGGGCACGCCCTCCTGCCTCATGGCCGCCTCATGGAGTTCTAGACTTCTACTCCAAGAAAGATCATTGCGAAGGTCTCATTCCATTTGGATTTTGTTTGGTATTCCTTTTCTGCAAAACACTGAAATAGGCAAAAAAACAGAAACTGGCACTAGGCCTCCAGTTAATAGGTTAGTCCCAAAAATAATATAAAAGAGCATATTAAAGCCCATTAAACATCCAAAATAGATAGTATAGTAGCATGGAACAATCAAAAATTATAGATACGTTGGATACGTATCAAGCATCCCCAAGCTTAATTCCTGCTCGTCCTCGAGTAGGTAAATGATAAAAACAGAATTTTTGATGTGGAATGCTACCTAACATATTTATCAATGTAATTTTCTTTATTGTGGCATGAATGTGCAGAAAGATTCAAGAAAAAAGTTTAATATTGACATAAAAATGATAATACTTCAAGCATACTAACAAAGTAATTATGTCCTCTCAAAATAACATGGCCAAAGAAAGTTCATCCCTACAAAATCATATAGTTTGGTCATGCCCCATCTTCGTCACACAAAATACTCAAATCATGCACAACCCCGATGACAAGCCAAGCAATTGTTTCATACTTTAGTAATCTCAAACCTTTTCAACTTTCACGCAATACCTGAGCGTGAGCCATGGACATAACACCACTGTTCAAAAAAATCTTCCGATTCTGCGATTTATCATCCGATTAATCGCTACTCCTGGGGTGACCAATAAGATTATGCCTTATCTTCACCGTTTATCATTTTGGGAAGATTTATCGCTGTGACAAGTGATTTATCGAGAATCTACTGATAAATCGAGCCTATACCTAGCACTATTTTTCCAAAAACTATGTTTATTTGTGTTTTGTGGACCTTGTTATGCAATATATACTATTGTCCTATTTTGTTTGTCATTATATGAGGATTCAGAGGCTAGGAATCAAGGTAATACTTATGTCCAATATATTTTTGGTGTTGAATATTGCATGCTTTTGTGTTGGGAACCTAGGATTTGCAAAAAAAACAACCGATTAATAGTCGACCGATAGAATCAATTAATCGGCCAATTTCCGATTAATCTCTAATCCTGGGTTGACCGAGACACTAACGATAAGCGATATCCTCAACATTGCATAGCACTGTAGGTGGAATAGAGTGGTAGTTGTGGAGAAGACAAAAAGGAGGAAGATGGTCTCACATCAACTAGGCGTATCAATGGGCTATGGAGATGCTCATCAATAGATGTCAATGTTAGTGAGTAGGGATTGCCATGCAATGGATGCACTAGAGCTATAAATGTATGAAAGCTCAACAAAATAAACTAAGTGGGTGTGCATCCAACTTGCTTGCTCACGAAGACCTAGGGCATTTGAGCAAGCCCATCGTTGGAATATACAAGCCAAGTTCTATAATGAAAATTTCCCACTAGTATATGAAAGTGACAAAATAAGAGACTCTCTATCATGAAGATCATGGGGCTAGTTTGAAGCACAAGTGTGGAAAAAGGATAGTAACATTGTCCCTTCTCTCTTTTTCTCCCATTTTTTCTCTTTTTTCTCTTTTTTTGGGCCTTCCCTTTTTTTGGCCTCTCTCTTTTTTTATTTCCTCACATGGGACAATGCTCTAATAATGATGATCATCACACTTCTATTTATTTACAACTCAAAAATTACAACTCGATACTTAGAACAAAAATATGACTCTATATGCATGCCTCCGGCGGTGTACCGGGATGTGCAATGAATCCAGAGTGACATGTATTAAAAGATTATGAACGATGGCTTTGCCACAAATACGATGTCAACTACATGATCATGCAAGGCAATATGACAATGATGGAGCGTGTCATAATAAACGGAACAGTGGAAAGTTGCATGGCAATATATCTCGGAATGGCTATGGAAATGCCATAATAGGTAGGTATGGTGGCTGTTTTGAGGAAGGTAAATGGTGGGTTTATGGTACCGGCGAAAGTTGCGAGGTACTAGAGAGGCTAGCAATGGTGGAAGGGTGAGAGTGCGTATAATCCATGGACTCAACATTAGTCATAAAGAACTCACATACTTATTGCAAATATCTACAAGTCATCAAAAACCAAGCACTATGCGCATGCTTCTAGGGGGATAGATTGGTAGGAAAAGACCATCGCTCGTCCCCGACCGCCACTCATAAGGAAGACAATCAAAGAAATACCTCATGCTTCAAATTTGTTACACAACGGTTACCATACGTGCATGCTACGAGACTTGCAAACCTCAACACAAGTATTTCTCAAATTCACAATTACTCAACTAGCATGACTCTAATATCACCATCCTCATGTCTCAAAACAATCATCAAGTATCAAACTTCTCCTACTATTCAATGCACTTTATATGAAAGTTTTTATTATACCCATCTTGGATACCCATCATATTAGGACTAATTTTATAACCAAAGAAAATTATCATGCTGTTCTAAAAGACTCTCATACTAATATAAGTGAAGCATGAGATATCAATAATTTCTACAAAACAAAACCACCACCATGCTCTAAAAAGATATAATGAAGCACTAGAGCAAAATTGTATAGCTCAAAAGATATAAGTGAAGCACATAGAGTTTTCTAATAAATTCCGATTCATGCGTGTCTCTCCCAAAAGGTGTGTACAGCAAGGATGATTGTGGTAAAATAAAAAGCAAAGACTCAAATCATACAAGGTGCTCCAAGAAAAATACATATCATGTGGTGAAGAAAAATATAGCCTCAAGTAAAGTTACCGATAGACGAAGATGAAAGAGGGGATGCCTTCCGGGGCATCCCCAAGCTTAGGCTTTTGGTTGTCCTTGAATTTTACCTTGGGGTGCCTTGGGCATCCCCAAGCTTAGGCTCTTGCCACTCCTTGTTCCAAAATCCATCAAGTCTTTACCCACAAACTTGAAAAACTCAACAGAAAATCTCGTGGGCTCCGTTAGTATAAGAAAATAAACCATCACTTTAAGGTACTATAATTAACTCATTCTTTATTTATATTGGTGTTAAACCTACTGTATTCCAACTTCTCTATGATTCATACCCCCCGATACTAGCCATAGATTCATCAAAATAAGCAAACAACACGCGAAAAACAGAATCTGTCAAAAACAGAACAGTCTGTAGCAATCTGTAGGTTTTGAATACTTCTGTAACTCCAAAATTTCTGAAAAATTAGTACATCTAGGACAATTTGTGTATTGATGGAATGGGTATTTTATCACTCTCTGGTAAAAAATTAAAATTATTTTCATGAGCGCATACTTTCTGTTTTTATCAGCACGATCAAACAACAATCACCCAAGAAGATCCTAAAGGCTTTACTTGGCACAAAAACTAATTAAAACATAAAAAACACAATCATAACTAAACAGGAACAAAAGGTAAAGAACAAAAACAAAATTGGGTTGCCTCCCAACAAGCTCTATTCTTTAAAGCCCGTAGCTAGGCGAAGAGATTTCAATGATTCTCACATGAAAGACAAGAATTAAAGCACAAAGAGAGCATCATAAAACATGTTACAAACACATCTATGTCTAACATACTTCTTATGCATAGGCATCTTATAGGCAAACAAATTATCAAGGCAAGCAAAAACTAGCATATGCAAGGAAGCGGAAAGAAACAATAGCAATCTCAACATAACGAGAGGTAATTTAGTAATATGGAAATTTCTACAACCATATTTTCGTCTCTCATAATAATTACATGTAGGATCATAAGCAAATTAAACAATATAGCTATCACAAAACATATTCTTAACAAGATTCACATGTATGCAAAGTTGACACTCTTCCAAAATAGTGGGATTAACATTAACTAAAGTCATGACCTCTCCAAACCCACTTTTATCTAAAACTTCATAAGATTGAACATTCTACAAATATGTGGGATCTAAAGTTGAAACTCTTCCAAACCCACTTTCAATATTATTGAAAACATTATTATCAATCTCATATTCATTATGGGGCTTAAATAAATTTTCAAGATCATAAGAAGAATCCCCCCAGTCATGATTATTGCAACAAGTAGATGACATAGCAAAACTAGCATCCCCAAGCTTAGGGTTTTGCATATTATTAGCACAATTTACACCAATAGAATTTATAATAAAATCATTGCAATCATGCTTTTTATTCAAAGATCTATCGTGAATCACTTCATAAGTTTCTTCTTTCAACACTTCATCACAATTTTCAGATTCACGAATTTCAAACAAAACCTCATAAAGATAATCTAGTGCACAAAACTCACTAGCAAATGGTTCATCATAATTGGATCTCTTAAAAATATTAGCAAGTGGACTAGGATCCATAAACTCTTAGCAAGCAAAGATGCAAGCAAAAACAAGGCACATGGTAACACAAGATCGAACGGAAGAAGGGTGAAAGAAAAGGGAAAATCTTTTCGAAAATCATTTTAGAAGTGGGGGAGAGGAAAATGAGAGGCAAATGGAAAATAATGTAATGCGAGGGAGAAGAGTTTATGATGGGCACTTGGTATGCCTTGACTTGGCGTAGATCTCCCCGGCAACGGCGCCAAAAATCCTTCTTGCTACCTCTTGAGCATGTGTTGGTTTTCCCTTGAAAAGGAAAGGGTGATGCAGCAAAGTAGCGTAAGTATTTCCGTCCGTTTTTGAGAACCAAGGTATCAATCCAGTAGGAGACAACGCACAACATAGTACCTGCACAAACAATCAAGAACCTTGCAACCAACGCGATAAAGGGGTTATCAATCCCTTCACGGTCACTTGCGATAGTGAGATCTGATATAGATAGTAAGATAAATATTTTTGGTATTTTGTTGTATAGATTGGAAAGTAAAGATTGCAAAATAGTAAATGAGATGCAATAATAAAAGAGATGCAATATAATAAGAGAGAGACCCGAGGGCCATAGGTTTCACTAGTGGCTTCTCTCATGATAGCATGTATTATGGTGGGTGAACAAATTACTGCCGAGCAATTGATAGAAAAGTGCATAGTTATGAAGATATCTAAGGCAATGATCTTGAATATAGGCATCACGTTTGTGTCAAGTAGATCGAACGATTCTGCATCTACTACTATTACTCCACACATCGACCGCTATCCAGCATGCATCTAGAGTATTAAGTTCATAAGAATAGAGTAACACATTAAGCAAGATGACATGATGTAGAGGGATAAACTCAAGCAATATGACATAAGCCCCTACTGTCACTACTCACTAGGAAAGGACACCGCAAGATTGAACCCAAAGCTAAGCACTTCTCCCATTGCAAGAAAGATCAATCTAACAGGCCAAACTAAACCGATAATTCGAAGAGACTTGCAAAGATATCAAATCATGCATATAAGAATTCAGAGAAGAACCAAATAATATTCATAGATAATCAAGTTCGTAAACCTACAATTCATCGGATCTCGGCAAACACACCATAAAAGAGTATTACATCGAATGGATCTCCAAGAACATCGAGGAGAACTTTGTATTGAAGATCAAAGAGAGAGAAGAAGCCATCTAGCTAATAACTATGGACCCTAAGGTCTATGGTAAACTACTCATGCTTCATCAAAGAGGCTATGGTGTTGATGTAGAAGCCCCCCGTGATCGATTCCCCTCCGGAAAATCACCGGAAAAGGTCCCCAGATGGGATCTCACGGGTACAGAAGGTTGCGGTGGTGGAAAAGTGGTTTCGTGGCTCTCCCTGGCGCTTCTTGGGTATAAGGGTATATATAGGCGAAAGAAGTACGTCGGTGGAGCTCCAGGGGTCCCACAAGGGTGGGGGTGCGCGTATCCCCTGGGCATGCCCTCCTGCCTCGTGGCCGCCTCACAGAGTTCCAGACTTCCACTCCAAGTCTCCAGGTTTGCTTTCAGTCCAAGAAAGATCATCGCGAAGGTTTCATTCCGTTTGGATTCCGTTTGGTATTCCTTTTCTGTGAAACACTGAAACAGGTGAAAGTGCTAGTGATCGACTAGAGGGGGGTGAATAGGCGATTTTTATGAAAGTCTTAAAAACATTTCGAAGACAAACGATAAAAATAAACCTATTACCATGCAGCGGAAGGCAGACTACACTAGGCAAACCATAGTCAAGTATTCAATGAAGTGAAAGCATAATGACTAATAGCAGCTAGGCAGGAAGATCAGGTAGGAAGATATTGTGAAGCCAATCAGAACAAGTAGTCACTCAGTGAAGACAAAAGATAATGCAATCATACAATGACTTCACAAGGACCAACAGTAAGCAAAGGGAAGGGAAGGATGAAACCAGTGACTCATTGAAGACAATGATTTGTTGGACCAGTTCCAGTTGCTGTGACAACCGTACGTCTGGTTGGGGAGGCTGAGATTCAACTTAGAAGACCTCGTCTTCACCTTATTCCCCTTGAGCTAAGGACACCCAGTCCTCACCCAATCACTCTGGTAAGTCTTCAACGTAGACTTCCAAACCTTCACAGACTTTGTTCACCGGCGATCCACAATGACTCTTTAGATCACACAGTCCCCAAGTGTACTAAGTCTAACCGGCTGGAGGATTCACAGTCCTCAAGTGTAATAAGTCTTTAGATCACACAGACAGGAAGACTTAAGTGATGCCTAACACTCTTTGGCTCTGGGTGTTTAGGGCTTTATCCTCGCAAGGAATTCTCTCTCAAAGGCTTCGAGGTGGGTTGCTCTCAAACGACAAAAGCCGTACTCTAACTCTGAGCAGCCAACCGTTTATGGTTGTAGGGGGTGGGCTATTTATAGCCACTAGGCAACCCGACCTGATTTGTACGAAATGACCCTGGGTCACTAAGGAACTGACACGTGTTCCAACGGTCAGATTTCAAACACACACGGCAACTTTACTTGGGCTACAAGCAAAGCTGACTTATCCAACTCTGGACAAGATTTGCTCTCATAGTATTCACTCGAAGACACAGGATTTTGGTTAAGCATCACTTCAGTCATTCTGACTGGTTCTCTTGGACCCCACTTAATAGTATGGTGGTTCTATGACTCAACAAAGAAGAAAAAAAGAACGACGAAAGAACTAAGTCTTCGCGCTCCATAGTCTTCATGCGAAGTCTTCTCTTGTCATAGTCTTCATTATGAATGTCTTCACATACCACCTTTGTCTTCAATGTCTTCTTACATTTTTAGGGGTCATCTCTGGTGGGAAAACCGAATCAATGAGGGACTTCTACCTGTGTTATCCTGCAATTCTCACAAACACATTAGTCCCTCAACTAGGTTTGTCGTCAATACTCCAAAACCAACTAGGGGTGGCACTAGATGCACTTACAATCTCCCCCTTTTTGGTGATTGATGACAAACTAGTTGAAGTTTTCAACGGGGAATAAAATATGTGAAATTGTAAAGGATAGGTTATTGTCTTCATAAGTGGAAAAGGCTCCCCCTGAAGATGTGCATATAAGTAATTTGCTTTTGGTATGCAAATGCACATGGCAGGTTGTACTTGTGGAGATCCTCTTCAACTTATGATGACAATTCATCATGCATGAAAAGTATGTGAAGATAATGACATGCATAATGAAAAAAGGACGTCTGCAAAATGATCTAAGTGCGGAATTTATCGTCACACATGCGGAATTTATCATCGCATCACATTAAAGCAAATAAGTAGCAGACGACCATCGAGTTTGAGTGTTACAACTCAAAGAACCAAATGTATCAAAACACAAGATTTGTAAACACTAGGCAAAATATAAAACCACCGCCCATATGGACCCGCTTGAAGACTATCAAACTCATATGCTTCTCCCCCTTTTGTCAGTACGGACCAAAAAGGTTTGAAGACATAGAGCATCTACTCGTTCCCATGAGGAGTAGGTGAAGCAGCAGGGTCGTCGGTGTTGATAGGCGGTGCAGACGAACTTGGGGCAGTGTCGATGCGTGCAGAAGTAGGGGGCAGTGAAGTAGCATCGTCTTCATCATCGATCACTCTGGCATTCACAGTTGCAGCAGAGGAGGAGAACTCAGAGTCTTCAAGAGACAGAGTTCGTCGCAACATAGTCCTTCTTGGAGGTGTTGAGTCAAACTTGAAACGTTCAGAGAAGACATCCTCTTGAAGATCATCCTCAAAGCACATAAGCGTCAGCCCTTTCCATGTACGCCGACAGGTTTCATGGGCAACAAAGGCATTCTTGGTGGCAAGATTGCGAATCCTGTTTATGTCCACCAAGAGGATTTGCATTTGGCGCTTCAGCCAGTCATGATGCTTATCCTGTTTCTGATGAAGGGCAACCAGAAGCTCTCGGTCATTGAGAACACGAGATCGCTTCTTGGGCCGTTGGGCAATGGTGCTTTCAGTGGCTTCAGTGAGGGCACGATGAGGTGCACGCGTAGTACCAGCCATAGGATAAACACGAGAGACTGCTTGAACTCCTTCAATATTTTGAGAGAAGCTTTGATTCTCAGCATTCTGAAGACTAAGAGGCTCCTTGGCAGGCTCTGGATAGATGGCTTCAACTGACATATCGACGTCAGGAAGAAAGATCCGATGATTGCGAGCAGAGGGCTGATAGGTGACAGCTGAGTGCAGTTTGATTAGCCGCATAACCCATGGAGCGTAAAACTTCAAGCCAAAAATGTCAGATCCTGATGCAGCAAGCTGGCAAATGAAGAAGTCTTGTGCATTGAAGCTTTTGCCATGAAGAATATGAAAGACCAACGTCTTCATTGCACCTTCTAGCTTGGCATGTGGAGAATGTCCTTTGATGGGCCAGAGAGTTCACCTGATGATGTGATAGATAGTACGTGGCAGATACTCAAGGTCTTCAACATAGAACTCCTTAGGATATTCAGCATCTGGAGGCAAAGGCTTCATCATGCTGAGCATCTGACTCATATTGGGCTCAGGCTTGTGGAAGATGCTTTCCATAGCAGCACTGTGAAGCTAACAACCAGGTTCATACAGATCTCCTGGAGTGGGCAGGCCAGTAAGCTCAATGATATCAAAGGCTTTGGCTTCATGATGAACATTTCTTGTCATCCACTCAAGGACTCAAGTCTTCGGATCCCTGTTGTAGCCACGGATATGAAGAGTGGCATAGAATTGGAGCAGCAATTCTTCATTCCAGTGCTCCTTATCAGTGACGAACTGCAGCAAGCCTGACTCTCTGAAGCAATCCAGAGCTTCTTCCAAATAGGGTAGTCCAGTTATGGCTTCAGTGTCAAGACGCATATGTGGGAAAATGCGACCTTGACTGTACAGAATGCATGAGTAATAACTGCGCTGCTGATAACTCCAGAACCGATCAGAAGATATTCTTGCCTTGGTGTAGGGGTTCTTGGCGCTATCAAAGAAGGTGTTGTGTGCCTTGAAGCCATTGATATTGAACGATCCGGGTGCATATGCAGTGCCTGGAAACCTGGGCAACCTTGGTATTGGATTCTGAACCTGAGGCCTGTGCTCAACGTGATAGTCAAACTGAGGACCAGCAGCAGGCGGAGGAGTCAGAAAAGGCCATTTGATAGTGAAAAGTTGGCCATAGTTGAATGCTTGCTCGATAGTGTGTGGCCTTGGTGGCGGAACAGGAGCAGTGGCATCAACAGAGGCGTTAGGCTGCACAACAGAGGCTTCAGGAGCAGTTGCATCATTGGCTTCATTGGCTTCTAGCACATTGGTTGGTGCAGGCTCCACATTTGCTTCAGCCATGACTACGTCATTGGCTTCATTTGTGTTGGTGGCAGCCTCAAGATTCTCAACCTCCACTTGATGAGCTGGAGGGTCGGGCACAGACACGTTCTCCTCGAGAACAACTTCTTCAGTAATGAGGGGAGTAGGGACACATTCTTATTCTTGTTTGTCATCGGCTGATGCAGCCAGAATGTCTTCAGCAGCTTTAGCCTCAGACTCGGAGACATTCACAGTAGGAGTGGCATCTGGAAACACTTGACGTGCAACAGATTGGTGGGGCACTTCTCCTTCTGGAACGCTCAAAAGAGGGACTTGAGGCCTTGGTCCTTTGCGAAGCCTGCGTAGCACTAGCGACGCTTGTGGAGATGGAGTTGGCTGGGCCTCAAAGTCGTCTTCTTCTTGCACTGATGGGGTTACTTGGGGAGAGCTTGGAGTGTCCTGTCTCTGTGGGTGATCAGCCCATGATGCATCCTGAGCAGTTGGCGTCAGAGGACGACCAATGCTGATGAGTTCGCTATGCGTAAGCATAGGCGATGATACCAGTTGGTGCTCGATCTGAGGAAGAACTACATCATCTTCAACATTGTCATGGTGACCAATGCCTTCAGCAGCGGTGGGATCAACTGCTGGAATGTCTTCAGCTTCATGAGCCTCTGTGGAAGCAGGTTCATGAACAATCAGTTGGCGCTCGTGGTGTTCAGATGCAGGGCGAACCATTGAGATAGGTTCAACAACTAAGGGCTCTATGGGAGCAGCCCGATCCTTCTTGGTTTTGCGCTTCTTCTTAGAGGGAGAGACATCAGAAGCTTCAGGATGTTTCCTCTTTCTGGCTTCAGCCTCGGCAGTCCTCGTCTTCTTCAGTTCTGAAGCGGTTGACCTGACCTTTGGTTTTGAGCCAGTCATGCTGCTTGGGAAGACTATGCGAGGTTCTTCCTTCCTTGAAGGTGCAGATTGGTCAGTTGAGGGCTTCTTCTTCTTTGTAGCCATTCTTGGGTCGATGCCAGGACGACCAAGAGCCTTGCGCTTCTCAGCCTCATTGTAGGCTTGCACACACTTGTCAGCCAGGCTCTTCATGCGTTCACGAGAACCTTGAGCTTCTTCACGCTTCTTGAGAAAGGCTTCCTTGAGATCGTGCAGCATAATCTTGAAGTTTTTCACATCTTGCACGCTGAGCTTGGCCATGTGCTTCTTGAACTGAGCTTTCTCATAGTCGATCTTTTGCTTCAGTTCAACGACGCGCTGAGCTAGAGATAGCTCAGAAGCAATGGCGCCATGGAAGGCGACACTAAGGCCAATTGGAAGTTGCAGATCTTCAAAGCTGAGGTTGGGCGTGTCAAACCACTCATTAATGAAGTTATGGAGGATTGCCACATCAAAGAGAGGAAAATCATTGAAGATCTCTGCTTCTTCCTTGCTCTTGGTCAGTTGCTCAAGAGCGTCATCTGCAAGATCTTCATCACTGGAAAGATCAATGGCGTCATTGCGCGGAATAGCAGCAGCAGTCAGTGCCTGATCAGTACTCTTTCTCATCTCAGTCTTCTTGGAGATGCGTGATAGATCTTCAGACTACACACTGTCTTCAGGAGGTGCAGTAGCCAGTGGCTTCGCCCATAAGATTTTTGGTGCTGAGGCAGACTTTGAAGCTTTAGGCTTCTTCAGCTTCGTTGGCTTTGGTGGTGCAGGCGCTTCATCAGATTCAGCGTCATCTGCAGGCTCATCCACGGCTGTCCCTTGAACCATGATATGAGTGATGAGACCTTCCAGGTTGTAGAAGGGCCCAACAAGATTGGGTTCAGCTTCACGGGTGCCATCGGCATGGGGAGCAGAAGGACCAGGGTTGAAGTCTAGTCCCAATGACTTCTTGTTTTGCTTAGCAGAGTTCTTGGCAAACTGGAAGTTGCGCTTGAATAGATTGTCATCACGACACCATAGCAATGACGATGGATCAGCATCTGCAGGCTGTGGTCCACGGACCATGCAGGGATAGAAGCCTTGTTCAATGGCTTCATCTCTGGACCTGGGTTGAAGATTTCTGTATAGGATGTCTCCCCATGGTCGCTCGATGGCATTCTTCTCTGCATATTCCTGGGTCACAAACCTGTACTTGAAACATTGCTTAGCCCAGTACCTTCGAATCCATTGGATTCGGGTCTTGCGCTGATTGTAATCCTCTTCTGGGTCTGTCTTGTACAGCTCCGAGAGGTCATCAGGCAGATCTCTTGATGTTCCCCCTCGACACTGTCGGCCACCCTTCCTTGTTGATTTCTCTATAGCCATGATCTTCAAACTGAATGGCTTCAACACGTTCAAAGGTTTCAAAGGCTTCCGTTTGCTGGTCAAACAGGAACTGGCTTCAGGAGAATTTATATGATGCTATAAGAATTCTGCAAATGAATGCAGACTATGAGAACCAAGGGATTCTCCCACGGACATGTACCTATGACAGCATTAAGGTGCGAAGGAAGGTGAAGAGGTCATATGCATTCTCAGAAGATTTTGAAGATAAATCAGTTTAGAAGACATTGACCTCATAGTGCAAAGACATTCACTCATAGATAGGGAGTTGGTTCTAGATTTGTACGAATCCACGAATAAGTACAAGTGAGGAATCTAACTACTTTTTGAAGCATAAGTGAACATACTAGGCATTTTATGAGATGCAGTATGAAATGGATCCAACTTGTGTGAACAGAAACTGCTTGTGGTAGAAAGTGATGGATCTATAGAATCAACGGGGCCGTAAAAAAGAAGTTTTATTTACCACACGAAGAACTGCTAGACGGAGTGGGAGAGGAGGCCGAGCAGATCGATCGTCCATGCCCTAACTTGGCGATAGAGGACACCTACGGCGATGGCGGAGAAGACGATGTCCGTGGCCGGGGTGAAGACGGCGTCGGTGAGGTCGGGGCAACTAAGCGCTTCGTCATCGGCGTCGTCGAGGGCGAGCGGTGGCGCTAGGGTTTGTGCGAGAGTGGAAGAAAGGATAATGACTGTGGTGAGGCGTGTATTTATAGAGACAGGGACGACACAGTGTTATTACATAGGTGCCCCTGGCGTTTCACATCTGAAGGACACGTGGCCATCATGCAACATATCAGAGGTTGTTCCACGTTCCCACGCACGCCTGGGTTGTCGGGTGGTCGTTCCCACTTCTCCGGGTTTCAGTTGAAGGAATTAGCATTGAAAACAGTGTCACATCCCTAGTTCTGACAATTTCTAGTGCATGCATTAGGGTGTTACATCATGTTTAAATTTCATTAAACCTGAGATGGGGATGGACTAAGCCCTAACACCAAATGAATTCAACTAGGGTCAAAATAAAACCCTTTTTATTGAACTCAAAATGTCCTCTAAAAATGTTCAACATTTCTGGTTTGAGGTGGAAGCATCTACCAAAAATGGTTTATATTTTTGCAGGGCATATTTGGTCACTGAATTAAATCATATTGTATTTGACTTTGGGCATTTAAATATTATAAATAATTTAAATGCTCAAATAAATGTTGGAAATTGATAAGGGTCACTAGAATAATTCAGGAAGCACCCATAATTATTTCCAGGATTTTATAAAATGGTTTGATATTAAAACAAATCAAAAACAAATTGCAGAAATAAAAAAATAAAACAGAACAGTAAATAAAAAAAAGAGAGAGAGAAGCCCAGCTTACCTGGCGCCACGAGCCGGCCAGCTCCCCCCCCCCTGGCCGGCCCAGCCCACCAGCGCCTCCCCTGTCGCCTTCCTCCTCTGCCAGGAGGACGGGCACGCGCCCGGCGCGCGCGGCCACGCGCCCCGGCCACCTCCTGCTTCCGGCCACCTCCTGCTTCTCCCCGGCCTCTCTAGCGACGCCACGCACCCCTCCTGGAACACGTCGCTCACTCTCTCGTCCCCATCCTCTCCTCTGCTCCCTCTCCCTCCCGCGACCGAGCGGAGCTCGTCGCCGCCGACGCCGCTACCGCGGCCGCAGCCATCCCGCAGCCTCTCCGATACGCCCTCGAGCTTCGCCTCGACCCCCTCCTCCTCTTCCACCGAGCCACGCCCCTCCAGAAGCCCCGAACATCCTCCCCGAGCTCATCTCCTACCTCAGACCCGCCGGTCGCCGTCGCCCAAATTCGTGGAACTCCGGCCGTCCCCGAGCAAGCCGAGCCCCTCTTCGTGATCGCTATGAGCTCCTCCACCCTTTTCCCCTCTTCCCCGCTTCATTTGATCGCCGTAGCCGTCGCCCCCTTTATGGCCGAAACGTGCCGCCGCCTGAGCTCAACGTCGGCGTAGCTCCGGTGACCATTTGGTCCCGGGCATGCGCCCAACGCGCTCCCCGCATCGCGTAGAGCCTCCGTGAAACCTCGCCGCGCTCGTTTGCGCACCGCGGCCCCATCCCCACTTGCACCCGAGCTTCGGCCGCCGCCGAGCTCGTTGCCGGCACCACTCCGGCCACTCCCCGGCCGCGCCACCACCACAGTTGGATGCGGACGAGCGTCCGCATCCCGAAGTTGTGCTCCGCGCGCCAAACTGAGCCCTGGGGGCAAAACCCGAGGCTCGCCACCGCGGCTGGCCTCGCCGGCGTCAAGCCGCCGGTGGGGTTGACCACTTGACCACGGCGTAACCCCCCCTGGGTCGATGACAGGTGGGGCCAGCCCCCTGTTAATTAGTTAGTTTAATTTAATTAAATAACCCCCCCTGCGGACAATGACATGTGGGCCCTTTTGTCCTAATCCTTAATTAAACTAAAATAAACCCCCCCCCTGACGC